>NW_022589709.1:70100188-70245768 GCF_004348235.1 Phoca vitulina
TTCTTCTTCTTCTTCTTCTTCTTCTTCTTCTTCTTCTTCTTCTTCTTTCTCTTTCTTCTTTCTTCTTCCTTCTTCCTTCTTCTTCTTCTTCTTCTTCTTTCTTCTTCTTCTTTCTTTCTTCTTCTTCTTTCTTCTTTCTTCTTGTCTCCTCCATTCTCCTTTTCACCTAATCCATGGAGCTTTTTACTTTATTATGTTTTACAGTTCTAAAATTTCTAATTGGTTCTTATTTCTAGTCTTTCTTTTCATAGACTATTTTGTTATTTGTGTCATACATGTTTGTAGCTGTTCACTGCCGCACTTTTATGATTACTTAAAAATATTTGCCGGATAATTCTAATGTCTCTTTCATCTTGCTGTTGGCATCTACTGATTATATTTTGCTTTTGTTTGGAGATCTTTCTGGTTTGTGTTATGATGAATGATTTTTTATTGAATTCTGGGCATTTGGGGTATTATGTTATGAAATGCTAGATCTGGTTTAGACAGTCTATTTTAGCTGGCTTATTGCGATACCACTCCAGCAGGGGAAAGGGTGGGTACTGCCTTATTAACTGACACATGGGGTAAAAGTTCCCTGCCTAGTCTCCATAGACATCTGAGGGAGGGGAGACTTTACCTGTTACAGTGTGGTGGGTTTGGGGATTCTGGCTCTCTACTAGTCCCCACTGATATCTTCCTGGCTAGGAGGGGTAAGAGTACCTCATGACTGCTCCCTACCTGGTCTCCACTGATACTGTGGTATTGATGAATACCCTAACTCTCCACTGGGTCTCCCCTGACACCACCTCCGCAGAGAGGGAGGGGAGTAGCTCCTTCCTGACAGGTAGAGGTAGAAGTTCAGGCCCCTCACATAGTCTCCACTGAGGGGCTGGGGGGCGGTATTCATTACCACTTGGTGGGGATGAAAGTCCTAGCTCCCTACTCAGTCTTCTCTCACATCACTCTGGCAGGGGAATTGGGAACCTCTGTTAAAGTCCAGTGAGAGTGGAAGTCTGGGCTCCTCAGTTGGTCTTTGCTGGCATGGGTTGGGGTAGCAGCTGTAGTATTTTTTATGGCATGGAGTACAGTGACTGTCTTCTAAATGTTTTCTATCTTGCTGAGTGGCCCCTTTCCTGGTCCTTTGCCTAGAGAAAGCAGGATGTTGTATTTTTCTCAAAAAAGAGGCATTTCTAGGTTGCTGGTTTCTCCAGCACTCAGTCTCGCATATATGAAGCAAAACGAAAATCCAGCAAACTCATTGCAGTGTTGTTCTTTGGATCTCAAGTTCCTTAGATGGGTTGCCTTCTTGGCTCCACTTTTCTTAGTTATCTTGTTTTGTTTCAAATATAATGTCTACGAGTTTTAGTTGTACCACAACTGACTTTTTAAAGTCCAAAGTCTTTGGTCTTCTTTCTCTACTTACTTCCATCTTTCTTTTAAGTCTTTGCTGAAGTATCACTTACAGGAAACTCTCCTCACTCTGCACACTAGGCTGGGTGTCCCATTACCTCCTCCATAGCACTTTGCATTTCTCCTTGCAATAACTTTGTTCAGTGTCTATCTCCTCCATTTGACGGTAAACTTCTTGAGGGCAGGAGTTGGTCCAATCTTGAACAAATGAGTGACATTGTCATTTGCAAAATGAGGCAGCTGGAAGAGATGAATTTAAAGACCCTCAATCTCTGCCTTTTTTCCTTCTTTCTCGCTCATTCATTCTCTTTTCTCTCTCTCCACCTCCCAAATAATTTCCAAAATAGAATCATACTGAAATTTTCTCTTTCTGTGCCCTGTCAACATTGGGTTTCATCATGAAACACAAAATAAATTTTGGTTATCTGTTAGGTAAATAATGACAATTTACAGTTCTATTTTGTACTTATTTGAATACCAGGAAATTTCACTTATCCTGTCAATAAATATTGAGTATCTACTATGTTCCAACCTCTGTGGGAGGCTGTGGAGATAGAACAGTTCACCAAACAAAGCCCTCATTCTCATGGAGCTTATAGTTGAAATTTTTTTTTACATTATTATTGAACATTTACATATATTTTGTGAATTGCCTCTTTGCATCAGTTGCTCATCCACCTTCCACACTCTCCTTTCTAGTGCTTATTTAACAAATATTTTGCTCAGGAGTATGAGAAATATAAAATTAAGATAATCCTTTTCACAATTCACTTGGCATCTATTCTGACTCATCAGTTCATACATTCAAACAAAAACACTTACCTCAAAAAAGAGGTCTGGGCAGCCCAGCCATCACTATATGGTTTATACCTTAAAGAACTTGAATAAAACTTAAAAAAAAAAAACAAAGGCCAAAGTGCCTATGATTTTGGCATATTAATTTTATAATGCATATGTGGCCTGACTGTATAGCAACAGTTAAATACCATACATTGCAAAAGGGAATTGGACAGTTGGATTTAATGAAACCATTTTAACAAGAACCAGTTGCAGTGTTAGGTTGTAATTGCAAAGGAACCTGTCTGGACTTTAATTTGTCATCTTGTTTTATTTTAAAATGATACTTAATTTGCATTTCCCAGACATCAGAGGCAGTGATGAGAGGTCCTGGGTGACAAGCCTGTAACATGAGCAAGGTTTTAAACAAAACCCAGCATTTTTCTGATGACCTAAAATTCTACTCACTTCAGAGGGAGCCCTTAGTAGACTGCTTTCATTTCATGACGTAGTTGGTTATGCTGATCTTTATCTCTCTTATCTGTAGGGGACATTTTGGTTTATTTACTAAGCACTTCCATATCCATTATCACAGTTAATTTTTGAGGCAACCCTGTGAAGACGGTAGGAGACGATTTACAGATGAGAAATCAAAGGCTCACTGTGGGTTAAGTGACACAGGGTGTAAGTGGTTGAACTGTAGTCCTTGTGTGGCCACATATTTATCAAACCTCAAATGAAATTTCATAGTAATGCTGTGTAATGCTAGATACACTGAAGAAAATGTCTATATAGCTCTTGATTTATATTTCCTGATTACAAACTATATTACTTACACCATGTCAAGTCCTTGTCATGTGATCTTATTTGCCCTCTTTCCTTGAGATGGAGTAAACTCTTCCTTCCTTCCTTTCTTGAGAGAGCGGGGGTGGGAGGTGGTGGAAGGGGCAGAGGGAGAGGGAATCTCAGGCAGACTCTGCACTGAGTGCACAGCCCAACACCGGGCTTGATCCCACAACCCTGAGATCATGACCTGAGCCAAAACCAAGAGTCCAACGCTTAACTGACTCAGCCACCCAGGTGCCCCTCACTTGATATTTCTGAGTGTGTGTAAAACATGTTTTGTGAAAAGTCCTTTATACACCTCTTTTCAAATTATTGTGTTTGGTTATTCTGTTTCTCACTGTGATCTTAACTACTATGGTGATAGAGCTTGAATTGGTTAGACTAATTACAATTTTTTCATCTATAAAATGAGGTGTTTGAGTTAGCATCTGGGAATTCTAGAAACTCAGGTTTGGAAGGGGCCTTAAGAGCCTACACTTTTTTTTAAAAAATTTTTTATTGTTATGTTAATCACCATACATTACATCATTAGTTTTAGATGTAGTGTTCCATAATTCATTGTTTGTGCATAACACCCAGTGCTCCATGCAGAACGTGCCCTCTTTAATACCCATCACCAGGCTAACCCATCCTCCCACCCCCCTCCCCTCTAGAACCCTCAGTTTGTTTTTCAGAGTCCATCGTCTCTCATGGTTCGTCTCCCCCTCCGATTTTCCCCCCTTCATTCTTCCCTTCCTGCTATCTTCTTCTTCTTCTTTTTTTTTCTTAACATATATTGCATTATTTGTTTCAGAGGTACAGATCTGAGATTCAACAGTCTTGTTGCATTCAACAATTCACAGCACTTACCAGAGCACATACCCTCCCCAGTGTCTATAACCCAGTCACCCCATTACTCCCACCCCACCTCCAACTCCAGCAACCCTCAGTTTGTTTCCTGAGATTAAGAATTCCTCATATCAGTGAGGTCATATGATACATGTCTTTCTCTGATTGACTTATTTTGCTCAGCATAACACCCTCCAGTTCCATCCATGTCATTGCAAATGGCAAGATCTCATTCCTTTTGATGGCTGCATAATATTCCATTATATATATATACCACCTCTTCTTTATCGATTCATCTGTCGATGGACATCTTGGCTCTTTCCACAGTTTGGCTATTGTGGACATTGCTGCTATAAACAACGGGGTGCACGTACCCCTTTGGATCCCTACATTTGGGATTTGTTTCATTCTTCTGCATGTGGCTGTCCAATTTTCCCAACACCATTTGTTGAAGAGACTGTCTTTTTTCCATTGGACATTCTTTCCTGCTTTGTTGAAGATGAGTTGACCATAGAGTTGAGGGTCCATTTCTGGGCTCTCTATTCTGTTCCATTGATCTCTGTGTCTGTTTTTGTGCCAGTACCATACTCTCTTGATGATGACAGCTTTGTAATAGAGCTGGAAGTCCGGAATTGTGATGCCGCCAGCTTTGCTTTTCTTTTTCAACATTCCTCTGGCTATGCGGGGTCTTTTCTGGTTCTGTACAAATTTTAGGATTATTTGTTCCATTGCTTTGAAGAAAGTGGATGGTATTTTGATGGGGATTGCGTTGAATGCGTAGATTGCTCTAGGTAGCATTGACATCTTCACAATATTTGTTCTTCCAATCTATGAGCATGGACCGTTTTTCCATTTCTTTGTGTCTTCCTCAATTTCTTTCATGAGTATTTTATAGTTTTCTGAGTATAGATCCTTTGCCTCTTTGGTTAGATTTATTCCTAGGTATCTTAAGGTTTTGGGTGCAATTGTAAATGGGATCGACTCCTTAATTTCTCTTTCTTCTGTCTTGTTGTTGGTGTATAGGAATGCCACTGACTTCTGTGCATTGATTTTATATCCTGCCACTTTACTGAATTCCTGTATGAGTTCCAGCAGTTTTGGGGTGGAGTCTTTTGGGTTTTCCACATAAAGTATCATATCATCTGCAAAGAGTGAGAGTTTGACTTCTTCTTTGCCGATCTGGATGCCTTTGATTTCTTTTTGTTGTCTGATTGCTGTGGCTAGGACTTCTAATACTATGTTGAATAGCAGTGGTGATAGTGGACATCCCTGCCACGTTCCTGACCTTAGGGGGAAAGCTCTCAGTTTTTCCCCATTGAGAATGATATTCGCTGTAGGTTTTTCATAGATGGCTTTTATGATATTGTGGTATGTACCTTCTATGCCTATACTCTAAAGAGTTTTGATCAAAAAAGGATGCTGTACTTTGTCAAATGCTTTTTCTGCATCTATTGAGAGGATCATATGGTTCTTGTTCTTTCTTTTGTTAATGTATTGTATTATGTTGATTGATTTGCAGATGTTGAACCAACCTTGCAGCCCAGGGATAAATCCCACTTGGTCATGGTGAATAATCCTTTTAATGTACTGTTGGATCCTATTGGCTAGTATTTTGGTGAGAATTTTTACATCCATGTTCATCACGGATATTGGTCTGTAATTCTCCTTTTTGATGGGGTCTTTGTCTGGTTTTGGGATCAAGGTAATGGTGGCCTCATAAAATGAGTTTGGAAGTTTTCCTTCCATTTCTATTTTTTGGAACAGTTTCAGAAGAATAGGTATTCATTCTTCTTTAAATGTTTGGTAGAATTCCCCTGGGCAGCCATCTGGCCCTGGGCTTTTGTTTGTTGGGAGATTTTTGATGACTGCTTCAATTTCCTTAATGGTTATAGGTCTGTTCAGATTTTCTATTTCTTCCTGGTTCAGTTTTGGTAGTTGATACATCTCTAGAAATGCATCCATTTCTTCCAGGTTATCTAATTTGCTGGCATAGAGTTGCTCATAATATGTTCTTATAATTGTTTGTATTTCTTTGGTGTTGGTTGTGATCTCTCCTCTTTCGTTCATGATTTTGTTGATTTGGGTCATTTCTCTTTTTGATAAGTCTGGCCAGGGGTTTATCAATCTTGTTAATTCTTTCAAAGAATCAGCTCCTAGTTTCGTTGATCTGTTCTACTGTTCTTTTAGTTTCTGTTTCATTGATTTCTGCTCTGATCTTTATTATTTCTCTTCTCCTGCTGGGTTTAGGCTTTATTTGCTGTTCTTTCTCCAGCTCCTTTAGGTGTAGGGTTAGGTTGTGTATTTGAGACCTTTCTTGTTTCTTGAGAAAGGCTTGTATTGCTATATACTTTCCTCTTAGGACTGCCTTTGCTGCATCCCAAAGATTTTGAACAGTTGTGTTTTCATTTTCATTTGTTTCCATGAATTTTTTTAATTCTTCTTTAATTTCCTGGTTGACCCATTCATTCTTTAGTAGGATGCTCTTTAGCCTCCATGTATTTGAGTTCTTTCTGACTTTCCTCTTGTGATCGAGTTCTAGTTTCAAAGCATTGTGGTCTGAAAATAGGCAGGGAATGATCCCAATCTTTTGGTACCGGTTGAGACCTGATTTATGACCTAGGATGTGATCGATTCTGGAGAATGTTCCATGGGCACTAGAGAAGAATGTGTTTTCCGTTGCTTTGGGATGGAATATTCTGAATATACCTGTGAAGTCCATTTGGTCCAGTGTGTCATTTAAAGCCTTTGTTTCCTTGTTGATCTTTTGCTTAGATGATCTGTCCATTTCAGTGAGGGGGGTGTTAAAGTCCCCGACTATTATTGTATTGTTGTCGATGTGTTTCTTTGCTTTTGTTATTAATTGCCTTATATAATTGGCTGTTCCCATGTTAGGGGCATAGATATTTGCAATTGTTAGATCTTCTTTTTGGATAGACCCTTTAAGTAGGATCTAGTGTCCTTCCTCATCTCTTATTACAGTCTTTGGTTTAAAATCTAATTTGTTTGATAGAAGGATTGTCACCCCAGCTTTCTTTTGGTGTCCATTAGCATGGTAAATGGTTTTTCACCCCCTCACTTTCAATCTGGGGGTGTCTTTGGGTCTAAAATGAGTCTCTTGCAGACAGCATATCGATGGGTCTTGTTTTTAATCCAATCTGATAGCCTGTGTCTTTTGATTGGGGCATTTAGCCCATTTACAATCATGGTAACTATTGAAAGATATGAATTTAGTGCCATTGTATTGCCTGTAAGGTGACTGTTCCTGTATATTGTCTGTGTTCCTTTTTGGTCTATGTTGCTTTTAGGCTCTCTCTTTGCTTAGAGGACCCCTTTCAATATTTCTTGTAGGGCTGGTTTCATGTTTGCAAATTCCTTTAGTTTTTGTTTGTCCTGGAAGCTTTTTATCTCTCTTCTATTTTCAATGACAGCCTAGCTGGAAATAGTATTCTTGGCTGCATATTTTTCTCATTTAGTGCTCTGCATATATCCTGCCAGTCCTTTCTGTCCTGCCAGGTCTCTGTGGATAGGTCTGTTGCCAATCTAATGTTTCTACCATTGTAGGTTACATATCTCTTCTCCCGAGCTGCTTTCAGGATTTTCTCTTTGTTTCTGAGACTCGTAAGTTTTACTATTAGGTGTTGGGGTGTTGACCTATTTTTATTGATTTTGAGAGGGGTTCTCTGTGCTTCCTGGATTTTGATGCCTGTTTCCTTCCCCGAATTAGGGAAGTTCTCTGCTATAATTTGCTCCATTATACCTTCTGCCCCTCTCTCTCTTTCTTCTTCTTCTGGGATCCCAATTATTCTAATGTTGTTTCATCTTATGGTATCGCTTATCTCTCGAATTCTGCCCTTGTGATCTAGTAGTTGTTTATCTCTCTTTTTCTCATCTTCTTTATTTTCCATCATTTGGTCTTCTATATCACTGATTCTCTCTTCTGCCTCATTTATTCTAGCAGTTAGCACCCCCATATTTGATTGCACCTCATTAATAGCCTTTTTGATTTTGACTTGGTTAGATTTTCGTTCTTTTACTTCTCCAGAAAGGGTTTCTCTAATAACTTCCATGCTTTTTTCAAGCCCAGCTAGTATCTTTAAAGTGATGATTCTGAACTCTAGTTCCAACTTCATACTAATGTCTGTATGGAGTAGGTCCCTGGCAGTCAGTACTACCTCTTGTTCTTTTTGTTGAGGTGATTTTTTCCGTCTTGTCATTTTGTCCAGAGGAGAATAGATTAATGAGAGAACAAAATGCTAACAGGGTAACAACGTCCCCAGAAAATATATTCTAAACAAATCAGGAAAGACCTGATGCAGGGGGAAAAGAAAGGGAAAGAGAGAAAAAAGAAAAAGAAGAAAAAAGAAAAAGAAAGAGGTAAAGATAAAAACAGACAAAAACAGAAGAAAACAAACAAAAAGATTATGATCAAATATGATCAGGCTGGTACATAGATCAGTGCCTCACACTAGATTTTGGGTGTATTTTGGTCTGTTAGAAGAAAGTGCCTCCCAAAATTTTAAAGAAAGAAAAACTTATATATGTACAAAAATAAGGGTTGATATGATGAAGGGATGGAATATGACTGTAAAGGTGAAAATTATAAAAAATTTTATAAAAGGAATTGATAAGAAGTTGTTTGAAAAAAGAAGAGGATTTTAAAAAAAAGAAAAAAAAGGGAGAGAATGTGATCAGGCAGGAGAGTAGAAAAAAACCATACACTAGAGATTTAGGGTATATTTTGATCTGTTAAGAGAAACTATCTCAAAATTTTAAAGAGAGAACAACTTATATATATATGCCAAAAATAAGGGTAACTACTATGAAGGGATAGAATATGACTCTAAAAATGAAAAATAAAAATGTTTTTTAAAAAAGGGATTGATAAGATAGATGTTGGTTGAAAAAGGGAAAAAGAAAAATTCAAAAAAAAAAAAGACAGTTAAAAAAAATTAACTTTGAAAGACTACAGAATCATGGTAAAAAAGCCATGAATTCTATGTGCATTATTCCCCTAGCGCTGGAGTTCTGCCATTCTCATTGAAAGGTAAACTTGGTCTTGGCTGGCTGTTCTCGCTGATCTTCTGGGGGAGGGGCCTGTTGCCGTGGTTCCCAAATGTCTTTGCCGGAGGCGGAATTGCCCTGCCCTTGCCCGGTCCGGGCTAAGTAATCTGCTCGGGTTTGCTCTCGGGAGCTTTTGTTCCCTGCAAGCTTTCCGTACAGCTTTGGAGGCGGAGAGTGAAAATGGCGGCCTCCCAATCTCCGCCCCGGAGGAGCCGAGATCTCGGGGCCCCGCTCCTCAGTGCACCCCCAGAGAAAAGCAGTGAGTCACTCCCGTCTCCCCGGTCTCCGGCCGCACTCCGTGCTCACCCGGCCTGTGACCGAGCGTTTCTATCTCTGGCACCCGACCCCATGTGGAGTCTCCAAGCGCAGCAGATCCCTGCCGTGCGCTCCTGCGCCTCTCCTCCCCGGGGAGGAAGGTGAGTCTCCCCGGATCTGCCGCTTGTTGGGTCCCTGCTGGAGGAGCAGTGGCCCGACTGTGCCGCGGATCATGGTGTATGACAACCCCAAGCTGAGAGCCCGCGCCTCGGCTCTGTCTCTGCAGCCGGCTTCCCCGCTCTGATACCTGGGAGCTCTGCCGCACTCAGGCACCCCCGGTCTTTCTGTGACCCCGAGGGTCCTGAGACCACACTGTCCCGCGAGGGCTCCCCCCCCCCCCGCCCCGCGCTTAGCCATTGGAGCGACGTCCCTCAGCGGAGCGGACTTCTAAAAGTTCCGATTTTATGCTCTGCGGCTCTATCACTTGCCAGAAGCGGCCGATGGAGGCCCCTCCCCCGCCGTCTATCCTCCCGAATATCGCCTCGGATTCACTTTTCCGCACGTCCTACCTTCCAGAAAGTGGTCGCTTTTCTGTTCAGAGAGTTGTTGCTATTCTTTTCTTCGATCTCCTGTTGAGTTTGTAGGTGTTCAGAATGGTTTGATCCCTATCCAGCTGAATTCCTGAGAGGAGACGAAATCCAGGTCTCCTACTCTTCCGCCATCTTGCTCCGCCCCCTGAGCCTACACTTTTGAATCAGATGGATCACAGAGCAAGTGTTGGCTAGTAGGTCTGCCATTTACTAGCTATGAGGTCTGAGGCAAGTCATTTAAAGTCTGAATTTAAGCTTCCTCATTGGTGAAAAATAATTGAAATTAGTGTATTTTTGGAATTGTTGTCAAGTGATTAGCACACTGCCTGCCATATAATGGCCACTTCAAAATGAGTCAGTAAAATAGATACTCTCTCTGAGGATGAAGAGCTTGGTTGGCTGGATTGCTGAATGATCACCATTTTCCCATAGAACATGCTAATTGATGCCCACATCATCTTGAATAATCATTGCTGGTGTACCTCACTCATGTTTGTACACTTCTGGTCTCACTCATTGAATTACATGTTTTGCAAGGGTTGTTTGCATCCTAAATCAGTTTGTGCTCATTTATGATCATTTAACTGTTATGTAAACTGTGTATTGGTCTCCTATTGCTGCTTTAATAAGTAAGGACAAACCTGGTGGCTTAAAACAATACAAATTTAGTATCTTACTGGGGGTCAGTCTGAAATGGGTTTCACTGGACTAGAGTCAAGATGCTGCATTTCTTCCCGAGGCTCTAAGGGAGAATCTGTTCCCTTTCTTTTCTAGCTTCTAGATGCCACCTACATTCCTTGACTTGTGGCTGGCTCCTTTCTCTGTCTTCAGTCAGTAGTATAGTATTTTCAAATTTCTGTCTGGCTCTCCATCTCTCTCTTTCACAAGGACCTTTATGCTTATATTGGGCTCACCAAATAATCCAGCATAATCTTCCCATTTCAAGATCACTAATTTAATCACATTTCCAAAGTCTCTTTTGTCCTGCAAAGTAAGATATTCAGAGTCTGAGGATTAGAGCATGGACATCTTTGGGTAGTAATTATTTTGCCTACCACACCTGTGACTTTTGAGAGAAGAGGGAGAAGATATTTTTAAGAAATCCAACTTCTTGCTTTGGAAAGAGTCATTAAGTTACAGTGAAAATAATTGTTTTTGAATTACATGTGGGTTAGATAGCTCTAACATTTTGGCAAAATTGTGAAAGTCTAGAAGGATTCCACACTTAGATTGCTTCAGAAGTGTCTTTATGTTCTTTCTCCACTTAGAGAAACTCACTGGAAACCAGAAAATGCTTTATGGTTTTGATTTATGGAAGAAATAGAGTGTAGAAATCTAGTCAGTGCACTCATTCACAAAGAAAAGTCCTTGGCTCCACACCAGAAGACTGGTAAAGGCAAATACATGTATTTTCATTTATTATAAATTGAAATAAAATATTATAAATGTATGAGCACTATTTTTTTATGTCTTCTCACTTTAAGATAAAATTTCTCACTTTCTTCATTAACTAGTCAACTGCCAATCTCAACTGTGTCAGATAAAAATTTTCTATTATATTATTTAACCAACCCACATTCTATTTCCATCCTCTCTTCTGAGGTTTTTCACCTCTAGCTCAGAGATTCTCGACATTTCGGTGGAATCTTACACCTCTTTGAGAATTTGATGAAAGCTAAGTCTGACCTTGAAAAATACCCATACAGACAATTTTTTCTTTCTTTTTTGTATCTTGGACACAAAGAGTTATTATACTCTTCAGTTCTTGGTCCATTATCATTTTTTAGTCTGTGCAGATCCATGCTTTTATTTTTATTATTTTATGTTGTTATTTTATTTTACTTTAACCTTCACCTCTTATTCCCACCCCTGTAGATACTCACCCTAATTTCTTTAATACTTAATCTTGAGTAACTATGTATTATTGGAAGATAAATAGTATTGTTTTGCATACTTGATATTTCATATACAGCTTAGGTCAATTTGTGTGTCTTTTTTTTTTTTTTTTAAAGATTTTATTTATTTATTTGACAGAGAGAGACACAAGCAGGGGGAGGGGAGAGGGAGAAGCAGGCTTCCCGCGGAGCAGGGAGCCCGATGTGGGGCTCGATCCCAGGACCCTGAGATCATGACCTGAGCCGAAGGCAGACGCTTAACGACTGAGCCACCCAGGCGCCCCTTGTGTGTCTTTTGAAGGCTATTCTTGGACACTAGGAGGTCTGTGGGTCAAGAACCTTCTCTTTAATCTGTGCTATTCACTACAGTAGCCACTAGCCTCATGTGAATATTTAAATTCAAATTTAAATTAAGATTAAAATTGAAAAGTAGATTTCCCAGTCACACTAACCACATTTCAAGTGCTCAATAGCCATCTGTGGCTATTGGCTGCTTACTGTATAGCACAGCATAAATACAGATCATGCCCATCGTCCCAGAAAGTTCTACTGGACAGCACTTCCCCAAGTGATCCAGAAGAACTCTCCCAGCTCTAAGGATTATTTTAGTTGGAGACATTTTTCTCTCACTGGCATGCCTTTGTGTTTGTGTGGAATAACTCATTCCTCAAAACTGAGTTAGAGAGTCCCTGATAAAGCAGATGGGAAGAGGGTCAGGGCGTAAAAACTGTAAGTAAATGGTTCTCGATCCAGCAAATTAAAGCACTTCAAATCTGTCCCTACCCAGGTGCTCTCTGAGGAATTCTACTCTGACATACACTATAATCCTTGAGGTCATCAATTTAATCCCTCAATCTGTATATAACATTTTATAATTTGAAAACCTATTGATTTCAGCTGCCTTTGGTCATAGAGTTATTATTGTAACCATTGGTTGTTCATGAAATGTCCAGATTGGCATTCAGGTATGAAAATACAGGAGGTGATGTACGAGAGGTTTTTACTTTCCTCATTGAACCCCCTTTCAGTCTACATTAAGGGATCATTCAGAGGCTTCTAGTTTCTTTGATCTCTGTCTATCCTTGCTGTTCCTCAGGTTCTGGTTCCCTTCTGGAATTAGGGCATGGAGTGCTCTATTCTGGTCCCTGCTGAAAGGTGAAAAGTAGATCCTTATGACCTCGTCTCCTGTTATAGAAGAACACTTGGGTGTTTAGATTCTTCAGAATTGAGACAAATAAACTCTTCTCTTTCCTAATTTGAGTTTCTCATAGCATAATTTTAATAGGAGTGAGGAGTACAAGGAACGAAATGAGGCAAGGAATAGGGAAATGATCTGTTGGAGTATAACCTCATTTTCTGATAAAGACGCTGAGGCTGAGAATGGGTCAGTGTCATGCCTAAGATTATTCAGCTAGTGAGTCTCTGCTCCACACATTTGTTGCTCTTTCCTATTGTCACACTAACAGCTTGGGGTAAAGAAGTCCAGAGTTCCCAAACCACTTTGATGTATGACTGTGTCTGATACATTGGACTCATTGAATTCCAGTCAGTATATGTCTTTAGTCCCTGTGAGTCTTATGAATTGAGAGGCACTGTGACTGAGACAGTAGTTGATATGAACACTTGCCATGATCAATAGATGCGATTGATAAATCAGTGAATGGACCCTGATGTTCAAAACTAAATGTCCCAAGAACTCTGATAGTCCTCAAATTTATAGCAGATAATTTCCCCTCTGGAACTTAAGTTTACTTTATAAGCATGAGTGCATTTGCAACAACAGAGAACAGCGAAGTTGCAATGTGATAGGATATGATGTGGATGTTGGGCAGTTAAGTTGGTTCATTCTTAGAGAAGAAACTTGCTTTGGTGCTTTCTCCAACCGTCTTCATCCTCATTAACATGCATGATTCAAATTCATGCCTCAGTAAAATCACCAATGATTCCTTGCTATGGATCTTTATGTCTCTCATGAATAGTCAAAACCACTTTTAAGTTTGGCATTTTGACAGCATGCTAGTATTAGTGCAGCTCATTAAATATTGCCTGCTCTCTCCCTTTTGTGCATATATATGGTAGGATTGAACTTTTCTTTCATTCATTGCAACTGGGCATGACCGAGTGAATTAGTTTGGCCAGTGGAATGCTACTGGCAGAGACATGAGTCACTTGCAGACAGAAGCCTTAAGAATCAGTGTACAATGTGTATGGGTGGACCAAGCTCCCACTGTCTGGGAGAAAGCCTAAATTTGGAAAAGTTGATAGACATGTAGTAGGGTAGGAAGCTGTCAGGGTGAAAATCTACAACTGATGCAAAAATCAGGCTAAAGGGATATGGTGAGGAATTACTGACATGTCATCTGCATAATGTGTACCCACCCTATTTGACCTACCCAGGGGCTCCAATTCCCTGGTCCTAAATACATCCTGTAGTGGACATACTATTACATATCTACTTGCCTGTCCCTCTCTCTCTCCCTCTTTCTATCTCTCTCATCTTTCCATGCCTCCATCATCAGGAGTGGAGCTGCTGGTGGATGTTGACTAAGACTGCCTTAACATCCTCCTCAGCTTTACTAAACTTTAGAAAAGTTTCTATCTGATTATAGGCCCCAACTTTTCTTTTCTCAGTAGATTTACTTCAAAAAGCTTGCCGTTGTATTATAAATATTCTACATCCCAGAAATGTATTTCTTAAGGAACTATGAAATGTAATCAAAGAAGGAGCTAGTCTCCATATCCCAGTCTCTGTGAGACGGCAGGAGCCTAACTCTGAAAAGTGACAATTATCGGACATAGATGTTCTGATCACATGGACCGACCTTACCGTGAATGCCCTCCATTAGTTTTCCTTTAGCTCATCCCAGCATTTAAACATTCTCCTGCCTTTCATTTCAGCAGAGTTGAGTTCAATCTCTCTCCCTTATTGCAATAGTTTTAAAGTCTTCTTTGGCATTTTTAATGAGTGTCCAGTGAAGTTTTTCTTTAACAGTGTACATATATTTAATTTGATTAAGTAGTGCCAGACTGTTATATGGAATGGCTATACTGGTTTATATTTCCATATATATATATATCATGGGCTTGATCCCAGGACCTTTATATATATATATATCTGTTAGCAAGGCATAAGGATTCCTACATCCTGGTATTTCTACCAACCCTTAGACTTATTTGGAATTCTAATGTTTATAAAATAAAGTTAAGTGATATTTCATTGTTTTTTTAAATTTGCATTTCTCAAACTACCAATGATTCTGAGCACTTTTCTTTTCTTTTTTTTTTTTTTAATGTGTTTGGTAGCTTTTGGGGTTTCCACCTCTGTAAATTGCTCATAGCCTTTGTCTTTTAGTCTATTGGGATCACTGTTTTTTCTTGTTCCTTTGCAGGAATTCCTTTTACAATCAGTCAAATCCTTGCAAATTTTAGGCGTTCCAAATTTCTTTTCCCGTACTTTCAACCACTGGTGAACGTTGTCCATGTTATGACTTGTTAAACAGAAATGCACATTTAAAAAACTACTTTGAACTTCAAACTTGCAGAAAAGCTGCAAAACTAATACATAAGAATTCCAATATATTATTTATTCAGGCTCACTAATTTCAATATTTTATTCCATTTACTTACCATTCTCTCTTTCTCCCCCCCTCCACACACACATGCCTGTAATTTATATTTTTTAAAGAACTGTTTGGGAATAAATTGCAAACATTGTATTTCTTTGCTCCTAGTTATTTCAGTGTGCGTTTTCTAAGAACAGGAACAAGCTATAACCAGAGTACAAGCATGGAATCTGGGAATTTAACATTGATTCAATATTATTATCTTATCCATTATGCAAGTTCAAATTTTGCCAATTGTCTTGATATTCAGTTTTATAGTTATTTTCCTCCTCCAATCCAGGATTCTACCTGTCACGTCTTTTATTTTCTTTCTCTTTCTTTCTGTCTGTCTGTCTGTCTCTCAGGATTCTTTATTTTTCATACCCTTATCATTTTATTGTGTACATTGTTCTGAAGTATGTGTTTTCATGTATGATTTTTTTTTTTTTTCAGAAATACTTCAAAGACGATATTGTATTCTCAGGGCATCATGTCAGGAGGCACATGATATCAGTTTATAACATTACTGATGGTGTTAACTTTGGTCCCTTAATTAAGCTGAGTCTGCCAATGACTATTTTTTCCTTTGTAACTAGCTACTTTTATATCGACACTTTGTGTCTATGGGAAAATAAGGGAATATAAATATATCTGCATTTTGCATTTGTCACATCAATGTGTGCTGAGCTCACTTCATATTAGCTCATAGAGATCTTTTTTTATTCTTTATTATAAAGCACCCCATTGTACATATGCATCATAATTGATTTTACCAATCCCCTATGTAGAGAGATTGAGGTCATTACCAATAGTTTGCATTTACAAATAATGTTACATTGGGGAACCTAATGCATATGCATTTTCTTACTGTTAGAGGTGTATCTTCAGGGTAAATTCCAAGAACCGGGATTGCTAAATGAAAAGGAAATGCATGTGTAATTTTGTTAGAGATTGCCAAATTCCGCACTGCAAGGGTTCTATCATTCACCTTCCCACCAGCAATGAGAGTGCCTCACAGCCTTGCCAGCACAATGGGGTGCCAAGCTTCTAAAATTTTTGCTAACCCGAGAGAAGAGAAATGATATCTCAGTGTAATTTTATTTGCTTTTCTCTTAATATGAGTAAAATCAAAATAGTTTCATGTGACTAAGGACCATTGTACATTTTTTTTTATGACTTGTTTGTGCCTTTAATTCATCGTTCTATTGAGGTTTTGGTCATTTTTCTCCTTTATGAGTTTTCAAGTATATTCAGGATAATACCTTTTTATCTGTGATCTATTGTGATGCAAATATTCTTCCCCAGCCTGTCATTTGTCATGTTACTTCCGCTATGGTTTTCTTCCATGAAAAAAAATTTTTGATTTTTATATAGTCGCATTTATTTTTCACGAAGTTTTTCAACTGGATTTTAAGTCTTTGTTAGAAACTTTTCTTATATTCATGTTATAGATAAATTCAACTGTGTTGTCTTCTAGGACTTGTATGGTTTTATTTTTTACCTGTGTATCTGCATAAGTAAATTTTTCATTTTATATCTCTGGATCCATGTGGAGTTTATTTTTACATATGATGTGAAGAATGCATTTACTTGCCTCATTTCCAAAAGATTCTCTGGTTGTGTCAGTACCATTTTTTTAAAAAGTTCATCTTTGCCCAGGGGTTGAGAGTCACCTTTATCATATGTAACATTTCCACAGGTGCTTGGGTCCTTCTGTGCGCATTCTGCTCGATGCTTTTGCACCAGTCTGCCTGCTTGTTCATGTGCTGGTACGATTACACCATTTTAATGATAGAACCTTTATAGGCTTTTTTTTTTTTTTAAGATTTTATTTATTTATTTGAGAGAGAGAGAGTACAAGGTGGAGGACAGGGAGAAGCAGGTTCCCCGCTGAGCGAGGAGCCCGACGCAGGGCTTGATCCCAGGACCCTGGGATCATGACCTGAGCCGAAGGCAGATGCTTAACTGACTGAGCCACCGGGTGCCCCCCTTTATAGACTGTTTTAATATCTGATAGGGCTAGTCCCTTTTCATAGCTATGCAAGAGCTAGCTATTCATGCCTGTTTATTTTCCTTGTGAACTTTTGTTGCAACTTACCTAGCTTTATAAAAAATACCTTATTGGTATTTTTATTGTTATTGCCTTAAGTTTATAAATTAGTGTAAGGGAGGAGTCATCTTTTTCTGTTGCTGAACTGTCTTGTCCGAGAACAAGGGCCACTTTTCCATTTGTTCACATCTGATTTTGTGTCTTTCAGTGGTGTTTTTAAGCTTTTCTTATACAGGTTGTACTAGTCATCTCTTGCTGCATAACAAATTACCTCTACACTTGGTGGCTGAACGCTATAATAACCATGTAGTAGCTCACACATTTTCTGTGGGTCAGGAACTCAGGGGTGACCTAGCTGGGTGATTCTGGCTTTTGGATGTCTCATGAAGGGGTCGTCAGGCTGGTGGCTGGGGCTGCGGATAGCTGAGGCTAAGCTGTTGCTTCTATGACGGCTCACTCATGTGGCTGGCAAGTCAGTGCTGGCTGTTGGAAGGCCACAGTTTTTCACTGTGTGGTCCTCTCCATAGGGCTGCTTGAGTGTCCTCAAAACACGGCAGCTGGCTTTCACCGGACAAATGATCCAAGAGCGAGAACAAGGTGGACACTACAATTGTTTTTTATAACTGAGCTTTGGATGTCATGCAACATCATTTCTGTGGCTTGTGTATTGGGTCCACAGATGAGCACTATTCAGCATGGGAGAGGTCTATACAAAGAGGTAAATTCATGGTTATGGTGATCATTAATGCCATCTTGGAGGTACACATCTTGCACATATCTGTAGTGTTTTTACACTAAGGAAGATGTAGTTTTGGAATCGTGTCTGTGTGTGTGTTTGGATATGGGTGTTGAATTTTTAAAAAGAAGTTTTCATCATTTATAAAGATCATAACATGGTTTTTCTCTTCGGATTTATGGTGTTTTCTGCTAATAGAATTCCCATATTGAGTGTACTTTGAGTACCTAGAACAAATCCTGCTTGGTTATTGCATATTATTTTCAGAGTATGGTGATCAATTCTATTTGCCAATAAATATTGAATATTTTTGAATCAATAGTCACGGATTATATTAGTTGGTAATTTTATTTTTAAGAATTTGGACTATGTCAGGGCGCCTGGGTGGCTCAGTCAGTTAAGCGTCTGCCTTCTGCTCAGGTCATGGCCCCGGGGTCCTGGGATTGAGCCCCACATGAGGCTCCCTGCTCAGCGGGGAGTCTGCTTCTCTCTCTCCCTCTGCCTGTTGCTGCCCCTGCCTTTGCTCTCTCTCTCTCTCTCTCTCAAATAGACAAATCTTAAAAGAATTTGGACTATGTCATATTTGGCTATCAGCATTTTATTTGCTTCATAAAATGATTTCAAAAGTTTTCCTTTATGTTCTGCTTAGGGACAGGTTTTGTTACACTGGGACTATCTGGTTATTGATAATTTGGTAAAATTTCATTGTGAGACCTTCTAAGCCTGGTGCTCTTTTTGGGGTATATAGATTTGATACATTTCTGTATTTTTTTTTCTATGAGAATTAGCCCATTTAAGCTTTCTAACTGTACTTAAAGAATTTCAGTAAACTGTATTTCTTTAACAATTATTCATTTGATATGGGTTTTAAATTTATTTGCATAGAGGTATGCAAAGTAATCTCATGATTTTAAAGTTTTATCTCAGTGGCCATTTCTTATTATTTCTTTATGTATTTGTGCTTTCTTTCCTTTTTTTCTTGATTAGGCTAGCTAGTGATATGCCCACTTCATTAATACTCTTCAAAGAACCAGGATTTTGATTTATTAATTAGATTTCATGTATTTCTCTTCTCTACTATATTAATTTTCACTTTTTTAAAATGATTTTATTTATTTATTTGACAGAGAGAGACACAGCAAGAGAGGGAACACAAGCAGGGGGAGTGGGAGAGGGAGAAGCAGGCTTCCTGTGGTGCAAGGAGCCTGATGCAGGGCTCGATCCCAGGACCCCAGGATCATGACCTGAGCCAAAGGCAGAAACTTAACCAACTGAGCCACCCAGGCGCCCTATAAGATCTGTTTTACTGAGAATGTTATTTAGGACTTCGACAGCCCTACTAATTTTTTGTCCCCTTGTTCTATGTTATAATGAGAGTAGTTTCCTCAAGTACATTATCAGTGTGCTTTTTTGTATTTGTATTTGCTTCTCCTGTAGTTTCTGCTTTATAAAGATGGTTGTGGTGTTATTTGGTATATCAGTATTTCTAAATGTTATATCTCTGTTTTGAATTGCAGCTTGTAGTATTAATGGTGGTCTTTTTGTTTCATTAATTTGTCTTTGGCTTGCATTCTACTTTGATATCAGCATTGCAAACACTGTTTTCTTGCTGATTTCCTTTGCCTGTTGTGTCTGTATCCATTTGCAGTTAGTCTTTTTGATTCACTGTTTTTCAGGTGTAACTCTTGTGTATATGATAGATTTGATATTTTTCTGTGAGTCGTTTTGGAAATATTTTTATTTGGAAAGATGAGTTAAGCCAATTGACATTTACTGATATGCTTGTTACAGTCTCTACTCTCATTTTATTTCAATTATAATTACCTTACAATTTTATTATATTTTGTTTCTCTACCTGACACATTTGCTTTGCTTTTTAATTTTTAAATTTTCTTTTGGGATTAGGATTAGGTGTTTCAGTGATAACCTTTGTACTTACACCTTTTTAAATGCCTTTCTCCACTGTTTCCTTAACCTTCATTATCTGATTTGTCAGTTTCCTTTTTTTTTTTTTAACATTTTAATTTTTAAGTAACCTCTACACCCAAAGTAGGGCTGGGAATCACAACCCTGAGATCAAGAGTCACATGTTCTACCTACTGAGGTAGGTAGAGTGAGGCGTCCCTAATTTGTCAGTTCTAATGTATCCTCTAACTCCTCCTTTTATGTGCCCAATGAATGTTCTCAAACTGTTGTCCGCTGAGGCCTCTGAAACATTTTCAGGAAGTCTGTGAGTCCAACCATTTTCATAATACTACTAAGACATCATTTTGCTTTCCTGCTCACATTTTCTCATGAATTCACATGAACGCTTTCCAGAGGCTACATGATACGTGATGATGTTATCACCCTGAAGGCTAATGAAATATGTGAAGCACTATGAAAATCCAGTTATCTTCTATTAAGCCAGACCTTAAAGGGATTTGCAAAAATGTAGATGATGCCACTATTCTCACTGTATTTTTGTGAAAAAGTATAATTTTTCATAAAAATATTATTGATGTCACCATGTGACAGGTTTATTATTGTTATTTTTAAGTAAATAAATAACTTTGCAGGTTTAACTGCTAATATGGAAAATATTGCTACCTATATTAATTATATTCAACTAATGAATAATTGAACATTATATAAAAAACTAATGATGTACTATACATTGGCTAATTGAATTTAAATTAAAAAAATTTTTTTTTAAATTTTTTTATTGTTAAATTTAAAAAAATTTAATAAGCAAAAACATTCTGAAGTTCTCAAAAATTTGAGAAGTGTAAAGGATTTCAGAGGACAAGAAGTTTGAGAAGTACTTCTATGCAACCTCAGTGAATTCATTCGCTTTTCTACTTTCCTTCTTCCTTCTCTTTCACTTTTTCTTCACCTTATATTTCCTTTCTTGGAATATATGGCATTTTATATTATTCTACTCTTGTCTCCATTTTTGTTTTAGCCTTAAATCTAAAATTAGAGGTATTAAATCCTTACTGTCACTCCTTTTGCCTAAACTTCCTTAGTCATAACTTGGTTGGATGAAATTCATCCCTTAGCTGATTCTTCAAGAACTCATGAATCCAGTGTTCCCCAAGTTCTTGGGTGTGGAAAATGTTTTTTAAGTTACTGTGTATTTATGGCCTTGTTATTGAAGAACAGCTTAGCTGGATATAAAATCCTTGTTTTGCGTGTTTCCCCCTTGAGTTCTTGCAAATGTTGCTTGCTTCCTGCCTTGGTTTGTATGTTGCTCTTGGGAAGTGTGATCCCAGGTGAATTTTCTTGCTCTTTTAAAATTTCTAGTTTTTTGCCTGAGTGGAGGCTTCACGGTTTTTTTTCATCTCTCAAGTCTAATAGTTTTGTTAGGATATATCTGAGGGTTGATTATTCTGGGCTAATTTTCCCAGGTACCTGGTGGGCCTGTTTAGTATGTGGATTTAGATTTTGTATAATTTCCTGAATCTTTTCATGGGTATATTTTAAAATACTAGTTCTATTGCATTGTGTTTTTAAAAATTTTTTTAATTTTATTATTTTTTTTAAGAGAGAGAGAGAGTGCGTGTGCAAGTGGTTGGGGGGGGAGGAGCAGAGGGGCAGAGGGAGGGAATCCTCAGCAGACTCCCTGCTGCATGGAACCCAATAGGGGGGCTCGATCTCATAACCCGGAGCTGAAATCAAGAGTCAGACGCTTAACTTATTGGGCCACCCAGGCGCCCATATTGTTGTTGTTTTTTTAAGATATTATTTTTAAGTAATCTCAAAACCAAATGTAGGGCTCCAAATCACAATCCCGAAATCAAGACTTGCTGGCTTCACTGACTGAGCTAGCCAGGTGCCCCTGCATTGTTTTGTTTTTATATGTAATTGGATCTCCTTTGCTCATCTTCCATTTAAACTACTTTCTTTTTGACCTTTTCTTATGTTTTTATTTTATATTTATTATCTTGGTTGGTTGTCTGTTTCCTTTCCACTTATTAAATGTTCATCCGATTCTAAATTTCATAGGGCAACTTGCAATTTAATTTTTTAAATTAAAAATTTAATTTCGTTCCTGAGATGACTTTTTTATTTTTCTTCCATTTCATTTTATCTACTTTTACTTTATTCCTGTTTTATGTCCACTCTGGTTCCTTAGATTTTGATAATCTGATTGAGGTGTTTTTCATAGTCCCATATGCTTGCTTGAAAATACTGGATTTGGTGTGGAGTATTGTGCTATATAGTTTCTTCTGCTTTGCTGTTGTTTTGGGGGTGGTGTGGGAGAATTTTCACCAGTTTAAATGTTTCAATTTTAAGTTTCAGTTTTATACTTCCAAGCTTGTATAGATGTAGACTGTCTTGGAGTCTGTTTTGTGGGTCACATTTGGGAAGACTGCAATGTTTATTTCAGGAACTTCCTCTTATGTCTATAATGGATATCTATATATTTATGTATCTATCAATCATCTATCGTCTGTTGATCAATCTATTATCTATCTAACTATCTATCTATCATCTATCTATCTTAGCAGGAACTTTGCCAGGTATTCTCCAATTAAAAAATGTGTTTTTGTCTTGTAGGTACCAAATTTCCTTCACATGCTTCCTTTTTTCCTCATCAACCCAGACTCTACAGTGTTTCTTCTCCCTTCAGATGTCGTACCTTTCTGAGGCTGCCCCCTGGGGTCTGCACACCTTTAACTCTCTTTTCTGTAGTTGTTCTTCTTATTAAGTTTTGTCACAGTGTAGACTTTCTCTTTCTGGAGATGCTTTTAATTCAATCTTAGGCAACTACACCCTGTTGGAGGAGGTCATCAAGAGGACGTGACCTTTGGTTGACCCTTGGGCTGGAACCCCGACAATTGGAGGTTCCTCCCTTCCTCCCACCTTTTCCACAGCTGAAGCCGTTTTCAAGGACGCAGTGTTGCGAAAGCTATGTGCTACTGAGAACATCTGTGTGGTGTTCACAGTGGAACCTGGTTAAGGCCTCTTTATAAACTCTTCAAGTGGGGCCGCTGGGAGTGCAGGTTTCTTAGTTTTGCAGCGTCCTGGAGAAGCTTCCTAGGTAAGTTATCTTTGTTAAACATGTCCCCTACTAATGTGGGGGGGCCTGTGCCTGTCTCTTTAGTCTCTGCCTTCCCTCCGAGTACAGGGCTGGTACTCCCTTGTCTGTCATTCCCCAGTTTTCCTGGGTTTCTGTCACTTTCCACAAAAGCTTGCTGGGGGAGCTACTGTTGTTGTGTTGATCTAGTATTGAGGCTGAAGCCTTGAGTTGTCTGTGGTTTTCTTTGTTCTTCCAGTTAATCTGTGTACTTTGGTAAAATTGTGGAGTGATTCTGATTTAGGTCCTATCCTTGTCTGCGGCCCACCCCGGGTGGTGATGCAACCGAATCAATCATCTTTTCCCTCATTCCCCAACATAGATGCTTTCTTTTTTTTTTTTTTTTTAAGTTTATTTAAGTTATCTCTACACACAGCATGGGGCTCAAACTCCTGACCACAAGACCAAGAGTCACATGCTCCATTAACTGAGCCAGCCAGGCTCCCTGTATATGTTTTAATTTTATTTGTTTTGTCTATGAAGCTCACGAAAGTTTTTTTCAGTTAACACTATAGTTCTGTTGCTTTTATATCTCAAGCCTATCCAGAGTCTCCCATTTATATAGTGTTATGATGTTTTTATGGTTTGATTTTTTTTCCCCCATGTAGTGAACAAATTTTCCCAACACCTTCTTTTGAACAACCCTTCTCTTACTTGCCTTTTGTCACATATGAGGTTTTCATATACACGTAAGGGTTTCTAAGATATTTATTCTGCTCCATTGGTTTATTTTATTATTATGGCTTTATAGTGTGTTTTAGCATCTGCTTGCCAGCTTTTCAATTTTCTATTTTAAAGTTGACTGAGCTATACGTGTTCCTATGCAACTTTCTTCTGTGTGAATTTTAAAGTAAATGCTATTTCTCAAATGTTGAAGTTGAAATTTGGGGATTTACAGATGAGTGATGGCAAAATTTACATGTAAAAAACTATTGAAATTTCCATGCATTCTGACCATCTTTGTCCTTCATTAGATTTTAAAATTATTTTCTAGAGAGGTATTGTGATTTACTGCTCAACTTAATTCCTAAATATCTTCTATTTTTGTTCTCTTACTATATTTTCTAACTGGTTATTACCAATGTTGAGTAATATGATTGATCTTTATAGGTCATTCATAATTAGCAGCACACCTGAGCTCTCTTTTATTCTAATAGTTTGTCTCTAGCTTGTGTTGGTTTTTCTAAGTAGATCATAGATAATTGATGCAGAAAGCCTCCACTTTGTCCACCTTCTCGCTCATGGATTTTGTGCATTTTATTTTGTATTTTTGGGTGAGATGAAAGTAGGAAATTATACCAGTGTTAGATTTGTTCTTGACTGTCCATGAACTTCAATATTTCTTACCCTTACTCTTCAGTGTGATTATTGGCACCACCTATGGTCGTATTTTAATGTAGTATTATGTTAAAGCTACGGAGGAAATACTCAGCCTCTGAAGCCAAATGATGTAAGGAGGAGAAACATGAACCTGAAATCCTCCTACTTGTTTAATTTCTGTTGATCTTAATACCTTGGTGAGCTAACTAACAAAAATCAAACAATGTTTGTTTTAGATACTTGATTTGAATTTTGAAAATCTTGTTACTTTTCATTACACAATGGATTATTTTAAATTAAAGAAGTACTTAAAATATTTTAAGTGAATTTTTCCCATCTGATGATTCAAATGATGTAGAACTAGAGGGGAAGAAATTTCTACTTTGTCATTGCCTGAGGTTCCTTCCTCCACCATGAACCATGTTCTGTGCATCCTTTTATCCCTTTTCTTGATTTTTAATTATGTATTTATATATCATTTCTTTATTCAGTTACTTCTTAAATACGTTCTTCATTGTAATATTTCTTCTATAGCAAGAAATCCCCACCATTTTCAAATGTACAATTCGGTGCTTTTTAGGTGTGTTCACAGAGTATACAATCCTCACAAGTGTCCACTTCCAGAACATTTTTATCACTCTCAAAAGAAACCTCATATCTGTTAGTCATCACTCTTCACTTCTCCTTTTCTCCCCACCTCTGGCAACTACTAATAAAGTTCCTGCCATTGTGGTTTTATGTGAACGGAATTAAACAATGTGGTCTTCCTTAGCTGTACATGACAAAATAAGTCTTAATGGGATCCTTTTTTCCTCTTAGATGCTTTTATATATATATCTGCATTTTTTCTACTTGGCTTAGATACTTTAAGCCTATCTTATGTATTTCTGAGTAATTATTTTTAAAAGAGGTATAATTTCTACAGATGAGATGCATTATCGTTGATCGACACATTCCATTGATGGATAGAAGTCCTAGCCAGTCATTCTTAGAAAGAATCTCCTACTGAAATTGGTTGATAACCACAGTGTGCATATGTAAGGGCCTTGTCTAGAAGGGGAATCTACAAAATGGAAATAATACTACCCACCTTTAAGTTATTGTGCAGATAAAACAAGGTAATACCAGGGCTTTGAACAATGCCTGGCAAATAAACTCTGAAATGTTAGCTATCATTAATATTATAAAAATACTCAGTAGCCTAGAAAATGTTTATAATAGTAAGTATAAAAAGCAACCCAGTAAAATATGTATATTCTTTGGCTGTAATTTTGTAAAAACTATCTGTTTATGAATAAAAACTGAAAGGAAATATATGTGTGAACAGAAGTGCTTTGCTATGATGATGGTATTATGGGTTGCCTTTTCACGTTTTCAAAATATCTTTAATGTTATAGCAGTGTAACATTAAAAAGAAATGTAGAGAGAGGTGAAGTCTTGACTTGCCCTTGAAGATGAGAAGGAGGTTCCCAAGCACTCTGAGATGGGGCCCCCACCCAAGTCAATGTGGCTCTGCGAGGGGTGAGTCAAGACCATCCATTCATTCAGTGCATATTTATTGATAGCTCACTGTGTGTGAGGCAGTGTTTGATGTAGACTATAGTGGACAATGGGGAAGTTCTTGGGTTTTGCATTTTAACATCATTGTGCAACTTAAAGGAACAACAAAGAAAAAAAAATCAAGGACAAGTGCTATAGAGATAATTGAAGTACAAAAATGTATGGCTGGACTTGGTGCTGGTACCTGACTTGGTATCTACTTGAGATTGGCGGTCAGGACTAGGGGTAGGTCCATGGGGAAGCAGCACTAACCACTCAAATTCATGGTAGATGGGATAGGGCTGGGAAGGGCATTGGTGGGCCAAGAAAAGACACACACAAAAATGGTGACTGGAGGTCTAATATCAGACCTGTCTTACACAAGGTTTGCTCAGTACGGTCTTGGGGTCAGCTCAAGAACTGTTACCCATGTTTATTCCATGGGGTCAAGAGATGGAGCAGCTTTTTCTTTCACTTGCCTCAGCAGAACTCCTGGCATCTCACAACTTCTGTGGTTTTCTGGCCATACATGGCGGCAGCTGTAGACCGTGTCCTTGATGCCAGTTTGGGGAATTTTCCACAAAAGTATGCAAGGATTTGTCCCACCCGACTGAGAAGGCTGTTTTTCTGGATGGATCTCTATTTATGCATGAGGAAACTTGGCACTGGCGAAGCGGTAGCTTATTTCTCTTTTTTGTTTGGTTTTATTTTGTGCTTCAGAAATAGAACAGATTAAGCATTACTTGCTTTTGAAGGCTCCAGTTCTCCCTACAGCTTGACTTTAAATTCTCTTCTCCCCAGGCGAGAACGTGGAAAACATCTTTGCTAGCTTTTGTTAAAAGCAATGCAAATTCAGGGAATACTTGAGAGGGATTTTTTAGTTTAATTTAATTTATATGTCTTTGAAAATAAGTCTTCCTACAAAAAAATAAAGCCTTGTTGTAAAGAAAATCAAGAGAAAAAAGAAGAAAAAATGAAATTGGATGGTAATTAAAATGATGAAATAAAACTACATTAGAACTAGAAGGACCTTAAAAATAATGTAACCAGACTCCAACTATTTTATGAAGGATGAACCTGGGGCCCAGGGAAGTAAAGCCACTTGCTCAGGGTTCCACAGCTAATAGTCTAGAGTTAGAATCCTTTTCTTTCTTCATTCATCTTGTTTTCTTGTACCGGGATTTCCAGCATTTTAGTGACTTTGTAGTGAGGAAACTCTTCAAGGTAAATCTTAATTAAAAGCCAGGTACCTAGAAAGAGGTGATGTTGTAGTTATATGTGGGGAGGAGCTCCTGCATGCCTGTTGTATCCACCCAGAGTTCCCCAGCATTCTCTAGAGACCCCCCTATGAGTCAAGGATTTCCTGGGGCAGTGTTGGATGTATTTAGTGATCATTGCCTGATACCACTTACTCATTTAATTGTCAACAATTGACTGAATGTTTATGATGTGCCAGGCATATTTTGAGTTGAAAGGAGTAAAACCTTGAACAGAAAAAAGATGTGCAGGGTACACGAAGTCTCTCTTCTGCTTGCCTGCGATAGCTTTCTCCATTCCTTCCATGTAGTTTGCGATACCTGTTAAGATTTGAGTTAGGACAACACCCAATATAAACCATCCTGCAAGTCCTTTTCCTTCCCCACTCCCCACGACTTGATTAGAAAATAGTTCAGTCTTTCCTTGTTTTGAAAAGATCCAACATTTCTCGGTGTTCATTCAGAGTCATTTCTCTTTAGCTGACCCAGGGTTTAATAGTTGCCCTGAGACTAATTTCTGTTTCCACTTTTATTACAGATGAGGAACTTGACCATTCCAAAGGCTGCCATTTCAGCATCTTTTGGACAAACCTCCTAAGGATACTATACATCCTTAATTAGAAGTGGTTAAAAAAATTTCTGATGGACAAAATTAAGTATCCTATACCTCTTTTGCCCTAATGTAGCCTATTAAAAATTTGAATGTATAAAATAGAAATGACTATATCCAACATGAGTTGTAAACTCCATTCCCAAAGGTCACCTGAACCATCTTCCAAGTTGGCTGTGTGGTCCTCCACCTCCCTTGAGCCCCCGACGTGAAAGCAGGAAGGGCAGATGGAGAGGTGTTGGGTCCTGGGGGTCAAATCCTGGCCCTGCTTCTCACAGGCTGTGATTGGGGGCAAGGTACTTCCTTGAGCCTCTGGTTCCTCACCTATGTATTAACATGAATAGGTATGAAATGGGGGTCATTTTGTATTTAAAAGAAAAGTCTATTCGAGTGGCACAATGCCTGGCCCACAGGTACTTAGTACAGCCTGTTTCTTTCCTCTCCTTGAAATCTGAAGAAGTAGTTTCTTAGGGCAGTGGCGTTATTGGGCACATGACACCTGGGGATTGTCAAAATTCAGGTTCACCATCAGGTCTGAGGATGGGGCCTGAAATTCTGCATTTGTCCTCAGCCCTTGACCATGGATGCCTAGTGACTTGAAGATCTGTGTTTGAATCCTGACTTGACCACTTGCTGGCTGGGTTGAATCACTTTGCGTTTCTGAGCCTCTTCGTTCCAACTGGGGTCATTATACATCAGAGGTCAAGTGAAGGTTTAAAATGAGACCCTGGGTTCCAGGAATATTGCACCATTATTGTTAGTGTGATTTTTAACCCCCTTATATTAAACCAAGCCCTAACAAGAAGATGTGGAGAACATGCTGTGCTGCTGTTGGTGGAGGGAGTGCATCTTTTGGGTAGCTCCTGGCCCCTAGCATCATGCCTGGCATGCAGGAGGTAATCCCTGGATGTTGACTCGCAGCACACATAAGTTCCTTCCGGCCCTGGCTGGGGGAGAGTCGGGAAGGGCTGCTATGTGGGTCTTGGTTAGTTTGGGTGGATGCTCCCTTGAGCGACCTTCTGAAAGGAAAAGCAACTACTCGCTGATCATCTGGATCCACCACAATTGGAAACAGTATGATTCTAGGCTGTGGGTTTTTAATATAACTTCTGGAACTGGAGGCTAGAATAGTTGAGGCTGTCTGCTTGGTAAGGTGTCTCTGTGTTGATGTGGGAAGCTCATTTCAGACAGGATTTCCTGCGTTCCCATGTGGTGTAATCCTGGTTTTCAGTGAGACTTAAGTCTGGCCTAGCCGCCAGGAAGATGCTAGCATTCAGGGGCACAGGAGGGCTTGCACATTCCAACCCTGACATTTTTCTTCCTTCTCATTGTCTTTGAATGACCTTTCATGACCTCACTTTCCTTTTTTTTTTTTTTTTTTTTTTTTTAAATGTAACTAAAACTAATTTAATACATCCCCATGCTAGGAAAATAGAAAATATATGTGATCAAAAAGAAAATAAGTATCCCTGAAACCCAGCACTTTATTTTTTTAAAGATTTTTATTTATTTTGACAGAGACCTAGCAAGAGAGGGAACACAAGGAGAATGCGAGAGGGAGAAGCAGGCTTCCCGCTGAGCAGGGAGCCCGATGCGGGGCTCGATCCCAGGACCCTGGGATCATGACCCGAGCCGAAGGCAGATTCTTAACGACTGAGACACCCAGATGCCCCTGAAACCCGCACTTTAATGTAGACCAACATTGTGAAGTAATTTTTTTTTCTTTTTTAAAGAACGAGTGAGCGAGTATGTGCACGGGTGAGGGGCAAAGGGGGGGAGGGAGAGAGAGAGAGAGAGAGAATGAGAATGAGTATCTCAAGCAGGCTCCACACCCAGTGCAGAGCCTGATGGGGGGCTTGATTTCACAACCCTGAGACCATGTCCTGAGCTGAAATCAAGAGTCGGACACTTACCGACTGAGCCACCCAGGTGCTCTGGGAAAGTAATATTTTCAAAACTATGTGCGTTAATATGTGTATAGAGCTCACAGCTAAGAATATATTTTCATATCTTTTAATGACTGAAAAAAAATCAGAAGAATACAATTTTGTGGCCTTTAAAACTTTTATGAAATTCACATTTTGTTGTCCATAAATAGTATTTCTGGAACATAACCGCATCTGTTTGTTGGCATATTACCTATGGCTGCTTTCTTGATTCAACAGAGTGGTTAGGACAGAGATCATGTGACCCAAAAAGCTTCAAATATTCATTTGCTATTTGACTCTTTACAGAAAAAGTTTGACTCCGGATATAAAATTCTATTTTGGTAACGTGATGATCAGCTTAATGACAAATCTTTACATGTTAACAAATTCCTTTGGGCCAAATAATTTGTTTTTCATTAAATTATACATTTTTGTCAGATCTATTGTTTTTGTCAGTCATGAAATGGATCATCCTTACCAGTTTTTATAGTAGGATATTACATATTATTGCATATAACAAATCATTATTCTCAATTCTTAGAGCTGCCTAGTGAATGAGACACGAGGAATTCTTGAAAATTCTCTGCTTGAAAGTAGCAGAAACCAACTTAAATGTCTTAAACAAGAGCAGGGTATTGAGGAGGATTGATGCAAGATTAAGGGATTTGCCATGGAACACTTTGGCAAGGCTGTAGCTGGGCTTTTTGCAAGGGCCTAGAAAGCAGCTGGGACTCTCTTGACTTCCTTTCAGCTCTTTTGTGTGTCTTTTAAAATCTTTTTGCATAGATTGTTTTTCTCTGCTGGTTAGTACAAGTGGTGAACTCTGCCTGATGATAGCATGAGGTTCCATGTTCCTGGTCCCACCACTCTCAAGGAGCCTAATTGTTCCTTTTCAGGCCTAATTCGAAATACTATATGGGAGAGAAATAAAGTTGGCCCAGTATTGGCCAGATTTTACTCCTGGCCCAATCATCTGCAACGATTATGAAAACAGTTGGGGCAATTATTTACAATGTGGCTCCTCTATACATAGGGGATAGTTAAGAGGGGTAATTGTGAATTACACAGGTGCTTCAAAAGTAACCGATTTCATTATATTGCTCCCATTTCATTGAAGAGGAAATTGAGTCTTACAGATACCAAATGAATTACCCAAGTAGCAAAATAATCTGCCAAATAAGTCTTCAGAATCCAATCCCAGGTGTGTTCAGAGTGCAACCCACTGCGGCTCGTTGACTGTTGGGGTCTTGAGATGTTGCAGTAGTAACATCCTATTTGGGCTACAGGTCATGGTTTGCTCATTTTTCATCTCCTTGCTTGATAGATCTTTGGAAGCTGAGAATTGCCTCTGTACTTCTTGCTTTGTGTCTAGGCTGCAGCTGGGAGCTGGATGGATAGAGCCGGTTTGGGAATTTTCCCCTGGTTGACCACTGTGCTCAGAGTGCTATGCGTGAGAATGATCCATGTGCTAATCTAGGCTGACATGTCATCCCTTAGCCCAATTTTTGTTTCACATCTTTGTGTCTAATGCCAGCAACTAAATTTCCAAGCTTGATTAGGGATGGTTACAGCACAGGGAGCATGAATCCAGAAACCACCCTGACATGATGTTTCATCTGTGAGAGCTATAGCCACAAAACCTCATGAACCAACAGGAAGATGTCTCCAGTATGTTGACTTTGATTCTGGGGTACTTGTTGAATAAAATATGCCATGATTTTAATTTTTTTGTCTTAAGTTGAATGAATAAAATGAGTCATGTCATTGGTACAGTGTAGCTCTGAAATAGTCCTGGAAATTGGAGGCTTGCTGGAAAAATTCTTTTAAGGAGCTACAAACTCAGATGTGGAGGAGCAATTTGTTGTTCTCTGGACCAATAACCATGGCTTTCTCCTCCCTCCCTTGGACTATATTTTAAACATTCCCACTTAAGTGTGGCTGGGGGGTGGGACTGATCCCACTGACAGAGGAGAAGGTATACTATGAGTAACCCATGCCAACCTTCATATTCTTCCCCTTGGTTGCAGTTACTAATTTAGGGTTAGCCAAATAAGTCCATTCTGGACAATGCAATGTCCCAAGACCTGGGTATGTTCTATGTACTGACTTACTGTTTTCCACAGATCATTTATGATAAGGATGTGAGGTCTAAATCTGAAGCAGCCATTTTGTCCTAAGAGTGAAATTTGAGCTGTTGCGTATGTGGACGGCATGTCTACCATATGGAGTCTGATGATGAAGCTATCCCCACTGGAGGAAAAGCTAAGAGAAAACGAGATGCCAAGAGTCCTTGGGGAAGATGAATCCACAAGTTTCCTTGAAAGCCCACCCTGGGTGGATTGTTGAAGTCATTTAGCCTATGTTGTACCAATTTACATAAAAAAAAAAAGCATCAGATGCAAGTAGTATCTGTAATTGTCTGCTCTGAATAGATTGTTCGCTTGGTAATTTGACTTCTTCCAAAGGGTTAATATACTTGTTACCTGATGGCCAACAGGTACTGAATGGAAAATAAAGGAAGGGTAAATCTTACAATTTGGACCCAGCTTCACGTTTGCATAGTTACTGTACATTTTTGTCAGGGTTCAAAGGTGAGTGGTTGGTTTATTTTACAGTATTTGCTGTCTTTTTTTTTTTTTTTTTAAAGATTTTATTTATTCATGAGAGACAGAGAAGCAGGCTCCCCAAGGAGCAGGGAGCCCCATATGGGACTTGATCCCAGGACCCCGGGATCATGACCTGAGCCGAAGGCAGATGTTTAACCATCTGAGCCACTCAGGCGCCCACTGTCTTTTGATAGAAACGGAAATATATATCCGTCTATTAAATGATTTGACTTCTTAAGCTCTACCTTGACGAATTTGTGTAGTGAATGTAGAATTCAAGTCTAAGAACTCTCCTTTGTCTTCTGGCTGAAGTTGCCTTAGGGGTGCTCTGGAATGTAGAGTATATCCTGAATGGCGTCATTGAGACCCTTTCTTCCCTCATGTGAATGGTTGGCTTAGAAGGTGTATGTAGCTCAGGTCTGGCCAACGAGACAAAAATGGAAGTCTGCTGGAGGTAGGAATCCTGTGGAAAGGTTTCTTAGGTCTTTCAAGACTGAGATACCTTGATGGGATTGAACTGCTTTCCCTTTTGGCTTCTTAGATTGTGAGATTGATGTTTCCAAATTCTGACTGTCATACTATGGTATGAGGCTGCTTTTTAAAAATTTTCATTTTTTTTTTAATGCTGTTTAACTCAGGCCATAGGCCACAGAAAGCATCCTGATGAACTCTGGCTGGACCACATGAAGTAAGGAAGAGTTGGATCCCCCTAAGGAGGGATGCTGAGAGTATCCCCTCCCACACCCTAAAGAACAAAAAAGGCATCCATCTATCAGTTTCCTTGACCTTTATCTGGATGTCCTGATGGTGCACAGCTCTACCCTCAGCCCTAGATGAGGAGTGGTCTGTGGGACTTCCAGATTTCCAGGCGTGTATTGTGAAAAGTGATGGTGCTTGAGTAATGACTCAGATGATAATTTTGCTAGCTGACTCACCTACACACTTTTTTGGTGAGTAAATGCAGTGGTGGTATGTAAAAATACTTAAGCATTACAGTAATACAGTTAATATATAAATCGAGCTATACGTAAAAAAATTAAATGTGTTCTTTTTAAACTTCTGAACTCAAACTGCTTACCAAGAAAGAAATTGTAACACACATAGTTCGTTAAAATAAGTTTACTGATCTTGAGATTTTTATTTTATTTTTTTAGACACTGGTGTGCTCTTTTGGTGGCATGGCTGTCACTTACTAAATGACACCTTGTGGTTTGACAGGGTATTACATACAAGTCTTTTATCCACCATTTTGTTCAACTGATAGTCATTAAGTGAGTTGTCAAGTAGAGAATTTCTTTTAAAATCAGCAATACTGTTTAAGGTCCTCTTTGAGCTTCTGAACTAAGCAATTACATTAAAATTTTTTTCTAGATTTTAAAATGTTGCTTAAGATTTTTACATGGCCAAATCTGTCCTGTTGACTAAGCCATGAAAATCATTTACTAGAATGTCATGTTTAATTAAATTGAAAATAGACTTAAGGCCAAATGAGAGGTGGTGCAGTGTGAAGGTTAAGCACACACCCTCTGTCTTTGAGATGATCAAGTTTATATCTGGTCTTTGCTACACACTCTGGGGAGTGTGAGCCATGAAGTTGGAACTTCCTGCCATTGGTCTGAGCCTGAAGTGGCTCCTATCTCCTGGCCTGACCATCTGCTCTACCCATCTTTTTCTGGTTTTCTCAAAACCTGGTTGACAGTAGCTGAAATTTCCATAAGGGGCCACACAGATAATTGTAGGGAATGTCATCCCAAGGTGGGGAGTCAGAGCCTTCCGGGGGCCAGATAGGCAGGCATGGAGGGCTTGCTCACCTGTATGACAGTGGTTACGGTGCTGCCAAAGGCAAACCCACCCCAGTGTGCCAGTCAGGACACACTCGGGCAGTGGAATGAATAATGGCATATGGGAGCATAGTGGGTTGGCTGCCCCATATGTGTGTGTCAGGATGGTCAGTGATCCTCAGGACCTGGAGGAGTATATAGGTGAAGCATGGCTAGCCCTTGGGGATCCCTGGAAGCAAGTACAGATACTTTGGGGGCACTTTGAATGTGTTGGGCATCAATGAATCAGAAAGGATACCAGCTGTGGGGTCTTAGAGGTCCCAGATGTGTGAGTTAGACTTTTGTTGCTGGATTATGAAGAGATTCTGGGGATACTGGGAGGGGGGTGTTCCTTGGAAGCTCAATGCAGTTGCTCTTTACTAAAATGAGGGATAAATTTAATATTTTTAAATCTCTATTACCCTGCTTATGAAAACCAGCAGAATATCAAGGGGGCTATAGGAAGGTAAATTAGTATTTTTTGAGCATGTGGTATAAAAACTGAGGCTCAGGTATATTACTTCAGTTGCCCAAGGTCACAGAGCCAATGTGTACAAGATTAGGGATTTGAATTCAGCTCTTCAGGTTCCAGAATCATTACAGATGAATGTTCAGAAGACAGGGAAAGTTGGGGACCCTGTTGATGACACATAAAAACTTCTGGGTACCACTGATGCTTGGGAAACAGCCTCTAAATAACCGTTAGAGCTGTGGAGGTCACATTGCTCCTCTCTCATCATTTTTTCTTCCCTTGTCAAGTGGGAATTAAATGACCACAAATAGATGTGTGGCTATGTCTTTCCACGTATGTGTTTGCTGTAAAGGGAACATGGCTTTCTACTTGGGTGGTTGCAGAGCTTGCAGCTCCTAGACTTTGCTTCCTGAGCTCCGTATTGCATTCCCAGCAAGTGAGAAAGAGTGTCGGGACCAGGAAAGCAGGTAAAGGGGAGATGGCATTTTATAAAGCACCAGTGTCTATTTTCAGAATGTCCGAGGGTCCAAGGAATTGATGGTTAGATTTTCTTTCCAGAAAAGAAATTCATGAAGCAGTTGTATTAATGAGGGTAGGGTAAGTGGGCTGCCAGAGTTGTAGAAAGTATGGGGTTGAGCTTAAATGACAGCTTTTGACATTTTCTTCTCTTTGCATTTGGAAATCTTAAAGTAAAATCCTATGGCTCTGAAATTGGTTTCTCCTTAGAATAGTCCAGTGTCCCATGAACTGAAATGGGAGCTAGGCAGTGTTTCCAAGCCTGGCCAGTTTCCTTAGGGTTGAGGAGCTGGGAACGGGTGCACACTGGGGCAATGAAAAGCTTTGGCCATAGAGCCAAGCTGAGTTTGATGTAGGATTTGCCAGTGGATGTGTTGGCTGTTCTTCCAGCCTCAGTTGAGTTATTGGTAAGTTTATGTCTGTATGTAGAAGGGTAATAATAAAATGTCCAACTTGAGTATGTTAAATACTCTATCCTGGTCCCAGTTTAGCCGAATCAGCATTTCAGTGTGTAAATGTTGGGACAGGGGTACTGTTCTGTATATAATTTACTTGGCTTGGCCCTGCCTTTCTTGTTCCCATCACAGATGCTACCTCCTTCAAGAAGCTTTCTGAGTCTTTAAATAGGATTGAGATGTCCTGTTATTCTCTAGAACCTTCTTCACACATTCTGTACAATTTAAATGATAAAATTATTTGTATCTGTTCGAATTCTCTATTATTGAGTATACCATGAAATTCCCAGATAATAGGGACATACTTGTTTCATCTTACTTAAAAGTGAAAATACTGGGGTGCCTGGCTGGCTCAGTCAGAGGAGCATGTGACTTTTGATCTTGAGGTTGTGAGTTTGAGCTCCACATTGGGTGTAGAGATCACTGAAAAATAACTCCTAAAATTAAAGAAAAAGTGAAAATAGCATTGGTGAGGGGTATGTGACACTAAATAGACTGATATGCCTGAAATGTAACTGTTCTGAATGCAATGGCAATGCTGGGCACCTAATAGGTTTTGAGTAAAAAATTTGGAATGAGTGAATACTTGAGATTTCATGGAATGTAATTGAAACCTAAATTTCCTTTAGATTTAAAATGGAGATTTCTGTGTTTGAGCTTGCAAAGAGGCATGGCTGCTATTTTTAGTTAATAATACCCAAAGTCCTGAATTTATAGTTTTTCATTGCCTTGCAAACCACAACATCTCTAAGAAGGATCTTTGTGTTTGAGGGGCATCGGGAGAAACACAGGTCTCATACATGAACTTAGAAGTAAAGTAGGCTGCAAATTTTTAGTGATTTTTATTTTGGAGTGTCAGATAACTGGCAGCTGAAATCGAAACAACTTCAAATGTCACAAAATGTCTTCTTGTAATTCCTCTCAAGCATTAAATGTATTAAATCTTAAAGGCACAGTCTGCATTTCCCAACTCACTGTGCATGTTCTTATTTAAATGGATTGCCATTAGGATGCTTTCCCCCAAATCCTCAAATGAGTTTTTCAGATGCTATCACAGTTAAGAGCAGGGGGTCACCTGCGCCGACTTGGACTTGGCTTCCAGCCCAGGACCTGACATCGACTGAGTGCTCAGTAACTCTTGGTGCAATGATGAAATGAATATTTATACTCACCAGAAAAGTTTTCATCAGTTCTGGTGTATATTGACCTCTTGGTGAGGCTTAATAATTCCCCCCTTTTAAAAACTGTGGTGCTCTCTCTGGTTCCTTCCACTCTGCCCTAGCCTTACAGCTCTGCTTTGTTGTTTGCAGACCCAGTTATAATCTACCAACGTCCTGCAAATTTTACTGATACTTTGTTTTGTTCCCCCCCCCACCGCCCCCACAAGAATGTAAAATACCCGAGGGCAAGGGTTTTTGTGTATTTTATTCTCAGAGTAGATACTTAAAATCATTAAGTGAATAAATGAGTGACATTTCTGAATGCCATATAGGGATAATTGATGCCAGGGAAAAAAAATTAAACAAAACCACAGTCATACCTTACTTTATACCATGGACTTCAAATTCTTTAACTTGTACAATGGATTTGTGCTTAATTTCAAGTAAAATCTGCAGATGCATTATATTCTAATGTACTAGTTTGAAAAAAAATGTCATTTTATTAATAGTAAAGCATAGATGGAAAAGTGATTTTAATTAAAAATTAGAAACGTTTAAAGTAACAAAAGTGCTATTTTTATTCTAGGAGAGTTAACCTAAAAATTGCCCTTAACACCATGGATTTAATCATTGCTAATATTTGGGGGCATACTCGGTCAAGTTTTTTTCTTGTGTGTAATATTTTCATTATATTTAAAAACAAACTTACTTTAGACGTTTAGAAGAGCCAGTGTTGATGTTGCACTTACTGTATGAAAAGCTCTTTTCTAAGTGCCTTATTTATCCTTGTTTATATGGTGCAACACCTGATGATGGAAGTTCTAATATTACCTCATTTCACAGAGGGAGAAACTGAGGCACCAGGACGTGAAGTAACTCCGCTGAAGCCCTCCATCTAGTGAGTGCTAGAACTGGGCTTTGAGCAAAGGCAGTTGGGCTCCAGAATCCATGCTCTTTTTTTTTTTTTTTTTTTTTAAGATTTTACCTATTTATTTGAGAGAGAATGAGAGACAGAGAGCACGAGAGGGAGGAGGGTCAGAGGGAGAAGCAGACTCCCTGCCGAGCAGGGAGCCCAACGTGGGACTCGATCCCGGGACTCCAGGATCATGACCTGAGCCGAAGGCAGTTGCTTAACCAACTGAGCCACCCAGGCGCCTGAGAATCCATGCTCTTAATCACAATTTTTGCTGCCTCCAAATATTGCTGTGACTGGTTTTTTTTTTCCCTTTTTCCCATCAATGAATCAAGAATATCTTCCTGATGGTTCTGTATTCTTTTGCAGTGTTACTTGTAAAGTACTCAAATACTCTAATTCTTCTATGTAAAAAAAAAAAAATTGGCTACTATGAATAATTTTACAAAATAACTTGAAGGTAAATGCACACCTATATGATGGCGTATTTAGGTTTAATTTCTCAAACTGGTATATAAAGCTCAACAGGAGTATATACAGTAATTTAAGGAATTTATGGGGAACAATTTTGAAGAGTAGGCTTTTTTTAAATACATCTGGAATATGAGGCAGCTGCCTCATGAATGTCTTCAAGTGAGGTCCACCTGCATTTCTTCTTACCAAATGGTTGCTGCTTCTGAGAATAGGGTTGGTAACCAGCCATGTACAAGTGAAAACATGTTTGTTAATGGAGACATTATGTGACTGTGGGAAAAGCTCTGAGTGAGAGTGGAGAATGAAAAATGAAAACTGAGGTAAAGACGGAGCGAGTAAAGTAAACCGTATCTGTATACTTACACTCTAATCTGCATGGAGTGTTCATTTCAAGCCAAAAGGAAGTGTTTGCTTTATGAAGACACAGAGCTAATTAATCTATGTCAAGGTGTTTTTTAAATACTTGTCTTCTGGGTAATTCAAACTCACTGGTGCAGGAATTAATCAATCTCTCCTTAGCCATTTGTAACTATTGACCTGACAAGGATTTCCTTTTTTTTTTTTTTCTTGGTACTATAAAGTGTTAATGGTGCAAAATTAACATCATTAGACAAAATGCCATGCTTTGGGTGAAAATGCTGAACATTTTTACCTCTTGAGGTGTCAGCCCAAACTCCTCTGATGATACAGGGTGCTATTCAGGGCTAAGTCTCCAGCTGGTCAAGTACTCCCTTTGCTGTTAGTGAAACACATAGGGCCTCAGGGCATGTGCGTCTGTCTCTGTCTGTGTGTCTGTACATACCAACTTGCAGAACTGGCTGGACAAGAGTACATAGAAACATTTTCCCCCAACAACTAGAACTTTCAGAAACCTTTTACAGTGATTGCACCTGAATGTATTTGCTAATTAAACAAGCATTTATTGGCCGTACTTTGTGTCCGTACTTCAGTAAATGCTGGAATACAAGGATAAAAGACAAAGTCAGAGTTCATGGTATTCTGGAAACATTAGCCAGGTAAAGAAGTCATTGGAGGCTATGCTATGTTGTCACGAATAATAATAAAATGCAGGGAACAGCATTATCATGCATCCTGGGAAGGAGAGGTTTAGAGCAAACAGCGCAGAGCAGGTCTCACTGCTGTTAGGCCTTGATGAATGCATTCATCAGGTAGCCAAGGTGGAGGAGGTTATTCTAGACAGGAAAATGTTCAAAGACACAGAGTTATAAAATAGCATGAAATATCAGGAAATTTCAGTCCCCAAGAACTCCTGCAGTCCAAGGAGCCTGAGCTCCTGCAGAGCCCATCTGAATTCTGCTTATTCTTGGGCTCCAGAAAGGGACAACTGAATACGTGCAGTCATTGGTCATCTTTGTGTTAAGGTTTTAGTACCATGGGAGAAACCTAGGAGTCTGAGATAATTTCTGAAGCTGCTTGGAATTCTATTAGGATCGATTCATTTGGGATTAGTCTTGGCTCTATTTCCCCCTTTCTTGAGTGCAAATACTCCCAGAAAGACGTTGATCATAGTCTCTTGATCCGTCACCAACTGTGCCTGGTTCTGTGCTAGCTAGTACGCAGTTTGCTCTGTAGTAGGTATGTGCTACATGTTTGTTGACTGGAATATTGGATGGTTGTAAAGAGAAGAGCTAAGACTTGAAGGAACTTCGAGTCTTCTTGGAGAAAGGAGTTACAAACATGCGAAGGACTCATAATGCAGGATATGAGTAATTGTTACAGGTTAAGAGAGATTTAACAAGATTAGTATAAACTCCTAAAGAAAAGTTAACCCATGCTTCATTAGGATAGACAGAAATCCAATGTAGCATCCTTAAAATGGGTAGGAACACTGTATTCTACATGTAGAATGTGTACAGTTTAAGTAATGTCTTCAAATAGGACATGAATCAACTAGAGTTCTATCAGGAGGTTCAAGCCAGATAGAGAATTATCTCTGCAACTACTTTCTTGGGATAAATGTATAAGCACTTTTAGACCATTAATACATAATACAATGTGCTTTCCAAATAGCTATGCCAGTTTACCCTGTCATGTGCAATACATAAATGCACGTGTTTTATCATAATTTTGATAGTTGTTACTGTCATTTTTAAAGTTTTGTTTTTTTTAAGATTTTTTTGAGAGAACGAGAGAGAGAGAGAGTGTGCAAGTGCACAGAGGGAGAGGGAGAAGCAGACTCCTGCTGAGTGGGTAGCCGGACAAGGGGCCCCATCCCAGGACCCTGAGATCATGACCCGAGCCAAAGGCAGATGCTCAACGAACTGAGCCACCCAGGTGCCCCTAAAGGCTTTTTTTTTTTTTTTTTTTTTAAGGGGGCAATTTAAGAAGACATCATTCTCCTTGTAATTTGCATTTCTTTACTAGTGAAGTTAAACAAGTTTCACTTTGTTTAATAGTGTTGTTTTGGATTGTATGAAGACCTTTTCCTGCCGGTACTGTGATTCAGAAGGAAGATAGGAAAAGATTATTTGCAAATGGAGAAAGTGGAGAGACAGATGGAAGACACTGGTGTTACGTTAGTATGTTGTATTTTATTTTATTTTTGGTAGCAAGTGAAAGGAAACCAGACTTCAAAAGGCTTAAGTAAAAAAAGGAGATTTAATAGTTTACCTAGCTGAAAATTCCAGACAGATTTAGCCTCAAGACTCCACCAGGATCCATTTCTGGGTGCTGGGCTTTGGATTTTGATGTTGTAGTCCCATATTCAAGTAGGCTTTCCGCCTGTGGTGGTCCTGAGGCTGCAGCAGTTCCCGGCTTCATGTGGCAGAGCAGAGCCTGTTTCTCAGTCTCACTGGGCTGAACTGGATCCCTTGAAGCTCCTGAAGCCCTCCCAGTGGCCGGGAGATTGTGGCGTTCTGATGGGCTCAGGCCTGTGGCAGGTGCCTCTCTGCTAGTCTGAATTGGTATTTCACACTGAGTGCTGTCGGAGGAGAGGTGGCTTCCCAGAGGGGAGTGGAAGTTAGAGGATTCCACCTGTATGACAGCCATTGTTGGGGAAAGATGGAGTTTCAGGAGAGCATCTGCAGTGGGGGTTACTGGTGAAATTGAAGGGCTCTGTGGTAAGCGCCTGTGGCAGTATGTGGCCTCCAGCTGAGCCTGATGAGCCTGAACCCTTCCAGTCCGTGGAAGTAGGGCCGCCAGGATTCTCCCAATGCCGAGATTCCTCCCCCGTATTTTAGCCCGCCAGGATGGGTTTCATTTCCTTCTTTTGCTCCCCTTTCCTTAGAACCAGAAGGCTGCAGAACTTGGAGGTGGCGGTCCATAATCTATTGTCCCTTAGCATCAGGAGGGTCCATGTTGCTCAGCTTGGTGATACTGGGGCTGGGACTCTGCTGACCGCATTTGTCACATGCTTCTTGGGAGGCTCTACCAGTGGGGGAGGGAGCCAAGAAGGTGTGAAGCTGGAGGAGGAAGAAGGCCCTTGCTCTCACCTGTTTATGTAACACAGCAGTGCTGCTTCACCTTGCCAGTGATAGTTTGTTCTAGTCTGTTGGTCGAACACCGGCACGGCCTCTGTCATGGTGGCCTCTTGGAAACCTCTGTACCTCCCAGCCAACTTTTCTTTGGAAATCTAAATCCCAGCTTTGCTGGATCTTCTCAGCTTGCGGCCATGCAGCATCCTCTCCTCAGAGAGTTGGGCTGGCACTCTACAGTGCCCCTCCCCTCAGCTTACACATTTTGATAACGCCAACTTCTTCTCTTTGCTTCTGTGGCCCTTGAAATGGTAACTGGGTCCGGTAGTTACTACGTTGATAGCTCCATGTCTCCTTTTGGTCTTTGTGTTTTTCCAACATTTGACTAATAATTCTTTCCATGAAGATAGCTTTGTTAAAATAATTGGTGCAGTTTGTTTCCCGAGTAGACCCTGACAGAAGCAACCCCAGTCTACCTGCATTGTCTAATGATCGTTCAAAATAAGCCTGAAGAAAAATCATCCTGATGGAGGGTTAATACTGGCTTCCCATTGCCCTTAGGATAAAGTCTAAGTGCTCAGGTCCTGCCTGATTTTATAGCTGCATCTCTTGCTGTGCCTCGCTTGAACCTTAAGTTCTTGATGTGGGGAACTCTTTTAGGTTCTTCCAGTGTTCCCTGCTTTGTCACCTTCAGACTATTGATTGGACCATTTCTTCTGCTAAGGACACTGCGAACTTCCCCCTCTTTCCTCTGGATAACCCTTGCATATCCTTTTTTTTTTTTAAAGATTTTATTTATTTATTTGAGAGAGAGAATGAGAGAGAGAGAGAGAGCACATGAGAGGGGGGAGGGTCAGAGGGAGAAGCAGACTCCCTGCTGAGCAGGGAGCCCAATGTGGGACTTGATCCTGGGACTCCAGGATCATGACCTGAGCCGAAGGCAGTCGCTCAACCAACTGAGCCACCCAGGCGCCCTTTTTTTTTTTTTTTTTAAAGATTTTATTAACTCTTGCATATCCTTAAGATGCCAGCAGAGGTGTCCTTTTCCTCGGAAAGGCTTTATTGATTTCTCCCCCCCTCCCATCATATCCTGTCCTTTTCTTCTGAAGGCATTCACTTAATTGTTCGATTGCCTATTTTCCCTACTGGACTGCAAACTCCTTGTAAGTGATACCTGGAATTTTATATAGCTTAATAAATGCTTGACCAGGACTTCCTTAGAAAATTGTGGTGCTTGCTTTTTACTTTCCTGGAGCAAGGACAAAAATTCAGCTACCATTGCTGCTGTCACAAGTCACGCCCTACGTGATTACCGAGGGTTTCATCTCCTATCCAAAGGACAAGCTAATGTTGTGAAAATTGCCAAAGTGGGGCTCAAGGGCAACAAACAAGATGCCTTAAAGACCTGGGATGTCTCTGAGGCTGCCATGTGTCACTCCAGTGATGGAGGTGGACAGGGATCAGCTATTGATTCACCAGGTTAAAAGCCTTCCCATCACCCTCAGCCGCTGAAGGCATTGTGTCAAAGATAAGCAGCAGAGGAAAATGAAGCCTTGTCAAGTCTTCACACATACAGTTTCCAGATGCTGCTGAGAGGCATTGGATCAGAAGGGAAGACTGAATGTGCCTCCTTTCCTGGGGCTGCACCATGTAATGAAAGAACAAGGCCTGTGGAGCTGGAACTTCATTCCAATCTTGGTTTTCAATGGTGTTAGGGACCTGGGTGAGATGGTGTGGTGATTAATCTGAAAAATGGAGCCGATAGTCTCTCTTTCACTTGATTTATTGATTTGAAGAGAATTAAAAGAAATAACTGATTGTAAAGTACCATGCACAGAATTAAGTCTTGGTAGTTTGTGGAAAACGGTTGGATTGGCAGAGTTGATCCCAATCAAGCATTCATTCATCTGTTCAAAGACATCATTGAAGGTTTTTTTTTTTTTTTTAATGTTATGTTAGTCACCATACATTACATCATTAGTTTTTGATGTAGTGTTCCCATTGAAGGTCTCTTAAATGTTAGTTATACATAAGCAGACACATTTAATGTTCTCTTCATGGAGTTTTCCTCGGAGGAAAAAATGTGAAAAAGTAACAAATCTCAGCTTGCAGCCATGCGGCATCCTCTCCTCAGAGTTGGGCTGGAACTCTACAGTGCCCCTCCCCTCAGCTTACACATTTTGATAACGCCAACTTCTTCTCTTTGCTTCTGTGGAAGCAGAAGAATGACAATTTTGTCTGTTGCCTTGACATTGTTCTTTATGGCATTTTTTTTCCCCCCTGATTGAGGATTCTAGTCCAGGATCATGCCTTTAGTTAGTTGTCATGTCTCTTTAGTTGTCTTTTCTTTAGAACAGTTCCTTGGCCTTTCCTTGACTTACATGACATTGACATTTTGAAGAGGCTGGGCCAATTGTTTTGTAGGAGGTCTCTCAGTGCGGGTTTGTCTGATTGCTTTCTGACAGTGGGCTTTTTAGGACCATGCAGGCAGCAAATGGCACAGTAAATCTGACCTCGTGTCTTGTACACTTTCCTTTTGACTCTGCCGGGAGGTTCAGAGGTCAGAAGACCCTGTAGCCCCAGCCCCAGAAGAGCCATCCTGGTGACACAGCCAGCTTATGAAATAACAGCAGCTCTGCAATGGTGATAACCAGCTGGGACACCTCCTTCCCAATTAAACCTGGCTCTTTGCTTGGTTGTCATTTAGTACCTCCAGGTCTGAGTGACTATTTGAGAAAAAATCTGTAGTTATTTTATTACTTCATTTTGTTTTCATCTCAAGGTGACAACTTGTCCTGCTTTAATAGAGCAGACAGGAAAAAACGTTAGGAAAATTAGACCAAATGTGGTTAAAATGCCATGAGACAATTTCGGTTCTATTATGATATGTTTTTCAAAACTGTAGGACATTGAACAAAATGCACTAAAATTTAAAAAAAAAAAACTTTTATTTGGAAAATTCTTTTTAAAAGCTGAACAATTGATGCAGCTAATCTATAATTTACCCAAATGTTGGGTACTTCATTATATTGGCATGCTAAGAGTTAGCTCACTAAATTTTCTCAAAGAAATAGGGGAGACAAAGAGGCAAGTAATTGGTGTTCTGAGCCCATGTTCTACTTCCCATTTCAAGAATTGGACCTAAAGTACATTTAAAAATTTGTCTAGATGTTATTAAAAAAAAAGTCCAAACCAGCCCTAAATGAACTCTGCCATTTCATAGCTTTTTCACTACTAGTTGAGCCTTTTTTTTTTTTTTTTTTTTCCCTTTTGTCCCTAAAGCAGTTGAGGAGGATATCTCTAGGTGTGCCTGGGGGAAGACCCTCCCCACATTTAGCTCTTGCTGCCACAGTGTGTGGTGGGGGTGAGTTGTGGGGGGAAAATACTTCAGGTATCTATGTTCCACTGGTGAACAGTGATGGCAACGTGTGGGCTGTTGATGACCTAAACATTTATTCAAAACCACCTGTGGAACACACCATTAAATGCAGGTGCCATGCTAGGTAGTGGATTTAACAAATGAATAACTCAGACATGGTTCCTACTTTCAGAGAACTTAGTCCTAAGTATGTGGGGACATTCATGAGGCAATTGTTTAGGCTAACCACAGGATGCTAGGGGGCACATAATCAGGCTTGGAGGGAGGTAGAGTGGGTGGGCTTAAATGTGTATTTTTTTTTTCTTCAAATTTTATTTTATTATGTTAATCACCATACATTACATCATTAGTTTTTGATGTAGTGTTCCATGATTCATTGTTTGCATATAACACCCAGTGCTCCATGCAATACGTGCCCTCTTTATTACCCATCACCAGGCTAACCCCTCCCCTCTAGAACCCTCAGTTTGTTTCTGAGTCCATAGTCTCTCATCGTTCGTTTCCCCCTCCGATTCCCACCCCCTTCATTTTTCCCTTTCCACTATCTTCTTCTTCTTTTTTTTTTTTTAACATATAATGTATTATTTGTTTCAGAGGTACAGGTCTGTGATTCAACAGTCTTAAACAATTCACAGTGCTCACCATAGCACATACCCTCCCTAATGTCTATCACCCAACCACCCCATCCCACCCCCCACCACTCCAGCAACCCTCAGTTTAAGAATTCCTCATATCAGTGAGATCATAGGATACATGTCTTTCTCTGATTGACTTATTTTGCTTAGCATAATACCCACAAATGTGTATTTTGCTCATTGACTGCTACTTTTATCTTGTGGAAAAGAACAAAGGCAGAAAAGAGTTTGGCTTGTTTAAAAAGTTGGGTATCTCCATGCCATCCATTCGCATTGAACTTGGAAAGTTAATCACCAAGGATTTTTCAAAGAATGGTAATATTAGGGACCCGGTTGACCAGAGAAATCAAGCAGCTTTTCTCGGTTCTTCCTCAGAAAAGCTCAGAGGAGATTGCTCAGAATTCTGAGACAGAAGTTGTCAGGGACAGGGGTGTAGAGGATTTTCAAGTTTTTTGATTCCTCTTGAAGGTGATCCAGTGATACTGCTCTATGCAGAGCAGGTCTGTTTCCCCTTAAGAATTAGTGGCTTTCTGTCCTTCTCCATATGTTAAGCCTCTTGTTTTTTCCAGTGATAATTAATATTTATTATAGGTAACTGTTCTCTGGTCTTTGTCTTTCTTTATTCTTTTGGTTAATATGCATACTTTCCTCTCTACACCCACAGTTTTTCACAGCACTCATGAAATGGATGTGAGATCATAACGATTATAGTTGCCTTGGTAGTAACTGTTGAGGATAGAAAGAAATGGTGGTGGGGGAGCTTCTGATTGTGATGAAGTTTATCTTCCCAATTCTTACTGTTGCAGAGAAGGCTTCCAAGAAGAAGTGTTGTCTAAGCTGAGACTTGAGTCATGGTAACAGAAAATGTGCTCTAGACAGCAGGCAGAACCCTGCCAAAGACCTGGAGACTAGAAAGAACATTCTGGATAACTTCAGAGATACTGATGGAAGAGTGAAAACAGGGCACAAGTGAGAAGTGGGGTTGGAAAGAGTTGAACCGTGGAAAGCCTTGGAAGTGTTCCATCCAAAACCTCCATGTCTTAAGGACTATGGGGAGCTATGGAAGGCCTGTGGGATGGAAAGTGCTAGAATCAGATTTACGTGACAGAACACTCTGGTGGCAGGAGGGTGAAAGTACTAGTGGGGCAAAATTGGGAGCAGAGAGACCAATTGAGACATCTGGAGGAGGGTAGGTGGTAGTTGGGATGAAGAGAGGCCAAAGAATGACAACTATATGGGAGGTGGGACCAATATTTTGGGATGAATTGGATGTGGAGAATTGGAGGAGGAATCAAAGATGAAGAGCCCAACCTTGTATCTCAGCCTTGCTCTTAGACTTGGAAGCTTCCCTGCATCCTCAGTTCTTCCTAATACCCTGACCTCAAATCTTGGCATTGATCTCAGGCCCCATGGTACCTGCTTGTGCCCTGGTGATGCTGACAGCCCCCACGGCTACATTCTGTCCTCTACATGTTGCTGCTCACTACCTGGCCTCAGGCTTGGTCCTCTGACACTTGCTCTTTCCTGGATGTACAGTCACCAGATATCATGGTGCTTCAGAGTATGGACTTTAAACTGTGATCTGGTCTCACATCCTAGCTCTGCACTTATTTTGTAGTGTGACCCTTGGCAACTCACTAAATGTTACTTGTAAAATAGCAGAGCTGTTGAGGTCGCGAGGACAGAAGAGAATAAAGGCTGACCAAGGAGAAGGAGACAAATAAGAAGATACTATAGAAGAAGGTGATACGGTTTAGTTCTACAGTCTTCACTCTGACACCACACAGTAGGGGAAAAAAAAAAGGGGCCATTTGGGTCAGAGGAAAAGGAAGAATGCCTTTTAGCAGGATGACGTGAATGAGGTGTGCGGGTAGTCTTGACCACGTGAAAGTTCTGATTCCTGAACCCTGGACTGCAACCAAAGCCGGACATGGGCCTCCTGAAGCATCCTGCACCTGGGCTGTCTTAGCCCTTTTCATGATGGCCTCCCTCCCTCCACTTAACGTTCTTCTTCTTAGTCTTTGTCTTCAAATACCAGTCTTCCCTAGGTCTTCTTTTCCTTTCCCATGCCACTGTTGTCGCCCTGCCTCTTCTCGCTAGGTAACTTCTAAAGGCTCCAGGTATTTGCCTAACTCCAGGGGCAGGCAGGGTGTAGAAGTTGACTTTGGCTGAGGAGTGCTTTGCTTCTGGGAATCTGGCCTCTAAGAAACATTGGATCTCTCTGCCTGAAAAGCTGCCATGTCCCTGAGTAAAGGCAGTGTTAATAAAATTCACTGAATGGTCATAATCATAACAGGAACAATAACTTGTTTGTGTCAATTTTCTGTGTTGGTTCTATACAATCAGCATTTGCTCTGACTGGCAAGTGGTTAAGCAGCATCTTTTCTGATCCATTAGCTTCTATGGTCAACCTGTGGTTACAGGTTGAATTACCTACCATCCAAATTAATACATTGTAGTCCTAACCCCTAGTACCTCTGAATGTGACTATTTGGAAATAGGACCTGTAAAGAGGTGATTAAATTAAAGCGAGGCCTCTAGAATGGGCTCTAACCCAATCTCACTGGCGTCCTTCTAAGAAGAGGAAATTTGGATACATAGACCCCGGGGATGTGTGTGTACACAAGAGAGAGACTACCACCTTCTCTGTGGTCATCAGCAGGTCAAGGATCAAAGCCTCAGGGAAAACCAACCTTGCCAACACCTTCATCTTGGACTTATAAGCTCCAGAGCTGTGAGAAAATAAGTTTCTCTTGTTGAAGTCACCTAGTCTGTGGTATTTACATGATAGCCTTAGCAAACTAATACACCAGTGGGATCTGCTTTAGACTCTCATGTCTGAAAATAACAATTTTACTGAGTAAGTGCTTATAAACTCTAGAGGTAAGACAGAGAACACCATGATATCTTTCGGTATTATCTAGGTATTCTTCCCATTTTTGCAAATGAGGGAACTGAAACTTGGAGAGGGAAATGACCTACCTAAAGTCAAAGTCACAGAGCTAGAAAGGGAGCAAGTTTGGATTTAAGTGGAAATCTTTTGGACACCTGTGCCTGGGATCTTAACCACTGTAGAATACTGCAAAAAAAATGCTGTTCTTCTCTGCCAGTTCACCTTCCCCCAATGTAAATAGTACCCTTTATTTTTCTCCGTGGCTCTCTGTTTCTTTACTCCAGAGCATTAGCTGTGGTTTGTAATTATAAATTTAATTCTATGATATTTTTTTCAATTTCTACCACCTTTACTAGTGCCATAGTGTAGCTCTGTGCTTATAATCATGCAAGATGGGGATGGTTTTGGAACGAACCTCTTGATTTCTCTGCCAGGTGAAAGGCAGCCAGCCCTTTGCATATGGTGAAATGATCAACCTCTGTGGGCACTGGCGAGTAACCGGAACTACTGCTGGGCTCTTCAATTTATACCTTAATACTGTCCACATCTGGCTTCAGGAGTGGAGTGCATCATTTAACCTTCCCACATGGTGAACACCAGGGTCTGCACTCCTTACTGTTCCTGTCATGAAGAACCCTGCCTACACCCATGTTCTGGGACTTGTTTTTCCATTTTGTATTGTACTTTAAGGCAGGAAGCTGTGAGCCACCTGATGGCACACTGGTAGCTTTGCTTTTTCTGACTCTCCACCCTTTTAACACGTGTGGGTGAAGTGGTAGCTGCCTTTTTTTTTTTTTCCTAAGGAATAATGGAGTCTAAAAAACTGTAGCCCAGTCTATTATACCAGATTGTGGCTCCTCAATGAACAAGATCACAGCAGACGCTTGTTTTAGGGGTCAGACTGTGTTAATCACCTACTTCAGCCAATGTAATGTTATGATGAGAGTCGTTGTTGTTTTCACAATGATATTTCCCATCAGAGGTGGCAACACGTGTGTTTTCCCATAGCCCAAACTGATAGAGAAATTCTATATACTTCCCAAGATCCGAACTTCATAAAGAGATTTTTATTTTCCTCTATGTGGCTTCTTATTTTTAGTTTCCCTTCTCCCTCTTCTACTTTTTTTTTTTTTTCAAAAAATCATTTAATGCTTTCAAAAAGAATGAATCGTATTCTACATTTTTATATTCTAAACACAGCTCCTGCATAATTCTATTGAATTCTTTGTTGGTCTTTTTTCCCCCCAAGTTATGGTTTTAAAAATAATCTAGAACTAATTTGCCTAATGAATATGCAATTATTTCGAGAGTCTTTTGAAGTTTTTGAAAACCTTCAGTCAGCATCTTTCTGGGACATGGTGATGAATGTATCATCAGGCACTTAGAAGCTGTTTCTAATTTGGCATGAGCAGGTATAATTTTTGCACATTTCAAAGCTGGGCACAAGACCGTCATTTACCCTGTACTTACTACCATGGTTAGTTCGTTTCTACCTAGCCTGGTTCCCCCTACTAGTAGAGTGGATGAATCATTGCTGCTGGGGCTCTTGTGGAGTTAAAATAGAAATCAGATAGGACCGTGATGACAATGTGCAGGAGAGAAGGGGGCTCAGTTTGGTTCGTCCCTGCTTAGGCCAGGGCTTGCTAATGCCTAGTATTGGTAGTGTGCTTATTCATGTAGTCTACTTTACCTACATCTTAGTGGTCACTTAGCCATAATCCAACAGCAATGGGCTATTAGCTCCGTTACATGGGTAAAGCAAATCAAGGTTGGAGAAGTTAAGAAAATTTTCCAAGATCACACAGGAAGTAAGTGGCAGAGCCTGTGTTCTTAAACATGTTTTCTGTGTGAGGCACTATGCCATGCAATTTGGGAAATGAGGAAATGAACTTGACCTGGATCCTACTCAGAATGTATCTTACGGTAGAAAGAGGACAAAACAGCATGGTCTGTAGCCAAGAAAATTCAGACGACAGACAAGATAGAGGGCCGTGTCGTGGAAGCAGAAACAAATGAAAGATTTTAACCCAGTAGAGATAAAAATTGTTCTCTGAGCGGGACGCATATGCAGAAGTTTTTGTTCACAGCTCCCTGTTTCCTGCCTACCGTGCACATTGTGTTTTGGAACATGGCTCCTGGATAGAATTTTTCAGTAATTGTTTTTGACCTGGGGAATCCAGCCTCCTCCTGTGTACGCCACGCCGCCCCCCACCCTCCCGCCCCGTGCCTCAGTGAAGAAGCCAGCTGGGCTTTCTCCAGTGCTGAAGGAGGCAAAATCTTCCCAACCCCAACTGTGGGATTCATTAGCCTCTGCTGTCAAATTGCTGTGGTCATGAGGGTGTGAAAGACACAGTGCCTTCCCCGTCCTAGCTGAGGCACAGGCAGTGCTAGGCCCCCATAAAAGCACACAGGCCCTGCTGTTGGGTACCAGAACATGCCATCGCATGAACTCTTGCCTTCAGATGGAATTGCTTTTGTTTGCTTCACCAAATGGAACAAAGTAATTTCTCCCATGTTCAGTCTGTGTTACACATTTTTTTTTTTCTTCTGGCCCCAATGTGAATATCCGTGCTCTTCCAGTTGCAGGTAGCAGAAACGGTCTAAATAGCTTAAGCTAACCAAGGAGAATTTTTGATAAGAATCTAAGGGACTAGACCCAGGAGCAGAAAAATCATCAGGAGCAAAGGCAGTTACCCTCCTGGTAATTCTGTCTCTTATGGGTTACATGGTTTTATGCTTCTGGTTGTTTCTTCATATTTGTTGACTTTTTCTCTCTCCCAGCAGTTGTTTTGTTCTCATATGTTCATGGCAGAATCAGGCATTTCATAATTCCCAAATGTCCATCTTCTCAGTTTGAGATACCAAAAGAAGCTACCAGTCTGGGTCTAATCACTTGTGGTGGTAGGGTCACATAATATGGACATAATTTCAGGTCTCCATCCTGTCCCCAGCTCCAATGGTGGGGTGGATTTGGCAGAAAAAGAATAAGTCAAAGGACAGGCAGTCACAAGGTAATTGCACAAATACATATATATGTAATCTTACATAATTTTGTTTTGGTTTGGGAGTCCGTACAGAATGAAAATTGTCTGGAGTAAGGCAATGTCTATGGATGTTGGTTATTTTCTTTTTTGGGGAAAAATGGGGTTCACTTGAGCTGTTTAAAGACAAGAATTGATGAAGATAACCCTATAATTCAGGAAGAAATCCACTGAGAGAGAAGGTTGGAATGTTTTGAATTGATTAGGTTAGTTTACAATACTCAAATACACAAGATAATTGCTTAGGCATCTTCATCAAAGTATGAACAAGATTTAGGTGGTTCTGTCACTGGGAATCTAAAATTACTTCTTTGTCTCATGCCTCTTCTGCAGGGAGTTCTCTTTGGTGTCCCAAAGCAAAAGGGATCTTTCCTCCCTTCACATTTCCCAGAGACTTTCAGTCTTTCTTGATTCCTTGTACTTGTCTGTATGCTCTTACCTCCTGATAGACTGTTGTTTGCTCAGAACAGTATCTGTCTTATTTACAGTCCCTAAGATTATAACGCCTCATACATAGTAGATTCCTAAATCATACATATTGAATACATCAGTGACTCATAGTAAACCAGAACAACTAATAGTTAGTTCAAAACTCCTTGAGTCAGATTCTTGAACCGGCCAATTAATTAATGAAATAAATAAACTAGTACCAACAATGTGTTTAGCACTGTGCTTAGTGGTAGTATGTAAGTAGCTTTATAGTTGATTAACTATGACTTTATGAAAGGTCTTAATATGAGTCTCAGTGGCCCATCTTCAAACTGGGGGTAAGGGGAGAAGAGTAAAGACCCTTGATGATTGTAAAGGCTAGACATCATACCTTGGGATGATTGTAAAGGCTAGAAATCATACCCAGAAAGCACCAAGCACACGGTAATCTTACTTTGTTTTGTTGTGGGTTTAATTGTAGTTACTACTTACTGTGGTTGCTATGAATTGTCTTGCATAATTCTCAAGTGCAGGAAAAAAAATCACATTTATTTCTCTGATTTATACTGTCTTTTCTGATCTTTGCATTTTTCTAGGAGAATCAATTACAATTGTATTCTAGAGGCTTCTAACCCTTCCAAGGGTGTGAAGGTCTGTAGATCTTAGCAGTTCTCTGCATTTGGGAAAAGCTCTCTAGACCTCTACCTACTCTGCTCCCCACTGATGAACTTGCCCAAGCCGTTCTTGGCCCATGAAGGTAGGTGCCTCTCCATCTTTTTGGTTCAGTTTGGGTTTGAAGATCCCTGGCCATGGTTTCCCAGACTACAACTTATGTTCTCTATTTCCCTTGGTTGAGAAGTCTTCCCGTTTGTTGGTTTGACCACCCTCCCTGCCCACCCCCAAGTATAAGCCTGAGGCAAGGCAGGAAAAAGTTTTTGAGGAATTTGGCAACTTTTGGTTTAGTTTCTGAAAGACAAAAATTGTTGCTCATCCCTTAAGGCAAAAAAAAAAAAAAAAAAAAAAAAACTAAACACTTGGTTCCCTTCTTGATGTTGGTGAGAGAAAATGGCATTCACTCTTCACATTTTCCTACAGCAATCAAATAGAAATTAATGCCTCAAAATATCACCCAGTGCCATGCTTCCCAATTCTCATCATGCAGAAGTCTGAGTGGTCATCCTTCTGTTCCTGAATATAGAACTTGCCTCAGGACATGGTGTTTGCAATTTCCTCTACTTGGAATATCCTCTCCACCAGTTCATGATTGGGTTCCTTCTCAACTGATGCTCCTAGAGTCTCTGATGAAATGTCAATCTCTTCATAGGAATCTTTCCAGAATACCCTTTCTAAAGTAGATATCACTTAAAATATCAGCCAATTACATCACTCTATCATGTTATCTTCAAAGAAGTCCTCACCACTTTGACTTACCTTATTAGCTGTCTCTTTTGTGCTAGGATTGTAGTTTCCCCAAGAGCAAGGACCATGTCTTAGGTACTGTGGTATCCTTAGCACAATGCCTGGCATATATCAGGTATTTAGGAAATAATTCTTGAATGAAAGAATTAATTACTCTGCCAAATGGTGAAGTTAATGTGGTGAAGAAGTTGATGAAAGAGATACGACATAGTACTTGTTTGAAGATGACTTAAATTATCTTGTCTTAATATTAAATAATTTGAGGATCAACTCAAGGGTTGGATGGAGAATCTTGCAGAGGTGAGGTGGCATGTATAACACACACACACATACACACACACACACACGTACAAATAAACACCTAAATAAGTTCTCTAAATTTTCATGCTTGTATTAATAACATTAAAGGTAGATAAAAGATCTTCATGTTTATCAAAAGGGGACATGGATGTTAAAAGCTTGAGCAATATTGGTTTAAATTTGAGTGCCACAGGAAGTTCTGTGCTAACTGCATGAGAATTACTGGAAACTTGTTAAACGTAGAGGTTGAAGAACACCACCCACGGAGTTTCTGATTCAGTAGAGTTGGGTTGGGGCTCTAAAATCTGTATTTTAAAAAAAAAGATTGTTGAGGTGATATTGCTTCTTAACCACATTTGGGAACCAGTGGTTTATAATAAAAGTCTGTGAGATGTAAGGCACAGTGACTTTCGAAAGGGGGATCTTTGTGGATGATGTAGAACTTGAGCTCCAAGAAGAACAGAATTTTCAGAGCAATGCTCATGCTTGGTGACAAATTAATTAACTTTTAAAAAATTATTGAAAAAAAATTTAAAAAATTAAATTTTTATTCATTAATTAATGAAACCATAGGTGGTTACCAGTTTGAAAATTCACAATTCATACTTCATTCCCAGTGCCTGAGGGGAGTGGTGGTGATGTTCCAGTTTTTCCTTTTTTTCTGGTTTCATTTTCGTATGAGGTATTTTGATTATAAATGGAAGTAAAATAGTAGGATGAATCCCTATATATCCGTTATCCAGACTCAACAATGATCAGTTCATGGTGATTTTATTTCATCTCTACCCTAACTTACTACCACCCAATGTGTAGATTGTTTTGAAAAAAATCAAAGACAGGACCTCACTTCTGCCATAAATATTTAAATCTGTAAAAAATGAGGACTCTTTATTTTTATTTTTTAAATTTTATTATGTTAATCACCATACATTACATCATTAGTTTTTTAAAAAATTTTTTTATTGTTATGTTAATCCCCATACATTACATCATTAGTTTTAGATGTAGTGTTCCATGATTCATTGTTTGTGCATAACACCCAGTGCTCCATGCAGAACGTGCCCTCCTCAATACCCCTCACCAGGCTAACCCATCCTCCCACCCCCCTCCCCTCTAGAACCCTCAGTTTGTTTTTCAGAGTCCATCGTCTCTCATGGTTTGTCTACCCCTCCGATTCCCCCCTTCATTCTTCCCCTCCTGCTATCTTCTTATTCTTTTTTTTTTCTTAACATATATTGCATTATTTGTTTCAGAGGTACAGATCTGAGATTCAACAGTCTTGCACAATTCACAGCGCTTACCAGAACACATACCCTCCCCAGTGTCTATCACCAGTCACCCCATCCCTCCCACCCCACCCCCCACTCCAGCAACTCTCAGTTTGTTTCCTGAGATTAAGAATTCCTCATATCAGTGAGGTCATATGATACATGTCTTTCTCTGACTTATTTCGCTCAGCATAATACCCTCCAGTTCCATCCACGTTGTAGCAAATGGCAAGATCTCGTTCCTTTTGATGGCTGCATAATATTCCATTGTATATATATACCACCTCTTCTTTATCCATTCATCTGTTGATGGACATCTTGGCTCTTTCCACAGTTTGGCTATTGTGGACATTGCTGCTATAAACATCAGGGTGCACGTGCCCTTTCGGATCCCTACTTTTGTATCTTTGGGGTAAATACCCAGTAGTGCAATTGCTGGATCATATGGTAGCTCTATTTTCAACTTTTTGAGGAACCTCCATACTGTTTTCCAGAGTGGCTACACCAGCTCGCATTCCCACCAACAGTGTAGGAGGGTTCCCCTTTCTCCGCATCCCCGCCAACATCTGTCATTTCCTGACTTGTTAATTTTAGCCATTCTGACTGGTGTGAGGTGGTATCTCATTGAGGTTTTGATTTGGATTTCCCTGATGCCGAGCGATGTTGAGCACTTTTTCATGTGTCTGTTGGCCATTTGGATGTCGTCTTTGGAAAAATATCTGTTCATGTCTTCTGCCCATTTCTTGATTGTATTCTTTGTTCTTTGGGTGTTGAGTTTGATAAGTTCTTTATAGACTTTGGATACTAGCCCTTTATCTGATATGTCATTTGCAAATATCTTCTCCCATTCTGTTGGTTGTCTTTTGGTTTTGTTGACGGTTTCCTGTGCTTTGCAAAAGCTTTTTATCTTGATGAAGTCCCAAGAGTTCATTTTTGCCCTTGCTTCCCTTGCCTTTGGCGATGTTTCTAGGAAGAAGTTGCTGCAGCTGAGGTCAAAGAGGTTGCTGCCTGTGTTCTCCTTTAGGATTTTGATGGACTCCTGTCTCACATTTAGGTCTTTCAACCCTTTGGAGTCTATCTTTGTGTGTGGTGTAAGGAAATGGTCCAGTTTCATTCTTCTGCATGTGGCTATCCAATTTTCCCAGTACCATTTGTTGAAGAGACTGTCTTTTTTCCATTGGACATTCTTTCCTGCTTTGTCAAAGATGAGTTGACCATAGAGTTGAGGGTCCATTTCTGGGCTCTCTATTCTGTTCCATTGATCTATGTGTCTGTTTTTGTGCCAGTACCATACTGTCTTGATGATGACAGCTTTGTAATAGAGCTGGAAGTCCGGAATTGTGATGATGCCAGCTTTGCTTTTCTTTTTCAACATTCCTCTGGCTATGCGGGGTCTTTTCTGGTTCCATACAAATTTTAGGATTATTTGTTCCATTTCTTTGAAAAAAGTGGATGGTATTTTGATGGGGATTGCATTGAATGTGTAGATTGCTCTAGGTAGGATTGACATCTTCACAATATTTGTTCTTCCAATCCATGAGCATGGAACGTTTTTCCATTTCTTTGTGTCTTCCTCAATTTCTTTCATGAGTATTTTATAGTTTTCTGAGTACAGATCCTTTGCCTCTTTGGTTAGATTTATTCCTAGGTATCTTATGGTTTTGGGTGCAATTGTAAATGGGATCGACTCCTTAATTTCTCTTTCTTCTGTCTTGTTGTTGGTGTATAGGAATGCCACTGACTTCTGTGCATTGATTTTATATCCTGCCACTTTACTGAATTCCTGTATGAGTTCTAGCAGTTTTGGGGTGCAGTCTTTGGGGTTTTCCACATAAAGTATCATATCATCTGCAAAGAGTGAGAGTTTGACTTCTTCTTTTCTGATCTGGATGCCTTTTATTTCTTTTTGTTGTCTGATTGCTGTGGCTAGGACTTCCAATACTATGTTGAATAGCAGTGGTGATATGGACATCCCTGCCATGTTCCTGGCCTTAGGGGGAAAGCTCTCAGTTTTTCCCCATTGAGAATGATATTCGCTGTAGGTTTTTCATAGATGGCTTTTATGATATTGAGGTATGTACCCTCTATGCCTATACTCTGAAGAGTTTTGATCAAGAAAGGATGCTGTACTTTGTCAAATGCTTTTTCTGCATCTATTGAGAGGATCATATGATTCTTGTTCTTTCTTTTGTTAATGTATTGTATCACGTTGATTGATTTGTGGATGTTGAACCAACCTTGCAGCCCAGGGATAAATCCCACTTGGTCCTGGTGAATAATCTTTTTAATGTTCTGTAGAATCCTATTGGCTAGTCTTTTGGTGAGAATTTTTGCATCCATGTTCATCATGGATATTGGTCTGTAATTCTCCTTTTTGATGGGGTCTTTGTCTGGTTTTGGGATCAAGGTAATGCTGGCCTCATAAAATGAGTTTGGTAGTTTTCCTTCCATTTCTATTTTTTGGAACAGTTTCAGAAGAATAGGTATTCATTCTTCTTTAAATGTTTGGTAGAATTCTCCTGGGAAGTCATGTGGCCCTGGGCTTCTGTTGGGAGATTTTTGATTACTCCTTCAGTTTCCTTAGTGGTTATAGGTCTGTTCAGGTTTTCTATTTCTTCCTGGTTCAGTTTTGGTAGTTGATACACCTCTAGGAATGCATCCATTTCTTCCACATTATCTGATTTGCTGGCATGTAGTTGCTTATAATATGTTCTTATAATTGTTTTATTTCTTTGGTGTTGGTTGTGATCTCTCCTCTTTCATTCATGCTTTTATTTATTTGGGTCCTTTCTCTTTTCTTTTTGATGAGTCTGGCCAAGGGTTTATCCATCTTATTCTTTCAGAGAATCAGCTCCAAGTTTTGTTGATCTGTTCTACTGTTCTTTTGGTTTCTATTTCATTGATTTCTGCTCTGCTCTTTATTATTTCTCTTTTCCTGCTGGGTTTAGGCTTTATTTGCTGTTCTTTCTCCAGCTCCTCTAGGTGTAGGGTTAGGTTGTGTATTTGAGACCTTTCTTGTTTCTTGAGAAAGGCTTGTATTGCTCTATACTTTCCTCTTAGGACTGCCTTTGCTGCATCCCAAAGATTTTGAACAGTTGTGTTTTCATTTTCATTTGTTTCCATGAATTTTTTAAATTCTTCTTTAATTTCTTGGTTGACCCATTCGTTCTTTAGTAGGGCGCTCTTTAGCCTCCATGTACTTGAGTTCTTTCTGACTTTCCTCTTGTGATTGAGTTCTAGTTTCAAAGCATTGTGGTCTGAAAATAGGTAGGGAATGATCCCAATCTTTTGGTACCAGTTATGACCTGATTTGTGACCTAGGATGTGATCGATTCTGGAGAATGTTCCATGGGCACTAGAGAAGAATGTGTATTCTGTTGCTTTGGGATGGAATGTTCTGACTATATCTGTGAAGTCCATCTGGTACAGTGTGTCTTTTAAAACCTTTATTTCCTTGTTGATCTTTTGCTTAGATGATCTGTCCATTTCAGTGAGGGGGTGTTATAGTCCCCTACTATTATTGTATTGTTGTTGATGTGTTTCTTTGCTTTTGTTATTAATTGCCTTATATAATTGCTGCTCCCATGTTAGGGGCATAGATATTTACAATTGTTAGATCTTCTTGTTGGATAGACCCTTTAAGTAGGATATAGTGTCCTTCCTCATCTCTTATTATAGTCTTTGGTTTAAAATCTAATTTGTCTGATATAAGGATTGCCACCCCAGCTTTCTTTTGGTGTCCATTAGCATGGTAAGTGGTTTTCTATCCCCTCACTTTCAATCTGGGGGTGTCTTTGGGTCTAAAATGAGTCTCTTGCAGACAGCATATTGATGGTTCTTTTTTTTTTTTTTTTTTATCGAATCTGATAGCCTGTGTCTTTTGATTGGGGTATTTAGCCCATTTACATTCAGGGTAACTATTGAAAGATACAAATTTAGTGCCACTGTATTGCCTGTAAGGTGATTGTTACTGTATATTGTCTGTGTTCCTTTCTGGTCTATGTTACTTTGAGGCTCTGTCTTTGCTTAGAGGACCCCTTTCAATATTTCTTGTAGGGCTGGTTTCGTGTTTGCAAATTCCTTTAGTTTTGTTTGTCCTGGTAGCTTTTTCTCTCTTTCTATTTTCAGTGACAGCCTAGCTGGATATAGTATTCTTGGCTGCATATTTTTCTCATTTAGTGCTCTGAATATATAATGCCAGTCCTTTCTGGCCTGCCAGGTCTCTGGGGATAGGTCTGTTGCCAGTCTAATGTTTCTACCATTGTAGGTTACAGACCTCTTGTCCCAAGCTGCTTTCAGGATTTTGTCTCTGAGACTTGTAAGTTTTACTTTTAGATGTCATGGTGTTGACCTATTTTTTTTGATTTTTTGAGGGGGGTTCTCTGTGCCTCCTGGATTTTGATGCCTGTTTCCTTCCCCAAATTAGGGAAGCTCTTTGCTATAATTTGCTCCAATATACCTTCTGCCCCTCTCTCTCTTTCTTCTTCTTCTGGGATCCCAAGTATTCTAATGTTGTTTCGTCTTATGGTATTGCTTATTTCTCGAATTCTGCCCTCGTGATCCAGTAGTTGTTTATCTCTCTTTTTCTCAGCTTCTTTATTTTCCATCATTTGGTCTTCTATATCCCTGATTCTCTCTTCTGCCTCATTTATCCTAGCAGTTAGAGCCTACATTTTTGATTGCACCTCATTAATAGCCTTTTTGATTTCTACTTGGTTAGATTTTAGTTCTTTTATTTCTCCAGAGAGTGTTTCTCTAATATCTTCCATGCTTTTTTGAAGCCCAGCTAGTATCTTTAAAATCATCATTCTGAACTCTAGTTCCGACATGTTACTAATGTCCGTATTGATTAGGTCCCTGGCAGTCGGTACTGCCTCTTGTTCTTTTTTTTTGAGGCGATTTTTTCCATCTTGTGCTTTTGTCCAGAGGAGAATAGATGAATGGGAGAACAAAATGCTAACAGGGTAACAACGACCCCAGAAAAATATACACTAAACAAATCAGAAGAGACCTGAAACCGGGGGAAAAAAAGGGAAAGAAAAGAGAAAAAAAAAGAAAAAGATAAAAACAAAACCAGAACAAAACAAAAAAACAGAGTATGATCAAATATGATCACACTAGATTTTGGGCGTATTTTGATCTGTTAGAAGAAAGTGCCTCCCAAAATTTTAAAGAAAGAAAAGCTTCTATATGTACAAAAATAAGGGTAAATATGATGAAGGGATGGAATATGACTGTAAAGATGAAAATTATAAAAGATTTTATAAAAGGAGTTGATAAGTTGGTTGAAAAAAGAAAGAAGAGCATTCAAAAAAAAAAAGAATGTGATCAGGCAGGAGACTAGAACAAAGCCATACACTAGAGATTTAGGGTATATTTTGGTCCGTTAGAAGAAACTGTATCCCAAAATTTTAAAGAGAGAACAATTTATATATATATCTAAAATAAGGTTAACTACTATGAAGGGATATAACATGACTCTAAAAATGAAAAATAAAAAAGATTTTAAAAAAAAGGGATTGATAAGATGTTGGTTGAAAAAGGGAAAAAGAAAAATTCAAAAAAAAAAAAGACAGTTAAAAAAATTAACTTTGAAAGACTAAAGAATCATGGGGAAAAGCCATGGATTCTATGTGCAGTATTCTCCTAGCGCTGGAGTTCTGCCGTTCTCATTGATCGGTAAACTTGGTCTTGGCTGGCTGTTCTTGCTGATCTTCTGGGGGAGGAGCCTGTTGCCGTGGTTCCCAAATGTCTTTGCTGGAGGCGGAATTGCCCCGCCTTTGCCCGTCCAGGCTAAGTCATCTGTTCGGGTTTGCTCTCGGGAGCTTTTGTTCCCTGCAAGCTTTCCGTACAGCTTTGGAAGATGAGAGTGAAAATGGTGGCCTCCCAATCTCCACCCCGGAGGAGCCAAGAACTCGGGCCCTGCTCCTCAGTGAGCCCCCAGAGAAAAGCAGTCAGTCACTCCCGTCTCCCCGGTCTCCGGCCGCACTCTGTGCTCACCCGGCCTGTGACCAAGCGTTTCTATCTCTGACTCACAACCCCATGTGGAGTCTCCAAACCCAGCAGATCCCTGCGGTGCGCTCCTGCACTGCTCCTCCCGGGGGAGGAAGGTGAGTCTCCCCGAATCTGCTGCTTGTTGGGTCCCTGCTAGAAGAGTAGTGGCCCGACTGTGCCGCGGATCACGGTTTATGGCAACCCCGAGCTGAGAGCCCGCGCCTGGGCTCTGTCTCTGCAACCGGCTTCTGCGCTCCGATCCCTGGGAGCTCTGCTGCACTCAGGCACCCCCGGTCTTCCTGTGACCCCAAGAGTCCTGAGACCACACTGTCCCGTGAGGGTTCCACCCCCGCTTAGCCGCTGGAGTGACGTCCCTCAGCGGAGCCGACTTCTAAATGTTCCGATTTTGTGCTCCGCGGCTCTATCACTTGCCGGTAGCACCTGATGGAGGCCCCTCCCCCACCACCTATCTTCCCGAATATCACCTTGGATTCACTTCTCTGCACGTCCTACCTTCCAGAAAGTGGTCGCTTTTCTGTTCAGAGAGTTGCTGCTATTCTTTTCTTTGATCTCCTGTTGAGTTCGTAGGTGTTCAGAATGGTTTGATCCCTATCCAGCTGAATTCCTGGACCAGATGAAATCCAGGTCTCCTACTCCTCTGCCATCTTGCTCCTCCCCCGAGTACTCTTTAAAAAAACATACTGTCAATACCATCATCACATCATGATACTAACACAATTTCTTTATTTTTTGGGGGGCGGCTAGAAAATATCATTTTTAATAAAAAATTAACAAAAAACATTTTAACTAAAACATTTTAAATCAAAAGTACTAAGCAGCAGCTAATAATTTTATTTTAGTGATTCATCACATACAACACCCAGTTCTCATCATAACAAGTGCCCTCCTTAATACCCATCACTCATCTAACCCATCCCCCTGCCCACCTCCCTCCATCAACCCTCAGTTAGTTCTCTATCCTTAAGAGTCTCTTATGGTTTTCTTCCCCCCTTTTTTTTCCCCTTAGCATAGATTCATCTGTTTAGTTTCTTAAATTCCACAGGTGAGTGAAATCGTGTGGTATTTCTTTGTGATTAACCTGTTTTGCTTAGCATAATACCGTCTAGCTCTATCCACTTTGTTGCAAATGGCAAAATTTTGTTCTTTTTGATGGCTGAATAATACTCCATTTTGTGTGTGTGTGTGTGTGTGTGTGTGTATGATATTTTTCTTTATCCATTCATCAGTGGACGGATATTTGGGCTATTTCTATAGTTTGGCTATTGTTGATAATGTTTCTGTAAAAATCAGGGTGCATATATCCCCTTGAAATAGTACTTTTGTATCCTTTCAGTAAATACCTAGTAGTGCAATTGCTGTATTGTAGGGTAGTTATATTTTTAACTTTTTGAAAAACCCCCATACTGTTTTCCAGAGTGGCTGCACCAGTTTGCATTCCCACCAACAGTGCAAGAGGGTTTACTTTTCTCTGTATTCTTGCCAACACCTGTTGTTTCTTGTGTTGTTAATTTTAGCCATTCTGATAGGTGTGAGGTGGTATCTCATTGTGGTTTAGTGATTTCATAATTTTAAATGTTAAGTTTCCTCAATTGCTTCAGAAATGGCTTTGACAATTGGTTTGACTTCGGATCTAAGCAAAGCCCATGTCTTTTTAAAAAAAATATTAATAAATTTTTAAATTAACATATAAGCCCATGTCTTTTAATTGATTTATAGGTCTTTTAAGTCTGTTTTGATCTATAGGTTTTCTCTGTATCTTGTTGGCAATTCATTTGTTGAAAAATCTGGTCAGTTTTTGCAGCAGAAATTCCCACAGTCTGAGTTTTGCTGAGTTTATTTCTGTAGTGTGATTAAAAGCAATTTTTCTGTCCCCTGTACATTCTACAAATTGGTCACCACATTTAAAGTATTAATCAGGTTAAGGCTTTTTTTTAAATGGATTATCTTATAAATGATGATTTAAAAAAAAATCTGAAGGCATCTGATGTCTTGTTCCTCTTTGTAATGGTAGCAGCCACTAATGATAATGGCCTAGAAACAGCGTTTTATTAGGGATGACAGAAATGGTGATACTAAATTTTATCATTTCTTCTTCATTTATTAGCTGGGTTATTTCTATAACAAATTACTTGATTACTCAGGAATATCAGGTTAAATGCTTTGATTTTTTTTTTTCCTTTCATTTTCCTGTTAGAAAATAAGCTGATCTTTGGCATGTGTATTAGTCAGCATGGGCTGCCATAGCGCAATACCATAAACTGGGTGGTTTAAATAACAAACTGATTTTTCTCACAGTTCTTGAGGTCAAGGTTAAGTCTAAGATGAAGTTCCAGCAGCGTTCATATTCTGGTGAGATGCTCCTGTTCTATTGCATGCAGATGGTGTCTTTGGGCAGTGTGCTCACATAACCTTTCCTTGATACTTGGTATGGAGGGAGAGCGAGAGCTCTCTGGTGTTTCTTCTTATAAAAATATTGTTCCTCTTGGATCAGGAGTTGATCTTTATAACCTCACTTACCCTAATTTTTTCCTAAAGACCCTATTTCCAAATACAGTAACATTGGGGGTTAGGACTTCAATGTATGAATCTTGGCGAGGACACAAACATTCAGTCTATAGCAGTATCCTCACAAAGTGACCGATGCATGGTTTTCTTTTTGGTTTCTTTAATGTTATTATCAACTTCTGTATTGAAACAGATTCTCAATGTTTCAGTCCATTGTGGTTATTGCATTTAGTCTTCATTGTTCTTTGTTGGTTTAGAACTTCACTGTGTGGATATCCCATGTTGATTCATCCACTCAGGGTTTCAGCAAACTTTTTCTGTAAGGACAAGATAGAAACTTATTTCTCCCTTCTCCCCCTCACTCTCCTCCAAACCCTTTAAAAGTTTAAAACCAATCTTCACTTAAAGGCTGTACAAAAACAGACTCATGGATTTGACCCAAGGGCTGTAGTTTGCTCACCCCTGAGTCAGTTACTGATTGATAGCTATTTGTTCTGTTTGTAGACTTTTACTGAAATAAGTGATGCTGCAATACATTTGTATACATCTTTGCTATTTTTGCCATTGGGATGGAGTTCTAGAAGTGCTTTAAGGGTAAAGGCATATCAATTTTTCTGGATACTGCCAATTTTTTCTTCATGGGTTCATTCAGCTTTAAACCAGCCATGTATGAGAATGCCTGTTTTTCCAATCTTTCAGGAGTAGATCGTCAAACTTTTAGATTTTTGTCACTTTGCATGAGTGATTAAGTATAGTCTTAATTTGCTTTACTTTTATTAGCAAGATTGAGCTTCTTTTCATACAGGGTTAAGAGCAATCTATATTACTTTGTGAACTATCCATATCTCTTGCTCGTTTTTCTGTAATTTATTGATTTATTTATTTGTTATCTTTAAAATGTGGACCTATTATCCTGGCAGAAAGTGACAAATGTTTTTCTCCAGGTTGTCATTTTTTATTTTTAATTATGGAGTTTGTGCCATACAGTTTTTTTTCCTAATTTTATTTCATTATGTTAATCACCATACATTACATCATTAGTTTTTGATGTAGTGTTCCATGATTCATTGTTTGCATATAACACCCAGTGCTCCATTCAGTACATGCCCTCTTTAATACCCATCACACGGCTAACCCATCCTCCCACCCCCATCCCCTCTAGAACCCTCAGTTTGTTTCTCAGAGTCCATAGTCTCTCATGGTTCGTCTCCCCGTCTGATTCCGGCCCCCTTCATTTTTCCCTTTCTACTATCTTCCTTTTTTTTTTTTTTTTTTAACATGTATTATTTGTTTCAGAGGTACAGGTCTGTGATTCATCAGTCTTACACATTCACAGCGCTCACCATAGCACATACCCTCTCCAATGTCTATCACCCAGCCACCCCATCCCTCCCACCCCCCACCACTCCAGCAACCCTCAGTTTGTTTCCTGAGATTAAGAATTCCTCATATCAGTGAGATCATATGATACATGTCTTTCTCTGATTGACTGATTTCGCTTAGCATAATACCCTCTAGTTCCATCCACGTCATTGCAAATGGCAAGATTTCAGTTTTTTTTTTGATGGCTGCATAATATTCCATTGTATATTTGTGCCACATCTTTATTTCTAAAATTTTGGGGGTCAAATATATCAAACTTTACCATTATTACATCTAGGTTTTGAGTCCTATGAAAGTGTTTTCTACTTCCAGGTTTAGAGGAATTCATCTCTATTTTCTTTTATTACTTACATAGTATTCTTACCTTTAAATCTCTGACCCAGTGGAATTTGTACTGGCATACAGAGTGAAGAATGGATCCCATTTTACCTTTATCCATATACTTGACAAGTTATTCCAGTAGCACTTAGTACGACATTTGTACTTTGCCAGCTCATTTGATATGTGCTGAATTTGAATTAATGAAAAAGTTGGATTATATAAATTATTAAATGCTAAATTTCCATATGTGATTAGGTCTACCTCTGAATTTATTTGTCCCATTTGTCTTTTTGTCTATTCATATACCAATAAAACATCTAACATTTTTTACAGGTTAAATGTTATATCAGACTCATCCCTCCTTATTCTCCTATTTCTCATGTTTTTCATAGTTTTCCCAACTGAGCTTTATAATCAACATTACCTCCAGGAAAATAAAAACCTGATGGCATTTAATTTGAGCTCATTAAATATAAAAATTAAATTTAGGAGGATTGACAACTTTATGATGTTGGCTCTCCCTAGCCAAGAATATGGAAAGTCTTTCTATTTGCTTAACTCGACTTTTGTGTCTTTCAGAAATATTTAAATTTTTCTCCTGAGGATTTTGCCAAAGTATTATTGTTACTATGGTGATGATATCATTACTACTCTTATAAATGAGCTTTTCCCTTCCATTGTGTCTTTCTAATAGGATTTTTGCTTATATGTCCTTCATTTTACTTACAACATTTCCTAATGTGTTTTGTTTGGGTATGTTTCAGCCAATCTGAAAATATTGTATATGTGTGTTAAGCCCATTTACATTCACTGATGTGCTTCACCTCAGTGTGTCACATTTTATGTGGTGTGATGTGATATGATGTGATGTGTGGGTACAGATATGGTATTTAACAGTGGACTTTGCTTGCTTTTTCTTATTCTGTTCTTTCTTTCTTTGCTTCCCTCTTCCGCCCCCCCCCCCAATCTTTTAGCATTTAGGAAGGTCTAGAATTTTGGTCTAATGGCTATCCTTTTTATAATACACTTAAGGTCTTCTGGGGAGTGTCTAATGCTTCCCTTTTAGGAACACTATTGAAATTAGCTGGCAGTCTTTTCTTCCCCTTCCCATCCTTCTACTGTAGCATCTATTGTAATTTGATGTTGAAGTGATGTCATTTTCCTTCAGTTCATACTTAGAGGGCAGTCACAGAGCTTCATCTCCTTTATTTATGCTCTTTCCTTCTCTTTCCATTTTGATAGGGTTTTCCTGAAAATGCAGACAAGGAAAATGACACCATCTTTACTCCTACCTCATTCTACCTCTTCTCACAGAGCCTGGAGAACTATGTGGGTTGGGGGATCAGACCACATTTTGAAAGATGAAAGAGAACAACCTGGTCTTATGTTTTAATAACTTCTTTACCTTTTTAGCATGGAATATTCTGAAGGCATTTTTGACTCTCTGAGTGTTTTGTAAATGTAGAGACAATTACCACTGTGGAGAGCAGTAGCCCACTGTCTGTCAGCTCCCTCGGGGAAAACAGAGAGGAGACTGTTTTTAGTTTACCCATGAATCTGGTCACTAGGACCCTGGGGTCCATGTCTTAGCAAACATCCTGTGCTTGTTTCACAGCAGAGCTGCAGTGCCATCTATACTCAAGAGACACTGAAAATACATCGAATGGACTTAACATTGCAAATTAGTGTAGACTTGAAAGAGTCCTTCTCCAAAGAGAGCCCTTCCCCAAATATTCTGAACTACCCGTGTCATCAAGCATATAAGGGAGGGAAGGGACCCCTTCAGCTTTACTAAATTGAATTTCCCATTACTAGCATAGCCACCTGATAGAGTTACAAAAAATGGACTTTGTTTGTGGAGTAAAATTTGTAACTCAATCCATGGAGTAAACTTAAAACACACATGAGACAATGGGATAGAAACTTAAGATAACAAAATGACAGGCTGGTTCAGGATGGAGGATACAGGGGAGCCGAGAGCTATCCCCTAAAGTGCTGGAATGCAGCCATTGGTTTTTGTTGTGCGCCTACAACTTTGGGTGAGGGGGACACCTTTTGAGCACATTGCTGATTTGAATCTCTTTCCAAGTAGGTCTGGTGGACTTCAGAATCTGCACATTCTTCCCAACTCAAATGTGTCTGACCTTGTGTGAGTTTTTCTGGAGCCACACTTATCCTAGACTTTTGTCTTACTCTTTGCCCATAGAATCAGAAGATGGTACTTTGTGTCCTGAACTAGAGAAAGAGCTATCCTGGAGGATGTGTTTGCCTGAGGTTCAAAGCTGTGTAGGTTACATATCCTAGAAAGGTTTCAGAATTAAAAAAAAAAAAAAATGGGATGTCAGTATGGAAGTTTTTATTTTCCAGAACTGGAAGAAAAATTCTGTATATCAGTGGATAGATCAAGATCATCTCGGAAGGATTAAAATTAGGGAAATAATGGCTGTGGGTTGTATTTTTATCAGTCCTTTTTCTTGTTTTTATTGAATTTTTCATGGCTCAGAGCCTTTCTGTTTTGAGATGAGGTAAAAGCCAATGGAATTTTTACTTGTTTTGAGCTTTTGGTGCCTTTAATGAGTCAAATCAAGGCTATCTCTCTCAAGTAGTCTCTCTCCTTCTCTCCCTCCACATTTTCTATTACATGAAGAAGAAATGAGAGAGAGAGAGAAGTAGCTATACAGGCAGAAATGAGCTCTCATCATTTGAAGTGGCTGTTTTTTTCACAGGCTCTATGGGGGAATTCTGAGCATTAGCTTCAAAAAAGCCATTCTTTATGCCAAAGTTGCTTTTAGATTTGGCTTGTTGGGACCCTTTTGCAAACTCCAGCACTGATAATGGGAAATGTTGATTCTCAAAATGGAGGACTGGTGAAGTAATGGTCCAAGATCTTATGCTAGAGCTATCCAAAAATTTATAACGTGGGAGAATTTACATTTCTTCTCTCCTCCTGCTGTTAAAGATGATACTGATTTTCACACTTTTCAGTATTTCCCCTTGCATGTCATTCCAGACTGGCTTTTTGCATTTTAGTAATGCAAAATGGGAGGAAATTGGATGGACAAGATGGGTCAGAAGGGCCTGTTTCAGGTCTGGGTGACAAATATTTTGAAGAGTTGAACAAATAGGCCATGGAAGAAGTTGAATATGTAGGAAGTGGAGGGAAATGAAAGTGAAAATTTAAGTTATTCTTGAGCTCAGTATATCCCACTCAGGGTATTTTAGAATGCAAGTTAAGAACTTGAGTTATTTTATTATTTTATTTTTTATTTATTTTATTTTATTTTTTAAATTTAATTTTATTATGTTAGTCACCATACAATACATCATTAGTTTTTGATGTGGTGATCCACGATTCATTGTTTTTGTATAACACCCAGTGCTCCATGCAATACGTGCCCTCCTTAATACCCATCACCAGGCTAACCCATCCCCCACCCCCTCCCCTCTAAAACCCTCAGTTTATTTCTCAGAGTCCATAGTCTCTCATGGTTCATCTCTTTCTCTGATTTCCCCCCCCCTTCATTTTTCCCTTCCTTCTCCTAATGTCCTCCATGCTATTCCTTATGTTCCACAAATAAGTGAAACCATATGATAATTGACTTTCTCTGCTTAACTTATTTCACTTAGCATAATCTCCTCCAGTCCCATCCATGTTGATGTAAAAGCTGGGTATTCATCCTTTCTGATGGCTGAGTAATATTCCACTGTATATATGGACCACATCTTTATCCATTCATCTGTTGAAGGGCATCTTGGCTTCTTCATCAAGATAAAAAGCTTCTGCACAGCAAAGGAAACAGTCAACAAAACAAAGAGGCAACCAACAGAAAGGGAGAAGATATTTGCAAATGACACTACAGATAAAGGGCTGGTATCCAAGATCTATAAAGAACTTCTCAAACTCAACACCCAAAAAACAAATAATCAAGTCAAAAAATGGGCAGAAGAGATGAAAAGACACTTCTCCAAAGAAGACATACAAATGGCTAACAGACACATGAAGAAATGTTCATCATCATTAGCCATCAGGGAAATCCAAATCAAAACCACATTGAGATACCACCTTACACCAGTTAGAATGGCAAAAATGGACAGGGCAAGAAACAACAAATGTTGGAGAGGTTGTGGAGAAAGGGGAACCCTCTTACACTGTTGGTGGGAATGCAAGTTAGTACAGCCACTTTGGAAAACAGTGTGGAGGTGCCTCAAAAAATAAAAAAAAGAGCTACCCTATGACCCAGCAATTGCACTCCTGGGTATTTGCCCCAAAGACACAGATGTAGTGAAAAGAAGGGTCATATGCACCCCAATGTTCATAGCAGCAATGTCTGCAATAGCCAAACTGTGGAAAGAACTTGAGTTATTTTAATTAATACTTTTGTTTCTGGGCTGTAGTTCTTTGGTTGCAATAACATTTTAAGATTAGTCCTTATGCGTGATGCCTCATGAAGTTCACACTTGTGTTTCTAGTTATGATGATGTGTTTTCTGGTCTCTTATAGAACATTTCCTTAGGTTATATTTCACACAACTACTCTGATCGAGGGGTGTGATAACTTCTGGAGCTCTGTGTTGAGGAGGATTAAGAAACCCCATGTGGATTTCAGTGGGAAAGGACACTCTGATTAGTAATGTCTGCATGAATGTGAGATGCCATGGGCCACAGACTCTTGCATAGATGTTGGAAATGTTGTTTTTGATGTGATATAAAGCTAATATGAGAGATCTGCAGAATTCTATTTACATTGCTGTTTGTTGTCAAAACTAAGTGTAATACCAAGTTTTAATAAAGGGAGTGAGTTTCTTAATATAGCAAAGTTCCCCCCCCCCAGCTTTATTGAGGTATGATTGACATATTACATTGCAGAGGTTAAGGTGTATAATGTGTTGATTCAATACACTTATATATTGCAAAATGTTTACCACCATAGCATTAGCTAACATGGGCATCAAATAACTTATTAACCATTTCTTTTGTGTAGTGAGAACATTTAAGATCCACTGTCTTATCAACTTTGAAGTATATAAAAGGGTGTTATTAACTATTATCGCTATGCTGTCCATTGGCTCCCCAAAACTTCCTCATCTTATAACTGGAAGTTTGTACTCTTTGGTCCTTATTTCCCCATTTCCACATCCCTCAGTCCCTGGCAACTACCATTCTACTCTGTTTCTCTGAGTTCAGCTTTTCAAGATTTCACATATAAGGGAGATCATACAGTATTTGTCTTTATCTGTCTGACTTACTACACTAACAGAAAGGTTTCAATGGAAGGAATCTAATCTATGACTGGGCTCTGTGGAACAGAAGAATTGACCTTGATTTCACTACTCTTTTTGGACCTGGAAGTTCTGTTGGCACTCTGAGCACCATATAGACTGAGTTCAAAAAGTCAAGCACTTTGCCATATGAATTATTCATATTAACTATGTCCTCTGCCTGGAATCCCTATAGCAAGAGTTCTAAACCCCTTTTACCTTAAGTCATACCATCATTTTATTGAAGAGTTTGGCTTATTATAAAGACAACTTTGAGAACATTTCTGTAGTTACAGGAATTTGGTTTGTTAATCGTTCCCAATTCTGGGCTAAATGTTTTGCATATATTAGCTTATTGAAAATGTATAAAAATCTTAGGAGATCAATATCATTATCCCCATTCTGTGGTAAAAAAACTGATGCTCAGAGAGGTTATGTAACCAACCCAGGTACACATTTTAATAATAGGAAAATCATATCTGTATATTGTTGAACTTGAGCTCTTAATCATATCCTGTACTGCCAATTCATTTACTTGTTTGTTTATTCCTTATTTACAGTACAAAATTAAGGATTTGAGAAAACTATAGTTGTTTTCAGATCTAGCCCAGGTGACACCATGCATGAATTATAAAGATCCTGGGGCTGAGTTCAACTCCATTGAGTTTGTGGAGCCAAGGGAGACAGAGACTGGCAGTCAGGAGGAAATCGGTCAAGGTGTGAATCTGCTTAGGAATTTCAGTAGTGTAGAGGTTAAGAGAAAGGAGAGTGGAACTCTTGGGATCTCTAATTTGTTTTTAAATTTAACCATTTTTTTCCTAAGCACCTGTCATGTGCCATGAAGTGTGCTAGACCCCAGAGCTATAAGTCCGCCAGCACAGTATCTCTGTCTTCATGGAGCTTATAGCTGCTAGAGACTGAATGTTTATGTCCGTTCCCAAATTCATGTATTTGAAGTCTAATCCCCAGAGTGATGGTGTTAGGAGGTGTGACCTTAGGGAGGTGAATAGGTCATGAGAGTGGAGCTCTCGTGAATGTGATTCATACCATTATAAAAGAGACCCCAGAGAGCTCTTTTGTGCCTTAGGCCATGTGAAGACACAGTGAAGATGGTTACCTCTGAAGAAGGCAGCAGGACTCCCTGGACATCAACGTGCCTTTTCCTTGACCTTGGATTTCTTACCTTCCAGAACTGTGAGAACTAAATGTTTACACTATCCTCTCTTATTATAGCATCCCACGTTGACTATGATACAGGCTAATGAGCAAGATGCAGTTAATCACTTAACCTCTCAGATAAATGCAAAATGAAATGGGTGAGTGTTCTGAAAACAAGGTATGTGGTGCTGTGAGAAAGTCTAAGTGGGGTTTGGCAACATTAAGGGTCAGGGAAGGCTTCTTTGAAGAAGAGAGAGTTTACCTAGACAGGAAGAATGAGTAAATTTGGTTAAGAAGAGAGGGAAAAGAATTCCAAAGAGAAGAGACCAACATGTAGAAATCCTATGGGAAGAGGATATGAAAGAAACCAGTGTGACTAGAGCAGAGAAGGAAGGGGAGCTGGCTGGAGAGGCAGGCGGGGGTCAAACTATGCATGGTCTTGGGTCATATTCAGGGTTTTTGTCATTATCCTATTAAGTATGGACAGCCACTGAATGATTTTAACAGGGAGAGTGGCTTGACCAGGCTTAAATTTCAGTGAGATCATCTGGGCTGTCACGAGAAACAGACTGGAGGGACACAGGCCAGAAACAAGTAGTTCAGTTTGGGCAATTGCAGCAGGGTCTGTGTCCAAAAATACTACCTCCCAAGACAACTAGTCAACAGGAGTTTAGTCCTTTGTGGTCTGGTAGCATGGAGATGAAGGCATCCAAACAATGGGCTCTAAACCTACAAAAAAGAGTACTAATGAAGAGCACTAGTTTTGGACAGCACCCCTGGTCATCTTTTATTGACATTCATCGGTTGAATTGATCCTTGCTGTTCGTTTTTAGCCAACATCCAATCTGCTCTTTGTTTTCCTGTCCAATGTTTCTTATCCAGTATTCATAATCCACTATTTTTCAGTGCCAATCTGCCTTCATATGCCCAATTAAAGGTAACTCCATTCCTTTTCCTAAGTAACTTGTTCCTGAATTGTATGTGATAAATTTCCAGCCAGTGAAAAGTATAGGGAGGTTGGGGAGCATGAGGATATGCTTCTGAGGAAAATTTCTATCTTATAAGAGAAATCTACTGGACGTGACTCTGGATAAGACACCCAGAACTGCTGTCGACAATGGGTGGTGGAGCTGGGAGCAATAAGGGAGGTTTAGAATCTAATAGCACTGTTAAGCTATTAGTCAACCGAATCAGTCATCCTCCGAGCTCACACTGCCTCTGACCTTCCTGTTATGTGGGATAATAGTCTTTAATTTGAATGTACACTTAGGTTTCTTCTATTTGTAGATGAAAATACCTAATTAAGCAGCTTGTGGACTTGGGAAAGCTAATTTTTGTCTGAGTCACTTTCTTAATCTGTAATGTAGATAATCATTACACATGGTGCATTGGAGTATAGTTGGGGAGATTTTATTATTGAGTGCACCTTATGTGCTTAGCCCAGTGCCTTGCAAGTAGTTGCTAAATAAGTCGTTACTATGGAGATAAATAATCTTTATATTTGGGTCAGCTAGGATAAACTCTGATTACATACGACCCCACATCTACAGGTCATATACTAGCCAACTGTTTGGAAACAAAAAGTTACACTTTTTTTTTTTTTCTGCACTGATTTACCTTGATTCTTGGAATTTTGTAAGGACATAGAAATAAACCCTAGATCACCTGGATAGTTTTCGTTTGGTTTGTTTTGCCACCTTGATGCTTCAATTCAATACATTTAAGTAGATTGGTTGTGCAGATGATTCATTTTGGTTAATAGGTTGTCAGAAAACACTAGCTGAGTGGTTACTGGAGCCAAAATCTTTCCTTTGGTTATGGCCTCTCTGTCTTTTGTTGAAAGTTTTCACATGTATAACGCCATTGTGGGGATCATTTTGGTAGTGGTTTCTCACTTACTCTGTTGCAGGGAACACTGAATCAACTTTGATATTTCTTGAATGTGAAGATCAAAAGCCCAGTTCTTTCCCAAAATCCTAGTAAGACTTGTGGACCACTGGCAGCTCTTTACAAGCTGGCTTGACACTACCAAAATGAATCAGATGATTTAACGCCAAAACTTGATTTTGAGCATCAAGCCGGAAATACTGTCTCCCCCCACCACCCCCAACCCCTTCTGTCTCTGTCTGCATTCACTAGGTGATTTCTAGCCATGTACCTTCTTTTGAATATGTTCCTAAAGACCATACCCATTGAGCGGCTATAGTTAGGCACTAAAGCCTGTCTGCAGTTAGCATCCTTGAGCCTGCAGGAAGAAAGCTAACATTTGAGTGCAAGGCATGGTGCTAAGGGATTTACACTGTGACTTTACTATCATCCTAGAACAGATGAAGATCTAGGGTCAGATCATAACTTGACAAAGTCCCTAATTAGTAGGTGACTGAGATGGAGTTTGACCCTACGCTTGCCTCCCTCCAAAGCAACTTTACTGGAGACAAAGGATATAGGATTGCATAGTAAGAAGCAATTACTACATGGTCAAAAGCACGGACTGCAGCGTCAGGTGCCCATGTTCAATTGATAGCTCTGCCACTTTATTGACTGAAATCCTAGGCAAGCTACTTAGGTGCTTTGTCTCAGTTTCCTCACCTATATAATGGGAATAATATTAGTACCTATGTCAAAGGTTTGTTGTGAGGATTAAATGAGTAAACAAATATTTGAAGTACCTATAACAATGCCTGGCACAAAGTGAGTGCTGGATGTGTTTGTAAATATAATGTGCTTCTTGCCATCAGATAAATGTGTCTGAGTTGCAGTATTGCCACTTTGGAATAAATGTCATTGTATACTTTATAATTGAAGGGGGAATACTTTTGAGCAAGTTGTTTTTTCTTGATAATAAAGCCAGTGTATGGCAGGCTGGAATTTAAATGCAGGTCTTTAAAACTGGAAAGCCAGTGTGTTTACTATATCAGGCACAGAATGGGACACTTCGGGGAGTTAGGAAAAAACCCCCACTAAAGATAATAACTGTAAGGCTAATATTCATGCAAGCTTCTTAGACTTTGCAGGGATTACCCTTGAGCGATCAGGGATTTTCTTTGTGTAGTGAGACTTAAAAAGCAAATATGATTTCAAATAAAGGTCCAGGACAATGCATAGATAACTATATTCACTAGAGATTTCTCATTCCTATTTTGTCTTTTGCCATTAACAAAAGCTTCTCTTACTCATTTTAACTCCTTTATCTTTTGTTGGTAAAATAAGAGGTTTTAAATATTTTAAATTGGTCACATATAAGCCATTTTTAATGACTGCATCATTTCTGAATCAGTGTGCTATAAATAAATACAAAAACTGGAACAAATTTCATTAGCAAGTAAACATAATACATACCACACAACACTTCACATAAATTCCCTTCTGTGCTTGTCAAGCAAGGACTCGAGAAATGCTTGTCTCTGCAAGCTGCACCAAGACTCCTAAATTGCTTCATAGAGGAAATATTCAGTAAACACAGACCATTAATAATCATGTTCCTGAGACACTGAAATGGAGTTCCCATAGAGTCCCAAAGAGTTACGGAAAAGTGTTTGTCCTTATATTGTCCTTGAAGCTCTGCCACTGGGTACCATGAATGCGTGAGATAGACTCCCCTCTTTGGGGAAGAGGGACATATAAACTCCAAATTTATCTTTGTGAGTGTACAGTTGTTAAATTTTCTCTAACTATAGTAGATGCCTCATTTTGCTGGAAATAACACTGCCATCTTGATGAACCCAGTCTTTGCCACCATCAATCCATATAGTTCAGGTCAAATCGATTTACCCCTCATACTTCAGGGGTGGAATGTGACCCAGACGTGAAAAGTCGACAAATTGTCTCCTTTCGACCACAAGGTTTGGTCTAGGGGTAGGCATATAATCCAAGACAGGACAATAAGACTCAATTTTGGGCCTTTTACTGAAACTTGTAGAAAACTTGCCATATGTAGGCTTGGGGCTGGAGCAGCCCCCAAAGGGTTGTAAAGTGCTTGGAGTTAGGTCAACACAAAGAAGAATGCCTAAAAATGGAGGAATCAGCTGTGAAGATAAACTTGAGCACCTCAGTCCAGTCATGTCTCAAGACCTTATCTTCAAATTTGCTGTTAACATGAGACAATAATATATTCGTCTTCTAAAATAATTGATATTTTTCTTAAGTCTTACACCAGCTTGGTTTCTATCACTTGGAATGAGAGTCCTCATCAGTAAGACTACGATGTAAAAAGTAACATCACCGTTATAGGAACAGAAGTTCTTGGGGCATCTTTGATGGAGAGGAGGGACATTTGAATTGAGCTTGGAAGTATGGGTAAAATTTCACAAGGAACGTATGGTAAGTAAAGTCATTTTGGAGAAGAAGAATGACATATGAAAAGAGCAGGGACATTTCAGGGAAAGGGAGAAATTTGGGGTGATGGGGCACCATGTTGTGGTGAGGAGAGATGAGAGATGGGCTGGAGCTGTATTATGTAGGGCATTAAACAGCACACTAAGGACTGTGGGAATGATGTGGTTCGATGTGCCTGGCTGATGACTGACTATGGTGGCAAAATGGAGAAATGCACTGGAGTGTGGAGACCTGTAGGTGGGAAAGCTGATGTGGTGGCAGTGACAACAGCTCAGAAAAGAAAGAAAATATTCACAGATTGGAGTCAGTAAATAGATGGCATAGTTGCTGTCTTGTCTCAGTCCTGCTTCTAGAACAGACATTGACAATTGACCAGCCCCTTCCTCAACTTTAGTCTTCTCATGGTGGTGTTCCACACGGCCGGTCCTGATGACTTGCTGACTGCCTCTCTAGTAGAAGCCTACGTACTATTCCAGACCGTCTGGTATCTAGTCAATACACATGCTATAATGAAATTTGAATTCTCTTGGGTTGACTTTGGCTTACATTTTTTTGGGTTGTATCGTAGAGTGAGAACTCTGATTTTTTGACTTGTAGAAGCGAATGGAGGAATGCTTGCTGAGTGGGAAAAATATTAGGCGTGAAATCTCAGTTTTTAAGAAAGGCTACAACTTTTGTTCTCTCAATGCAGCGTGGCTCAGCAACCAAAACAAAGTTGATGGACACCATGGGGGCCACTGTGTAGCTCAAGCTACTTTTAATGGGATGTGAAGCACGTGTGCTTTGAGGTCACAGCTTCAAATCTGACCTGTGGCCATAAGAACCACATCTGACAGCTCCTTGGCAGCTGCTGTGAAATGAGTTATGGGTCTCCAGACCATTTCTAGTAGCATGAGTCCACTTCAGCAAAGCCGCTCTGTAGTTACTGCTGAAGAGGGAGTGCTAAACTGAAAAGCAAAGGAGTAAGTGCTGACAGAGCTGATCCATCTGCCTGTCAAAGAGGTTTTCCCACAGCTACCTGTGAGGCCCTTTGGGTTAAAGGCTACAGTGAGCACTTCCATTGGAGAAAGGGCACTGCCAGGCAGTGGGGTGTGCATTCTTCTGCTGGCTGGAAGACACAGGTTCACAAAGTAAGAACCTGAATGGCTTTGGACTTAACTGGGGGACATGCCGATTCTCTTATCAGAAGAGCTTTTTCACCCAGATCCATCAGCTAAAGGATTTTAGAGTTACATCAAATTTACATTTTAATGAAAGAAAAGAAATTCCTCATTTGGACAGAACCAAAGTCCATGTAGGAAGGATTCTGGGTCTTCGATGTGGAGGTTTGAAACTTACTGAGTTTCCCTCATTTTGCTGCCTTAGTAGTCTTGTTTTGCTTGCTCATATGGGAAGGAGAAGACAATTACTTTAGAGAGTCCGGTATTTTATGATAAAGAACAGCAGGTCTGAAACAGAGGAATGACTGGGGATTTCAAAAGCCTGTCAGTACCTGTGTTTTCAGAAATTCAAAGCAAACCTACACACAATACTGTATAGAAGAAGAATTACCATTTATTAAGCAATGGCAGTATGCCAGGATTCTCTTTAAATGATCTCAATTACATTCCTCAGCCATGCGAGATACATACCATTATTTCCTTAATTTTGCAAATAAAGTAACCGAGAGTTCAAAGAAATAACTTACCCAGGCTACACTTGTAGAAGGGATGAAGCCTGGATTTAATCACACACCTGATTTCTAAGCCTGTGTTGTTTTCACTCCACTATGATACTCTATGGTATAGAAAATGGCTTGAGTGGGAACAGATGTTCCCAGCCAGGACAAAATGGAATGACTTACAAGTCCCTAAAAATAATGGGTACTGAGTGCTCTGCTCAGCACATTTCAGTCATTTCCTTAATTTATCCTGAGAATAACCCTATGCTTGGATTCTATTACTTACCCATTTTACAGATGAGGAAATTTAGAGATTCCATTTACTTGCCTAAGGCCTCCCAGCCAATAAATGATGAATCTGGGGTTAGGTTCCATGTCTGCCTTGCTTCAGAGCAAATCCTGTGAACCACTAAAGCAGATGTGGTACATAAACTATTAACAGAAATGTATGAGGTTATTTTAGGGGACATATAAACAAATACCTTTGAATTTATTTTTTAGAGGGAGAGGGGCAGAGGGAGGGAGGGAGAGAGACAGAGAATGTCAAGCAGGATCCATGCACAGAGCCCAACTTGGGGCTGGATCTCATGACCTTGAGATCATGACCTTGGCCGAAATCAAGAGTGGGATGCTTTACTGACTGAGCCACCCGGGTGCCCCTAAACAAATACCCTTTAAAAGTAGTTATTTCCTATTTAAATTAGTGTAGGTAAGTGAGACTTCTTTCTAGTGGTGGTGATTATTTCTATTTTAAAATGACTTTAAATGAAAAGTGAGTTGATTTAAATAAAATATTAAGTGACTAATAATGTGACACACAGGCATGACCAAAATGGTGAAGGTGGTTCATGAAAGACTCAGGTTTGGGGGTGGTGGTCACTGCGGTGTGCTATGCTGCTTTTAAGCAGTGACTTGGCCTCTTTAAGCTGAGGAATGGGCAGGCACAGTGAAGCACTGTGCATGGCACTGCAGGTGGTATCCTGGAGTGGGGAGTGCCTTCAGGCAGGCAGTCAGGAAGAGCCCAGCATCCTGGGAGGCTTGGAAAGAAAATGCATATCTTATTAGCTCCTTGCCTTGGTCTCTCAAAAGGTACATCCTGTGGGCAGGTGAGCCTGTTGAGTTCGTTTCACTTTTTGCATTCTACCCAAATGTCCACAGTCCGTGTACGTCCCTGTTCCTCCACGAAGCTTCCCTCTGAATCCCTGCCGCCTTGCTGTCAGTACCATAAAACCTGGCTTTTCATGGTATTGTCTGGTAATGGGCTGTTGTTTCTGTCATTTGTGACCAAGGATGGCAAATACATTTCAGATCATGTCCTAACTCTGAAAGATGGCTATTGGCTATTGGAATGCTGCACTGGAGAAGATTCTGAGTTTGCATGTGAGATCAGTAGGAAAGGACACTGTGATCTATTAGTAATATCTGTCTTGGGGCAGGTTAGGAGGGAAGAGGCATGCATGCTACGCATTGGTCATCCCTGATTCTTGGTTCTCCAACTAGATGGTGGCTTCTCCATATATTGCACTTCTCTCAACATGTAGCATGTTTACAGATTACCTGATTCTGTCTCCTATTTCCCCTGAAGACTGAATTTGGAATTCCAGGAGAATCGGAAGTGCTTATGTTAAATTCCTCTGTAGGTTGCATATAGGTATAGAAACTGCACTTACGGTTTGAAGGCAAGGTAGCTGCTTACCAAAGAACAACTGATCTTTCTCCCTACACTATAATCCAGCAAGTACTGAATATGGGACTTAAGGTTGGGGGTAGGGGGAACCAGGAAAGGAATGGATCAGAAAAGCAATGCCTTTTGGCCAAAATGAGCTTGCATAGAACACCTGGAAGACACTTTTCCCCCATATGTGAATCTAGTCCTAGTCAATCCTTTTTTTGCTTTGATCTGACATCTCCTTGGTTTTCTCTATGATTCCATTACTTATTTCCGAAGAGCAGATGGCCAGCAGGTAGGAATGATTGGTTCATTGGTTGTCTTTGCTTGAAATTTCATCAGCACCACAGTAGGGTAAAACACAGCAGCTGCCAGGATTCATTCACAGCGGGATATTGATCTAGACAAGTGCCTGCGTTACACCCAGAGGTATCAAATCATAACTGGGAAAAAATGATCTGCAAACAGAGTCCTGTATATGCATCTAGTTTAGGCAGTACTTGACAAAACTGAAGGTTCTGCTCATCTCTCCTTTGACTATGCTCTTCACTGTTCTGCAATGTTTATCACCCCCCAGGGCAGGGCCCTCTTTCTTTGGGAGAATACAATCTGTTCCTCTAATTAATTCTTCCTTTTTAAACTCATCCAGCATCCTGGGTCACATTCTTTCAGAGTCTTTGCTTTTAACTTGTTGACTATATACTGTTTAAAAAGTTATTCTCACATATATAGCTCATACATTTTTTTCTTTCAAAGAGTACTTCCCAGGATAATGAATGCTTTGTCTTTTGTTGGCCTGTTTGATTTTTTAGGTCATGGAACTTGTCCATGGTGTGAATTTCAGGCACTGTAACAGACCAGTGGAGAACGTACTTAAGGTTACAGGGATTTTACTGAATCATGTGAAGCCATTCATTGTTCTGTCTGATTACCTGTAGGCAGTGGATCTCAACCAGCATCCCTAGCATCAGTGGGTTGTCAAATGATGATTGATAATAATGCATGAGCTTATTTTCTCATAGAGTTAATATCGTGTCTGTCAGAAAGTTGAGTTAAGTGGGTCATATAATGCTGCACAAAGTTGGGTATGGCTTGGTGCAGAGAAAAGACAAAGAGTATACTATGAGGCTGGTAGACTGCGTTGACTGAAACATGAAGAAAAACAGGTTTCCTATGCATATGTGAAAAAGGCAGAGTTAAGGAAGTAAATGTTTTCACTTAAACATCTGTTGAAAGTCACGTTGGAGAGCATTTTGTACCTATATTTCCAGAGACTAGTTTAATACCTGGCACACGGAAGAAACTGCTTTCTAATGTAAGGAATAAGATCAAGGTGAGCTCCTGCTATTTGCCCACAGACGAAATATAAGGCAGACTTGATGATAAGTGATCCTGCATATTCTCCAAAAAAAATACGATTTATGAAAAGTTTTTTGCTTCAATTGTACATACACATTTCAAGGGCTATAGATGAAATAGTTACACATCTACAAATAATATTTAAGTTTAGTTCATTACATGTGCATATTTCAGGAGATAATAGATTATTTTATAAGTATTTTTTTTCCACTTGCATATATTTCAAGACAATTTTATTCAAACTCCTGAGCTATATTTTTGATACTGGCATCTTTGACATTGTTCCCTCTTCTCCTTCTCCTATCCCTTCTGATGATTCATGTTGTTCAAAAGAAACTTAGGCTATTGCCCAAAGATATTTCTTAGTTGAGAGCATAACACTAAATTATGCAGAGCCCCATTGGCACCAGTGGCCCTGATGCTGGTTCTGGAATCTATTAATTCTTTATTTCAAGAGTCCTTTTGGTGTTTAGCAAGCACTGCTGTTTGTTAGTATTAAAGCCGTCGAGTGAGTACAGTTTTTTTCTCACACTTCCCCCTCAGTGATGGAATGTCACAAGAAGCTTTCTTTTTGGATTCACTTTTGGGATCTATTCTCTGTAGAGGAGTGAGGAGAAGGGCCTGGGAGCTGGTGCGGGAGGATCCAAACAAGGAAGAAAGACATGGCATGTGGTCCAGTCCTGGGCTGGATTGTGAAGACTGGACCATGGAGCTAGAAGGGGTTGTGAAGATGATAGAATTCTACACTTCATAATTTAAAAAATGAAACACACTAGTGTAGGGGAGGCTTGTGTCCTCGGATGCTTCTCCTCCTCTGACTCTAAAGCCCATACTCTTAACCACTGCACCATCTGTCCTCCAGAGAAATACATGTGATTCCTGGTGTTGCTCATTATTAACTACGAACCCTTAGGCGAGAGTCTTAGCTTCTTTAAACCTGAGCTTCATTATCTTCAAAATGAAATAATGATCCCCTTGGTGATTTTTGTGAGCAGAGATGAAATAATCTATGAAAAGCCTTCATCACTATCTATGACACAGTAACTCAGTATCCAGTAGCTACTATTATTATTGCTAGAGTTACTGCTTCATATTTTATAGGTGTTTTTCTAGGCATTAAATGCCTTCCTGCTATGCTTCTCCAGGCCCTTCCTGCCTAGACCCACTCTGATACTCAATATTTACTGAAAAATAGAAACGACTAAGAATTCAGTTAGTGTTAAATGAAGCTGTGTTAGGTCATTCACGACAGCTCCCCTTCCTTTACCTTTGGAACTCTCACTTACCTTTGCAACTGTGATCAAATAACACTTGTTCCAGGAAGCTGCGCTGTCTGTGCCCAACTGAGACCATGAGGGTCTGGATGCTGGAGATACTGGGTAAAGGTGAGATGGGGTGTGTGTGTGTGTGTGTGTGTGTGTGTGTGTGTGTGTGTGTAGGTGTGTGTAAATTCAAACAGCGAATAGCAGAAAGTATTACCCAAATATTGTGATTTAGTCACTGGACAGTTGGACTTGAAACAAAAGAAAACGGGGTATTTTCTTTCCTGCACTGTAAGTCTTTTTATTTATCCTCCTTATTTTAGGAAATGACCCAGCTCCTGACAGTAGCACTAAATTAGATATCGGTAAAAGCTGGTCATTAGAGTTCCAATTAACAAATGTCTCCTTGCTGCTCACTCAGTACATGTAATTGATAGAGGTGCTTGCAAAATCCAGGAGACGTTGGCTTGGCATTCTCCAAAAATATGGCAACTATTATTTTCTCTTCCTAGCTGAAAAGCATAATTTAAAAGCATTTTTCTTTTTATTTGAATTGCTCTATCTTGAAAACCTGATAGTGGATTTACATGAGGCTGGAGACCTAGAAGTCACATTCTGAAGTCTGCGTCTCTCCATCCAAAGGTTAAGGGGAAGCACAAGTGGCTGAATAAGCAGTTTAAAGAATGGGACAAGAAAGGCTTCCCCTTCCTGCCATGGCGCTTCCTCCCCTGACTCTCTGAGCAGGGATGGTCCTTCTCCTCCTTGTGTCCTACCAGCCTGCAGTTATGAATGCTCAAAATTTCCAGTAATTAGGCCCATGTTTGCATCTGAATATCAGCTTAACTAACAATTGTTGAGCACTTACCATGGGCAAAGCACTGTGATAGTTTCTGTGAGCCTTGCTTTAAAACAAAATTGTATTCTAGTATGGTGAGAAAAATGGATACAAAAGGTATGAAAGGTTGAAATGGGAATGAGGAGGTTTCTTTTTCTTTTTTTTTTTTTTTCTTCTATTTTTTTTGGATAAATTTGACACGTAGCATTGTATAAATGTAAGGTATATGTTGTAATACTTGAATACATTTATATATTGCAGTATGACTGCTATTGTAATGATGTTTATCATAATACCTACTTAGAGTGGGATGTTATTGTCTGTATTCCAAAAACCGCCTGAGGTTTCTAACTTTGAACTAAGGTTAAAAAGAACCAGCTGCAGAGTTCCAGATGGAAATAAGGTATTGGTGCTGACCTTAATTCTCCCTGGGCTGTTGGTGAGCACCCCATGTGATCCAGGTAATAACAATATGTTACTGCCAGTTGGAAAGTGCAATGTGATCTCAGTCTGTGCCGTGAGCCTTCCTCTGTGGTGTGGTCCCTTCCCTAACTCCAGCCTGTCTCTTACCTGACTCCACTTTTCTTCCTCCTCTCCAGGTGTACTTCAACATGCAGAGATTTTTCTGCCTCAAGTCCTGATGTATCTGCCTCAAACTTCCCATCTTGACAGTCTCAGCTTACATACCATGTCTTCATAGAGGCTTTTCTGGAACACACTGCGAAAGTAACCCCTCCCGGTTACTCTTTATTCTTGTACCGGGTTATATTTCCTCCTTACTACTTCATCAGGGGCTGGACCTGTGCAGGGACTGGGTCTTAGTGGGGGTGTGAGGACCACATTTTCTGCCTGCCCTGGGTTTTGCTTTCACTTTCCTTACAACATTTTTTCTTCACAGTCCTTGAAATTGTCACATCAGTATCTTGCAATAAAAGGAGCGGTTTTAGAGCATGTGCTCAGGCATGTCTGCTTTCGATGTCTTTCCTTAGCTCATGGTTTTTGCAGGGTTGTTGTCTTGTTCACTCTTGGTTGTCGCCTTAGTGCCTAGCATATCGACTGGCACATAGTAGTTAATAAATGTTAACTGAATTGTCTGTCACATACTGGCTGTGTGACTGTGGCATGTTATAGGACTTAAGCATCAGAAGGGGAAATAATGGCACCCCTATTACTGGATGTTGTGAGGAGGCAGCAAGAAAAACAATGTAGAGTATTTAACATATCATAGATGATAGAATGGAAATTTCACGAACAAAAAGGGACCTCTGCCTCTTTTTTGGATAAGTTACCTTCAGTGTTCTGACTCTGAGAGTTAACATTCAAGGTCAAGAGTTTGTGCTTGATGTATCTGGTGCACTTAAGAAATCATTTTACTTTTAGCTAATGTATCTTTGATGAGGTCAGAGGGTAGAGTCATTGAGTAATTACCAGGTCTGAGTTTATCCTTTTATTTAATTCAATTAATTAATTAAGCAATCTCTAGACCCAGTGTGATACTTGAACTCATGACTTCAAGATCAAGAGTTGCATGCTCTACCGACTGAGTCAGCCAGGCACCTCGGTCGTTTGACTTTAATTTGAAAACTTTACTTTCCCACACTGATTTTTCCTATTTTAACAAAATTTACATCGGGTCCATTTTAAGGGAAAGAATAGCATTTTTATGCACCAGGATCCCAAAGCTAACACTGAATCCTTGCCCACATGCTGGGGATTCTCTTGAGTCAGCTATTATTACTATAAGAACTCTTTATTTTGGGTAAATCCAGCAGTAAACTTCTGAAGAGCAAGAGAAAAAATAATCTCTTATTTCTACAAACAATGATTGAACTAGTATTTATTGAATACCTACTATGGGCCAGGCACTGTACTGGGTACTTATGTCTGTGTGTTCTAATGAATCCTCAAGCTTGAGAGGCAGTTTGAGTAGTGCTATTACCCTGTATTATACATGAGGAGACTAAGAACAGGGAGTTTGTGTTATTTTCCTGGGGTAGCACAGCATATAAGTTAAAATCAAGGCATGATAGATTAGAGCTCTGTACTTTTTCCTGTGAAGACCCTCTGTGTCAATGTAAATAAAAGTAAGTTTCTTTCTGTTGCCTGTTGTTACATCATGTAACAATGGCTGAATAAACTTTAAACAAATTGACAGCATATGTTTGGGTCAGTCATGATACATATACAGGCTTTTGACATGCTCAAAATTGACCTTGGAGGCATTCTGCTTCTGACTTTAGATCATGATATTTGTGACTAAAACTCTGGATAAAGGCAACTAAAAGGTCTGGATATTAAATTTAAAAATTCTAGTTGAAAGGATAAGAAAGCCACCAGGGAAGTGAAGACTTGAAGGACAAAGATCTGAGAGAGGAGAGAATTTCACAGTATTCCATGCTTCCTCTCTCCTCTGAGTGATTGTTGATTTGAAAAATAGTGACGAAGAGCCTGAAGAACTGAAAGGAGCATTCATAATACTAATCAGGGTAAGGGGTAAAAATTGGATTTCAGGGTTTGTGAAGGAAGAGGGTCCCTGGTAAAATCCTAAGGTTTTAGTAAGGATCCACTGGGTAAAAGTGGATTGGAAATAGATTAGCTTTCACAGTAACTCATGTCCAAATTTGAATTATTCCACTCTGTAATGGGATCAATATTATTAGGGACATTGTAGGAAGATAATATCATTCAGAGTATCAGATATTCTCTATACTATTTATGTATAATATGTAATACTGAATAAAAATTTCAGGCTAAAAATTGCAAGGGGAGATTTAACAAAACTATGATAAACAAAGGCTAAAAATAGATAATGAAAACCAACCCACAAGAGATCCGGATACTTTAATTAAAAGAATTAAAATTAATACATTCAAGGAATTAAGAAATAATGAGGGAAATTTTGACAGGAAACTGGAAACAATAAAAAATCTAATAGAATACTTGGTCAAAAAACCAGAATAAATGAAGAATTATGTGGATAGGTTAAATATCAGCTTAGACACAGCTGATGAAAGAATTGGTGAACAGGAGGATAGGACAGGGGCAATACCCAGACTTAGGCATGGAGAAAGAGAAGGATGGAAAATAGAGAAGATGATGGAGGAGACAAATGAAACATGGTGAAAGATCTAATATATATATTTCTAAAGATCTAATATATGTGATATACATATGTATGCTTGTATGTATGCAGTGAGTTGTCCAGAAAAAGAGTAGAGGATATTGCAGACATAGTATTGGAAGATACAGTGATCAAGTGTTGTTCTAAACTGTCAAAAAATTTCAAGTCACTTAAGAAATTGATGGAAAGCCACAAACCCTAGGTAGGAAAATACAAAGAAGATGGGAATTAGACCCATATTAAAAAAACTAAGTTAAACCAAGGCCAAGGGCAAAATATTAAAAACAGAAAAATTATCTTCAAAGAATCAACATAACATTAACAACTGTGTTTTTAATATAAACAATGGAAACTCAATCCTAGTCACCTTACCTTATCAAAAATAACCATTATCTTGAAGATGAAGTTTTATTATTTTCATGATTGAAAACTTTTGTCATATATGTGTAGGTCTACTAACAAAATACAGCATTGTTTGAATACTTGCAAATATTCTTTAGTGTTTAATTCTATAAATGATATTTAAGTCCACTTAAAAAAAAATCTAACCTTATACTTTGGGATGCATTCATGTTGATACATACAGTGCTGTTTCATTCTTGGACATGTCTTCTTTGCACATGTGCAAGAGTTTCAGGATATACCTGTAAGTGGACTTACTGAACTACGAGGTATTCACATATTCTTTACCATAATAGTTTTAAAAAAAATAGATACACACAATTTACTAGTTATACCCAATTCTTTACCAAAATGGGTAGTGAAATAATTTCTACTTCTCTCAGTAGTGTATGAAAGTGTCCATTTCTCTACATCATAACCAACACTTGATATTGTTGAGTTTATATTTTTTGGTCATTAATATATGTGAAATAGCATCTCATTAATTTACATTTCTCTTAATCCTTAATGAAGTTTATATTTTAACCTATTTATGGTGGCATTTTTGTTGGAGAAGAACTGTTACATTTTAAATAGTCAAATTTACATCTTATGACTTGTACTTTATATACATTTTTGAAGCAAGTCTGTACTAACCCAATATCATAAAGACATTATTCTATATATCCTCACATTTTGGAATTTTGCATCTTTTATATTTAGGGCTTATTTCTTATTTTTTAAATTTTATTTCATTATGTTAGTCACCATACAATACATCATTGGTTTTTGATGTGGTGATCCACCATTCATTGTTTTCATATAACACCCAGTGCTCCATGCAGTATGTGCCCTCCTTAATACCCATCACTGGGCTAACCCATCCCCCCACCCCCCTCCCCTCTAAAACCCTCAGTTTGTTTCTCAGAGTCCATAGTCTCTTCATCTCTCCGAGTCTCCCTTTCATTTTTCCCTTCCTTCTCCTAATGTCCTCCATGCTATTCCTTATGTTCCACAAATAAGTGAAACCATATGATAATTGACTTTCTCTGCTTATTTCACTTAGCATAATCTCCTCCAGCCCCATCCATGTTGATGTAAAAGTTGGGTATTCATCCTCTGATGGCTGAGTAATATTCCAGTGTATATATGGACCACATCTTCTTTATCCATTTATCTGTTGAACGGCATCTCGGCTCTTTCCACAGTTTGGCTATTGCGGACATTGCTGCTATGAACATTGGGGTGCATATGGCCCTTCTTTTCACTACATCTGTGTCTTTAGGGTAAATACCCAGGAGTGCAATTGCTGGGTCATAGGATAGCTCTATTTTTAATTTTTTGAGGAATCTCCACACTGTTTTCCAAAGTGGCTGTACTAACTTGCATTCCCACCAACAGTGTAAGAGGATTCCCCTTTCTCCACAACCTCTCCAACGTTTGTTGTTTCTTTCCCTGTCCATTTTTGCCATTCTAACTCGTATAAGGTGGTATCTCACTGTGGTTTTGATTTGGATTTCCCTGATGGCTAATGATGATGAACATTTTTTCATGTGTCTGTTAGCCATTTGTATGTCTTCTTTGGAGAAGTGTCTGTTCATGTCTTCTGCCCATTTTTTGACTTGATTATTTGTTTTTTGGGTGTTGAGTTTGAGAAGTTCTTTATAGATCTTGGATACCAGTCCTTTATCTGTAGTGTCATTTGCAAATATCTTCTCCCATTCTGTGGATTGCCTCTTTGTTTTGTTGACTGTTTCCTTTGCTGTGCAGAAGCTTTTTATCTTGATGAAGTCCCAAAAGTTCATTTTTGCTTTTGTTTCACTAGCTTTTGGAGATGTATCTTGAAAGAAGTTGCTGTGGCCAATGTCAAAGAGGTTATTGCCTATGTTCTCCTTTAGAATTTTGATGGATTCCTGTCTCACATTGAGGTCTTTCATCCACTTTGACTTTATCTTTGTGTATGGTGTTAGAGAATGGTCGAGTTTCATTCTTCTGCATGTGGCTGTCCAATTTTCCCAGCACCATTTATTGAAGAGCCTGTCTTTTTTCCATTGCATATTTATTCCTGCTTTGTTGAAGATTATTTGACCATAGAGTTGAGGGTCTATATCTGGGCTCTCTATTCTGTTCAATTTGTCTGTTTTTGTGCCAGTACCATGCCATCTTGGTGATCACTGCTTTGTAATATAGCTTGAAATTGGGCAACATGATGCCCCCAACTTTGTTTTCCTTTTTCAACATTTCCTTGGCGATTCGGGGTCTTTTTGATTCCATACAAATTTTAGGATTGTTTGTTCCAGCACTCTGAAAAATGTCTTTGGAATTTTGATCGGGATGGCATTGAAGGTATAGATTGCTCTGGGTAGCATAGACATTTTAACAATGTTTATTCTTCCGATCCATGAGCATGGAATATTTTTCCATCTTTTTGTGTCTTCTTCAATTTCTTTCATGAGTGTTCTGTAGTTCCTAGAGTATAGGTCCTTTACCTCTTTGGTTAGGCTTATTCCGAGATATCTTATGGTTTTGGCGCTATTGTAAATGGAGTCGTTTCTCTAATTTCTCTTTCTACAGTTGCATTGTTAGTGTATAAGAAAGCAACTGACTTCTGTGCATTGATTTTGTATCCTGCCACATTACTGAATTGCTGTATGAGTTCTAGTAATTTGGGGATGGAGTCTTTTGGGTTTTCCACATAAGGTGTCATATCATCTGTGAAAAGAGAGTTTGACTTCTTTGCCAATTCGGATGCCTTTGATTTCTTTTTGTTGTCTGATTGCTGTGGCTAGGACTTCTAGTACTACGTTGAATAACAGTGGTGGTAGAGGACATCCCTGCTGTGTTCCTGACCTTAGGGGAAAGGCTCTCAGCTTTTCCCCATTGAGGATGATATTCGCTGTGGGTTTTTCATAGATGGATTTTATGAACTTGAGGAATGTTCCCTTTACCCCTATACTCTGAAGAGTTTTAATCAGGAAAGGATGCTGTATTTTGTCAAATGCTTTTTCTGCAGCAATTGAGAGGACCATATGGTTCTTCTCCTTCCTCTTATTAATGAGTTGTATCACATTGATTGATTTGCGAATGTTAAACCACCCTTGCATCCCGGGGATAAATCCCACTTGGTCGTGGTGGATGATCCTTTTAATGTATTGTTGGATCGTATTAGCTAGGATTTTGTTGAGGATTTTGGAATCCATATTCATCAGGGATATCGGTCTGAAATTCTCCTTTTTGATGGGGTCTTTGCCTGGTTTGGGGATTAAGGTAATGCTGGCCTCATAGAATGAGTTTGGAAGTTTTCCTTCTGTTTCTATTTTTTGAAACAGCTTCAGGAGAATAGGTATTAGTTCTTCTTTGAATGTTTGGTAGAATTCCCCAGGGAATCCATCAGGCCCTGGACTCTTGTTTTTTGGGAGATTTTTGATCACTGTTTCAATCTCGTTATTCGTTCTTGGGCTATTTAGATTGTCAGTTTCTTCTTGTTTCAGTCTTGGCAGCATATAGGTTTCCAGGAAGGCCTCCATTTCATCCAGATTGCTCAGTTTATTGGCATATAGTTGTTGATAATAATTTCTAATAATTGTTTCTATTTCTTTGGTGTTAGTCGTGATCTCTCCCCTTTCATTCATAATTTTATTAATTTGGGTCCTTTCTCTTTTCTTTTGGATAAGTCAGGCCAGTGGTTTATCGATCTTATTAATTCTATTTTTTTGTTTATTATGTTAATCACAATACATTACATCATTAGTTTTTGTTGTAGTGTTCCATGATTCATTGTTTGTGTATAACACTCAGTGCTCCATTCAGTACGTGCCCTCTTTAGTACCCATCACCAGGCTAACCCATCCTCCCACCCCCTCCCCTCTAGAACCCTCAGTTTGTTTCTCAGAGTCCATAGTCTCTCATGGTTTGTTTCCCCCTCCGATTCCCCTCCCTTCATTTTTCCCTTCCTACTATCTTCTTCTTTTTTTTTTTTTTTTAAACATATAATGTATTATTTGTTTCAGAGGTACAGATCTGTGATTCAATAGTCTTACACAATTCACAGCGCTCACCATAGCACATACCCTCCCCAATGTCTATCATCCAGCCACTCATCCCTCCCACCCCCCACCACTCCAGCAACCCTCAGTTTGTTTCCTGAGATTAAGAATTTCTCATATCAGTGAGATCATATGATAAATGTCTTTCTCTGATTGACTTATTTCACTCGGCATAATACCCTCCAGTTCCATCCACGTCATTGCAAATGGCAAGATTTCGTGTTTTTAGATGGCTGCGTAATATTCCATGTATATATGCACCACATCTTCTTTACCCATTCATCTGTCTAATGGACATCTTGGCTCTTTCCACAGTTTGGCTTTGTGGACATTGCTGCTGTAAACATCGGGGTGCACATACCGCTTTGGATCCCTACATTTGTAACTTTGGGGTAAATACCCAGTAGTGCAATTGCTGGGTCATATGGTAGCTCTATTTTCAACTTTTTGAGGAACCTCCATACTGTTTTCCAGAGTGGCTGCACCAGCTTGCATTCCCACCAACAGTGTAGGAGGGTTCCCCTTTCTCTGCATCCCCGCCAACATCTGTGGTTTCGTGACTTGTTAATTTTAGCCATTCTGACTGGTGTGAGGTGGTATCTCATTGAGGTTTTGATTTGGATTTCCCTGATGCCGAGCGATGTTGAGCACATTTTCATGTGTCTGTTGGCCATTTGGATGTCTTCTTTGGAAAAATGTCTGTTCATGTCTTCTGCCCATTTCTTGATTGGATCATTTGTTCTTTGGGTGTTGAGTTTGATGAGTTGTTTATAGATTTTGGATACTAGCCCTTTATCTGATATGTCCTTTGCACATATCTTCTCCCATCCTGTTGGTTGTCTTCTGGTTTTGTCGACTGTTTCTTTTGCTGTGCAAAAGCTTTTTATCTTGATGAAGTCCCAAGAGTTCATTTTTGCCCTTGCTTCCCTTGCCTTTGGTGATGTTTCTAGGAAGAAGTTGCTGTTGCTGAGGTTGAAGAGGTTGCTGCCTGTGTTCTCCTTTAGGATTTTGATGGATTCGTGTCTCGCATTTAGGTCTTTCAACCATTTGGAGTCTATTTTTGTGCGTGGTGTAAGGAAATGGTCCAGTTTCATTCTTCTGCATGTGGCTGTCCAATTTTCCCAGTACCATTTGTTGAAGAGACTGTCTTTTTTCCATTGGACATTCTTTTCTGCTTTGTCAAAGATTAGTTGACCATAGAGTTGAGGGTCCATTTCTGGGCTCTCTATTCTGTTCCATTGATGTATGTGTCTTTTTGTGCCAGAACCATACTGTCTTGATGATGACAGCTTTGTAATAGAGCTTAAAGTCCGGAATTGTGATGCCACCAGCTTTGCTTTTCTTTTTCAACATTCCTCTGGCTATTCGGGGTCTTTTCTGGTTCCATACAAATTTTAGGATTATTTGTTCCATTGCTTTGAAAAAAGTGGATGGTATTTTGATGGGGATTGCATTGAATGTGTAGATTGCTCTAGGTAGGATTGACATCTTCACAATATTTGTGCTTCCAATCCATGAGCATGGAACGTTTTTCCATTTCTTTGTGTCTTCCTCAATTTCTTTCATGAGTATTTTATAGTTTTCTGAGTACAGATCCTTTGCCTCTTTGGTTAGATTTATTCCTAGGTATCTTATGGTTTTGGGTGCAATTGTAAATGGGATCGACTCCTTAATTTCTCTTTCTTCTGACTTGTTGTTGGTGTATAGGAATGCCACTGACTTCTGTGCATTGATTTTATATCCTGCCACTTGACTGAATTCCTGTCTGAGTTCTAGCAGTTTTGGGGTGGAGTCTTTGGGATTTTCCACATAAAGTATCATATCATCTGCAAAGAGTGAGAGTTTGACTTCTTCTTTGCCAATTTGGATGCCTTTGATTTCTTTTTGTTGTCTGATTGCTGTGGCTAGGACTTCCAATACTATGTTGAATAGCAGTGGTGATAGTGGACATCCCTGCCGCGTTCCTGACCTTAGGGGGGAAGCTCTCAGTTTTTCCCCATTGAGAATGATATTCGCTGTAGGTTTTTCATAGATGGCTTTTATGATATTGAGGTATGTACCCTCTATGCCTATACTCTGAAGAGTTTTGATCAAGAAAGGATGCTGTACTTTGTCAAATGCTTTTTCTGCATCTATTGAGAGGATCATATGATTCTTGTTCTTTCTTTTGTTAATGTATTGTATCACGTTGATTGATTTGCGGATGTTGAACCAACCTTGCAGCCCAGGGATAAATCCGACTTGGTCGTGGTGAATGATCCTTTTAATGTACTGTTGGATCCTATTGGCTAGTATTTTGGTGAGAATTTTTGCATCCATGTTCATCAGGGATATTGGTCTGTAATTCTCCTTTTTGATGGGGTCTTTGTCTGGTTTTGGGATCAAGGTAATGCTGGCCTCATAAAATGAGTTTGGAAGTTTTCCTTCCATTTCTATTTTTTGGAACAGTTTCAGAAGGATAGGTATTAATTCTTCTTGAAATGTTTGGTAGAATTCCCCTGGGAAGCCATCTGGCCCTGGGCTTTTGTGTTTTGGGAGATTTTTGATGACTGCTTCAATTTCCTTAGTGGTTATAGGTCTGTTCAGGTTTTCTATTTCTTCCTGGTTCAGTTTTGGTAGTTGATACATCTCTAGGAATGCATCCATTTCTTCCAGGTTATCTAATTTGCTGGCATAGAGTTGCTCATAATATGTTCTTATAATTGTTTGTATTTCTTTGGTGTTGGTTGTGATTTCTCCTCTTTCATTCATGATTTTGTTGATTTGGGTCATTTCTCTTTTCTTTTTGATAAGTCTGGCCAGGGGCTTATCAATCTTGTTAATTCTTTCAAAGAACCAGCTCCTAGTTTCGTTGATCTGTTCTACTGTTCTTTTGGTTTCTATTTCATTGATTTCTGCTCTGATCTTTATTATTTCTCTTCTCCTGCTGGGTTTAGGCTTTATTTGCTGTTCTTTCTCCACCTCCTTTAGGTGTAGGGTTAGGTTGTGTACTTGAGACCTTTCTTGTTTCTTGAGAAAGGCTTGTATTGCTATATACTTTCCTCTTAGGACTGCCTTTGCTGTATCCCAAAGATTTTGAATAGTTGTGTTTTCATTTTCATTTGTTTCCATGAATTTTTTTAATTCTTCTTTAATTTCCTGGTTGACCCATTCATTCGTCAGTAGGATGCTCTTGAGCCTCCATGTATTTGAGTTCTTTCCGACTTTCTTCTTGTGATTGAGTTCTAGTTTCAAAGCATTGTGGTCTGAAAATAGGCAGGGGATGATCCCAGTCTTCTGGTACCAGTTGAGACCTGATTTATGACCTAGAATGTGATCGATTCTGGAAAATGTTCCATGGGCACTAGAGAAGAATGTGTATTCCGTTGCTTTGGGATGGAATGTTCTGAATATGTCTGTGAAGTCCATTTGGTCCAGTGTGTCATTTAAAGTCTTTATTTCCTTGTTGATCTTTTGCTTAGATGATCTGTCCATTTCAGTGAGGGGGGTGTTAAAGTCCCCCACTATTATTGTATTGTTGTCAATGTGTTTCTTTGCTTTTGTTATTAATTGCCTTATATAATTGGCTGCTCCCATGTTAGGGGCATAGATATTTACAATTGTTAGATCTTCTTGTTGGATAGACCCTTTAAGTATGATATAGTGTCCTTCCTCATCTCTTATTACAGTCTTTGGTTTAAAATCTAATTTGTCTGATAGAAGGATTGCCACCCCAGCTTTCTTTTGGTGTCCATTAGAATGGTAAATGGTTTTCCACCCCCTCACTTTCAATCTGGGGGTGTCTTTGGGTCTAAAATGAGTCTCTTGCAGACAGCATATTGATGGGTCTTGTTTTTTAATCCAATCTGATAGCCTGTGTCTTTTGATTGGGGCATTTAGCCCATTTACATTCCGGGTAACTATTGAAAGATAGGAATTCAGTGCCATCGTATTGCCTGTAAAGTGACTGTTACTGTATATTGTTTGTGTTCCTTTCTGGTCTATGTTGCTTTTCGGCTCTCTCTTTGCTTAGAGGACCCCTTTCAATATTTGTTATAGGGCTGGTTTCGTGTTTGCAAATTCCTTTAGTTTTTGTTTGTCCTGGAAGCTTTTTATCTCTCCTTCAATTTTCAATGACAGCCTAGCTGGATATAGTATTCTTGGCTGCATATTTTTCTCATTTAGTGCTCTGAATATGTCCTGCCAGTCCTTTCTGGCCTGCCAGGTCTCTGTGGATAAGTCTGTTGCCAGTCTAATGTTTCTACCATTGTAGGTTACATATCTCTTCTCCCGAGCTGCTTTCAGGATTTTCTCTTTGTCTCTGAGACTCGTAAGTTTTACTATTAGATGTCGGGGTGTTGACCTATTTTTATTGATTTTGAGAGGGGTTCTCTGTGCTTCCTGGATTTTGATGCCTGTTTCCTTCCCCAAATTAGGGAAATTCTCTGCTATAATTTGCTCCATTATACCTTCTGCCCCTCTCTCTCTTTCTTCTTCTTCTGGGATCCCAATTATTCTAATATTGTTTCGTCTTATGGTATTGTTTATCTCTCGAATTCTGCCCTCGTGATCCAGTAGTTGTTTATCTCTCTTTTTCTCAGCTTCTTTATTTTCCATCATTTGGTCTTCTATCTCACTGATTCTTTCTTCTGCCTCATTTATCCTAGCAGTTAGTGCCCCCATATTTGATTGCACCTCATTGATAGCCTTTTTGATTTCTACTTGGTTAGATTTTAGTTCTTTTACTTCTCCAGAAAGGGTTTCTCTAATAACTTCCATGTTTTTTTCAAGCCCAGCTAGTATCTTTAAAGTGATGATTCTGAACTCTAGATCTGACATTGTACTAATGTCCGTATTGAGTAGGTCCCTGGCAGTCGGTACTACCTCTTGTTCTTTTTGTTGAGGTGATTTTTTCCGTCTTGTCATTTTGTGCAGAGGAGAATAGATTAATGAGAGAACAAAATGCTAGCAGGGTAACAACGTCCCCAGAAAATATACCCTAAACAAATCAGAAAAGACCTGAAGCAGTGGGAAAAGAAAGGGAAAGAGAGAAAAAAGAAAAGGAAAGAAAAAAAGAAAAAGATAAAGATAAAAACAAACAAAAGCAGAACAAAACAAAACAAAAACAGAATGTGATCAAATATGATCAGGCTGGATTATAGATCAGTGCCACACACTAGATTTTGGGTGTATTTTGGTCTGTTAAAAGAAAGTCCCTCCCAAAATTTTAAAGAAAGAAAAACTTATATATGTACAAAAATAAGGGTTGATATGATGAAGGGATGGAATATGATTGTAAAGATGGAAATTATAAAAAATTTTAAAAAAGGATTTGATAAGTTCTTTGAAAAAAGAAAGAAGAGGATTAAAAAAAAAAAAAAAGAAAAAAGGGAGAGAATGTGATCAGGCAGGGGAGTAGAAAAAAACCATACACTAGAGATTTAGAGTATATTTTGATCTGTTAGAAGAAACTATCTCAAGATTTTAAAGAGAGAACAACTTATATATATATGCCTAAAATACAAGTAACTACTATGAAGGGATAGAATATGACTTTAAAAATGAAAAATAAAAATGTTTTTTTTTTTTAAAAAAGGGATTGATAAGATGTTGGTTGAAAAAGGGAAAAAGAAAAATTCAAAAAAAAAGAAAAACGGAAAAAAGAAAAAAAGACAGTTAAAAAAAAATAATTAACTTTGAAAGACTAAAGAATCATGGTAAAAAAGCCATGAATTCTATGTGCAGTATTCCCCTAGTGTTGGAGTTCTGCCGTTCTCATTGATCGGTAAACTTGGTCTTGGCTGGCTGTTCTCGTTGATCTTCTGGGGGAGGGGCCTGTTGCCATGGTTCCCAAATGTCTTTGCCGGAGGCAGAATTGTCCCGCCCTTGCCGGTCCGGGCTAAGTAATCTGCTCGGGTTTGCTCTCGGGAGCTTTTGTTCCCTGCAAGCTTTCCGTACAGCTTTGGAGGCAGAGAGTGAAAATGGCGGCCTCCCAGTCTCCGCCCCGGCGGAGCCGAGAACTCGGGGTCCCGCTCCTCAGCGAGCCCCCAGAGAAAAGCAGTCAGTCACTCCCGTCTCCCCGGTCTCCGGCCACACTCTGCGCTCACCTGGCCTGTGACCGCGCCTTTCTATCTGGTACCCGACCCCGGGTGGAGTCTCCAAACTCAGCAGATCCCCGCGGTGCGCTCCCGCACCTCTCCTCCCGGGGGAAGAAGGTGAGTCTCCCCGGATCTGCCGCTTGTTGGGTCCCTGCTGGAGGAGCAGTGGCCCGACTGTGCCGCGGATCACGGTTTATAGCAACCCCGAGCTGAGAGCCCGCGCCTGGGCTCCGTCTCTGCAGCCGGCTTCCCTGCTCCGATACCTGGGAGCTCTGCCGCACTCAGGCACCCCCGGTCTTTCTGTGACCCCGAGGGTCCTGAGACCACACTGTCCCAGAGAGGGTTCCACCCCCCACTTCGCCACCAGAGTGACGTCCCTCGGCAGAGCAGACTTCTAAAAGTTCCGATTTTGTGCTCCGCGGCTCTATCACTTGCCAGAAGCGGCCGACGGAGGCCCCTCCCCCGCCGTCTATCCTCCCGAATATCACCTCGGATTCACTTCTCCGCACGTCCTACCTTCCAGAAAGTGGTCGCTTTTCTGTTCAGAGAGTTGTTGCTATTCTTTTCTTCGATCTCCTGTTGAGTTTGTAGGTGTTCAGAATAGTTTGATCCCTATCCAGCTGAATTCCTGAGAGGAGACGAAATCCAGGTCTCCTACTCCTCCGCCATCTTGCCCCTAATCATACTGTTGATGGGTGTTTGAGGGAATGTATAGAGTCCAAATTGTTGACCACAACCCAAGCAAGATGCACCTGTTTTCTAGGGACCTTAGGGTTGCTGGCCTCTTGTTTTCCCAGCCTGTCTTCTGGGGGAGAGGCCTGCAATGCTGTTACTCAGGCAATGCTGTTTGGGCAGAGTTGTTCTGCCCCCTATGGCAGGGGATGTGCTCAGTGAAAACCGGTTTTTTGGGGCTTTTGTTCTCTGGTGGCTTTCCCTGGCGGCTTTCCGTGTCTCTTCTGAGAGTCAGAGCAGAAGAGACCGTTTCCAGCCCTCTGCCTCAGAACAGAGAGATAGCAGTCTGTTCTTCAGTGAACTCTCCAGGCCACACTGTCTCCGTTTCTGTCTGTACTGCTATAAACTGCAGTGTCCCGGGTTGTGTGCCCCTCTACAGTGCTCCCAGTCCTGCCTCCAGGTCGGGGCACATCTCTGCTCTTTGTGCTTCTAAAACCGCCAGCCACCCCCAGTTCACACGTGCAGCCCTGCAGCTCCGGGTTTCCGTCTGGGGGGCTGCCCTAAATTCCTTTCCCTGTTGCTACTGGTCTGAGAGTCTGTGCCCCGTCCCGAGCACGTGAGGCTGTCGCTCACCAGCGGTGTAGGATCCCCATGGCCAGGCTCCGTCCTGCTGCCATTTATCCTCCGATATCTGCCCATGGAATCATGGTTCCCTGCTTCGTACCTAGAAACCAACTGCCTGCGATCTTCTGTTTGTAGAGATCCAGATTTATCTGCTTACATTACAGGCTGATTTCATGGGTGTTCAGAGTGGTCTGGTAGATATCCAGCTCAATTCCAGGGACCGGTTGGAATAGGGTCCTGTTCTCCTCTGCCATCTTTTTCCAGTCTCTACATTTAGGGCTTTAACACACCAGGAACTGGCATAAAATATTATAATTTATTTTATTTTGTAATATTGATATCCATCTGTTGAACAGTCCATCTTTCTTGATTGGTAATGCCATACGTCATGTTGCCATATATCTATTTATTTTTTTCATCTCTGTTTCTTGAATCCATTCTATTCTACTGATTATTTTTCATGTGCCAGTATCTCACTGCCTTAATTACTATAGTTATGTTGTTTGGAGGGTGAATCCTCCAGTTTGTACTTGAAAGTTGTTTTGGGCACTCTGGCCTTATCCTTTCCAAGTGAATTTTGATTCTTTTTGAAAAATGTATCTCTCTTTATCTTGTGATTTCTGATTTTTTTTGTTTGTTTGTTTTTGTTTTTTAAAGATTTTATTTATTTATTTGAGAGAGAGGATGAGAGGAGAGAGAGAGCACATGAGAGGGGGGAGGGTCAGAGGGAGAAGCAGACTCCCTGCAGAGCAGGGAGCCCGATGCGGGACTCGATCCAGGGACTCCAGGATCATGACCTGAGCCGAAGGCAGTCGCTCAACCAACTGAGCCACCCAGGCGCCCGTGATTTCTGATTTTTGATAGTGACACCAATTCCAAAAAACAATTGTGTACTAGTAAAACCAGCCTACGAATCAACGAAACAAAAAACCCTAATGTGAGTGTACTGATAAATGCCAACACAGACCTTGAGGTTGGGAGACAATAGAGGGTGGTGGACACCATGCAAAACCATAGAGCACATGCTCTATCCAAAGGTGGCAGATTATCTTCAGCTTCAGCTGATTTTTGCCTTCTGGGAATATAGACTCTGTGCCAGAGAGAAAATGAAATTCAAGAGAATCTGGAAAGCTGATTGTTTTTAATATGGAATTTTCAATTTATGAATGCTGATTGAATTTTTTATGAAACATTGGATGGACCAAAGAAAAGATCTCTGAGGGCCAACCCTTGGTAACTTCCTGACATCATACTTAGAAAATTTTTATATCACATTGAGCAGGAAAAAGAATAGAAGACTAAGATTTGAGGTGAGGAATCTTGGAGCCATGATGAGACACTGAGCAGCCGTGTTTATGACCTTACCAGTGGATCCAGAGTATAGTCCCATGACTCCAAAGCAATTATTCCTGTGTCAGATCTTTTAGCTCCGGATACCTGCTACAGTTTTCAGGGAGTTTGACATGGAACATTTTAACAAAAGGCCTCCAATGCATTCTACCTATGCTCATGCCTCTACATCCCCACTCCCGTTTTGTCCTCTTTTTTCTGTTTTTTCAAGCTGTGTTCTGTTGTTATAGGAATTAACTCATTCTTATCCAACTCTTCAGCACACTGAGTCTACAATCTTTGTATTTATGAGCTCACATCTTAACAGTGTAACATGACCCCATGTTGTCTTCTTAGAGTTTTATGTAGGATATAATAGTTACCTTTATCTGAAGTGCAATTTTAAAACTATGTAGGGACCTTCATAACTAGTCTTTTAAAGTCAGAGTTATGTGTTTTTGAAAAGACCAATCTATTTCTTGCTCATTTTGATGTTTATGTGATTACAGATTGTCTTGAAGAATAGACTCTTAAGTCTAAAGCACCACCTAATCCAGGTCGAGACCATCATCTAAGATCTCACATACTATCTTAGCCAGGCTTGAACTGGCTTTAGTGCAACCTGGCATGCACTCCTGTGCCAGGAATTGCCAAGTATTGACCAATGGCTACACTTATTTTCATTACAGAAACAAACAAGGGAGGACAATAGATTAGAACTTTTCTCTGATTCCTAAGTGCTAACAAGGATGTATGCTATTGACAAGATTACCTGGTAAACATATGATGCTAGGGATCACCTCATCATAAGATACAAAACTAAGGAAATGTTCTGGGTTCCCCTCATCTTGTTGTTGTTTTGTTGTTGTTGTTGTTGATAGAATCCATCTTGCTCCAAACAGATCTGGATAAAAGGGAACATTTATGCATTGCAGTGACTCATGTCAGTGGTATCTTCCTTAACTGAATAATTTATTCATGGCTCTGGGGATAGTGACATCCCGGAAAAATAGAATTCATGTTCTCCAAGAGCTTAAATTACATAGCAAGGGGAAGGGACTGAGAGTAAACATCCAATTAAATAAGATCTTTTTAGATATTTGTAAGTACTTGGAAGACTGGTCAATGAAAGAATGGGCTGGAGGCTGTGTGTGTGTGTGTGTAGGTGACACTCAGGTGAGGACTGTGATGTCTTAGGGTAACAGACCTGGTTTGAAGATCCCTGTAGTGTGCCCCATCATCTCGTCCATAAATCACAAGTGCCACCATACTTCCTGGAGCCCATTTCATGGGGGTCACCGTGTGGAACAGGATTTCTACCACAATAGTTGTTATGATAGTAGTGGCAATATTAATAGTCACAACAATACTAGCAGTGGTAATACTGACAGTTGTGAAGTAGATTCGGAGTGCTTTCATATTTGTGCCATTGCCGTGGTCCTGAGACTGAAAAAGTCACTTCTCCTTGTCTCATCTGATCGAGGCAGTTGGAGCCGATGACCTCTGTGGTTCCTTCTACTCTCTTTTCAAAAAGGAAGAGTGTCAAATCCTCTAGTTTCTTATGTTCCATCTCTTTCTTATGCTGGGTTTCTCTTCCAGTTGGTTTTTCATTATTCATTTCATCTCCATAAATTTTCTTCTAACTGGGAAATGTGTGATTCAGTTCAGAGAACGGCTTTCTTTGGCAGAGAGGAGTCCCAATTCTGGGCAAGTCCTTTGGGACTATTCCAAGGGGAAAAAAAAACAAAACAACTATCCCAGTATTGAAAATATACAGACACAACGTAGGATTTTGGAGGTTAAGAGGAGGTTAGGTTCTAGAGTCTGAGAGACCTGGGTTTGAATCTTGGTTCCACCATTTGCCAGATGTGTGGCACTGGTCAAATACCTTGATCTTTTTTCAGGTTCCATTCACTCACCTATAAAGTGGAGGCAATGGTAGTTTCCACCTCAGTGGATTCTTATGTGTATATGAAATAATGCATGTAAAATGTCTGTTTATGTGGTACCCCCTAAAAGTTAGTTACTACTATGATCATTATTTTAGTATATCTTAAGGACTGATTATCTTCTAAAGATCAGTTTTTGATCTTTAGATCAAAGAAGTGTATGTGCAATAATTGTACTTGGAAGGGTCTTGCATCTAGCCTCTTGTCTGAGGCTTAGCGGCCTTGATTCACACCCTATAAATGAGATGGAGTTTTATTCTCTCTTTGATTGTCTTCATGCCTTCAGCAGTTCGCTTCCTTCTCCCATTAATGGCATAGTTTTGATGAGGAGATAAAATTTGAAAATAGTGGAAATAGCCTGGAAAGGGAAAAAGAACAATCCTCTCACCTCCAAAGGAATCACTTGAATTTTAAAAAATGTAGTAGTTCAGTAATACTTCTCCAAAGGCCACTGTTTGATCACTAGCTTAATCCTTTAAGAGTATATGCCTTTAAAGTATGAAATCTCTGCCCCTAAAAGAACCCTCAGGCAATTTTGAGTTGCTTTAACTTGTGAAACTCTGGAAGAAGATTTCTATTCACTTCAGATATGTATCTCCATCTTCTGGTGTGTAGAAACAGCCATTTAATTGGTGCCTAGCAACATTGCTCAGTGCCTGAGGACAGGCTGGGTTTTGGTTTCACCCAGTGGAACACCCAAGGGCAATTAGAAAGACAATGTAATTACACAAGTTGGAAATAGGTCAGGAGTTGGGACAAATGCCCAGATGCTTGGGAAACTAGCTTTGGGATTTGAATGCCCCTGGAGTGAGAGGTTATTTGGGTTGGTGTGCCCAGGAGCTTTCTTTGTTTTGTTTGGATCACTTAGGCAGAAACAGAGCAATTCTGAGCATGCTCTTCAGGTGGAAGCTTGGGTGATACACTGTAAGATACAGACAGAGATAAATAGTAGAAACACTGTATCAAAATGGTCATGAGTGGGGCTACGGGATGAGGCAGACCTGTGTTCGATTGCTTTTCTACTTTTGGCTGGGCAACCTAGGCCATATTATTTCACTACTCTGTGTCACTTTTTTCATTTCTATATTGGGGGTAATAATAACACACTGGGGTTTATGGATTAACAAGATAATGACTATAAAGTGTTGAGCACTGCGCAAGCTACTAGGAAAGTAACTTGAAGGATGTGATAAAATACCAAGCCCCAACCCTTGGCTGCTATCATGTTGCCTTCTGTGGCCCTCCTTCAAATTCCCTTGCAAAGAGTCAACACTCAGGGCTCTGTTGCCACTTGTGAGGAGGCATTTATTTTGTCCTAGTTACGTGGATTGGGATTACATAAGCCAGATACTGGATTCTTGACCAGGTAGAGATTAGTGTTGTCCAGTTAATGGGCATCACTGATGGACAGGTGCCCTGGGGGAGCACATTTCTTCCTTGCAGACCACTGATGGCCTGTGGTCTGTGAGCCACAGTAGGCATGTCCCTGACTCCAAGAGAAGTTTTGTACGACTGTAGGCTATAGGTTCATCTTAAGTACGATGAGACTGGAAAAAGTAAAACCAGGCTTTACTTGGAGGGTTACACTGTTGAAATACTGCAAACTTCTGGAGTCATATTGCACACTCAGAATGAGCAAAAACAGTGTAGGTGGAAAAAAGCCAGCTGCAGGTGCCAGACAAGCCTGAGTTCAATCTTGGATCTGCCCAGTACTCACTGTGTGATCTTTGTCAGCTTGTATAAATTAACTGTCTGCACAATGGGGATACTAATAACCACCACGCAATTTTGGTAGATCATAAGGAATGAATATAAAACATTCATTCAGGGGCGCCTGGCTGGCTCTTGATTTGTGCTCAGGTCATGATCTCAGGGTTGTGAGATCTAGCCCCGTGTCAGGCTCCGTACTGGGTGTGGAGCCTGCTTGAGATTCTCTCTCTCTCTCTCTCTCTCTCTCCCTCAGCCCCTCCCCCAGCTTGCGTGTTCTCTCTCTCTCTCTAATAAAAATTCATTTACAGCTGTATACAGGTTAGTATCTAATAGGTTTATATTATTTTTTTTAAAAATTATTACTATTCCTTTTAATCCTAAAACTACATTAGAGCACAAAATTATCTTGCATAAGTGGACTAAATATTACATAACATTATAAATATTTATTGAGGACCATCTTAGGCTCTGTGATGATGACTAAAACACTGTTGCTGTCCTTAAGGAATTTGTATTTCAATTGAGAAAATAGACACATAAACAAGGCAAAAACTCCAAAGTGCTCATCAGAAGGCATAAGCATCATGACATCAGGACAAGGAGGAGACAGATTAATTCTGCATCAGGGGAACCAAGTAAGTGTTCAGGGAGGAAATGTCTTGATAGTGGACTGTGGTATGTGGTATTTTTACTGAGGGGGCAGTGTGAACAGAAGCTCTGAAGTAGAACTATGGAGGGGGCGTGGATGGGACATAAATGGTTCAGTCTGACTGGATGCTCTAGAGTGTGGAGGGTTATGGTAGAAGAGGTTGAGGAATTGGGTTGAGGTTATATCCTAGAGTGCTTTGAATATGCAAATAAAATTTGTGCAGAAACATCTTTAAAAAAATGATTTCATTCCCTTGTCCCTTCCTTCCTTCATCACCGTTTACTTACTGCCTACTCTGCCAGATACTGCTATGGAGAAAAAACAGTGAACTGGATAAAGCCAATGAGTTTCCAGTCTAGTGTGAGAGAGAACCATGGATAAGCAATTTCATTAGGGAGTGCCGAGTGGCCCCTTAGCCAGGGAGGAAGGGAAAGCCCCTCGCAAGGTGACCTTGTCCACCATTGGGAGAAAAGAGAGGGCTTTTCAGGGGAAATGACTCTAAGCTAAGATTTGAGGGATTGAATCAGAGTTAATCAGGTGAGGGGTAGAGGAAGAATATTTTGAGTGGAAGAAACAATATGTTCTATAGCATTGAGGTGAGGCAGATTATAGTGGGTCTTGGGAATTGCAAGTTAATTTAAAATTGGGGAGCATTGAGTGCAAGACAAGAGTTTGGAAGGATGGTGGTTGGGGTGGTGGTGTCCTAAAGAGCCTTGTAAATCATGCAAGAGAATCTGTGTTTTACTTGTAAGACCTAGAAGACTTTTAAGCGATGTTTTCTTTGCATATGGAGGCCAGAGTATGTGACTAACTCTATTACATTTGTATTTTAGAAAGTTAGTTCTCGGCAGATTGCAAAATAGGGATTGGAGGAAGTAAGGCTGGAGGCAAGAAGACCAACTTGGAGGCTATTGCAGTCTTGCAGACAATTGTATCTGTGTTTATCTTCCCCAAAAGTTTACCAGAATGTGGGAGGAAGAAAGGCAAACCATTTCCTTGGATCTTATTCTTACCTTAATGCGCATAATATATTTGGTTGCATGAGGTGGGAGGTCCCATGGTTTATATCATGCTAGGCAATATTTCCAGCAATTGCTGGGGGGAAGGGAGGCATCTCTGATCTCTCAGGGGGAGAAGGAAAGGGAACCTATCCTCTGCTATGGGTATGCTGGGAAGCTGCCCTTACATACTTGGGGCAGTGTTTGCTGGGTATCAGGAAGCATCTCAAAAAATAATTCTAGAAGCAGTTGCATCACTTTCCAAGATACCCCTATCCCCCATTTGCCTGTAGAAGTGACAAGCAGGGGAAACAGTGCCCATTTACTCTAATGAGACCCAGAACCAGCAGCATCTGCTCCAGAGAGATACAAGTAGGGCGGCTGATTTGACAGCGATTGAGTGCACTTGTGAACTTGTTCTTTGTCCCCTAGGAAATCAGAATAGCAAACAGCACAGTGTTGGAGTGTGTTGATGCAAAGCTTGCCACCTCAGAGCCTGTCTGATACCCTTGTCAAATGGGGCAGTCCTGTAGACTCATTAGAGGTGGTTGGAGCTGCTTTTCTTGATCCTGTTGGCATGCAGTTTATCTTCTTTGTTGCTGGCTATTTGCTTCTGCTATGCTTGAAGACAGAAAGAGGGTAAAATGTGAGTCAACATTTGCTGTTCTTGCTGAGACTCACTCAGATCTTAGACCTGGGAACTGGGGAGGGCATAAAGCACAACAGGACTCGAAAATCAGCCGTTAGTCACGGAGTGACTTCATTCTAGAACCTGTTTCCATACTGTACTGTTTTTTTATTGCCGTATAACAGTAACCACACACTTGGTGATTTAAAACAGTCCACATTTATTACCTCAAAGTGTCTGTGGGTCAGGAGTTCAGGCATGGGTTAACTGGCCATCTGCTCAGGGTCTCCCAGGGCTGAAAATCTAGGTCTTGATCAGCTGTGTCCTCGCTTGGGGAATCCGCTAGAAAAAACACCTGCTTCCAGACTCCCTTAGGTTCTTGACAGTTTATTTTCTTGTGCTAAAGGAATGAGTTCCCATCAGCTTTCTTGATGGCTGCCAAGTGGGGGCTGATCTTAGCACCTAGAGGCCACCAGTCATATCTTGCCACATGGCCCTCCCCTTATCATGCAGCAGTTTGCCTCTTCATGAGCAGAAGCAGAATTTCTCTCTGACTTGGAATTTCTTTATAGATCTCACCTGGTTAGGTCAGGCCCACCCAGAATAACCTTTCTGATTGGCTCAAAGTCAACTGATTAGGTATCTTAATTCCATCTGAAAAAAGATCTCTTCTGCCACATAAGAAAAAATAATCATGCCGTGATAACCTATCCTCTTCATGAGCTCACTCACACTCAAGGGGAGGGGATTATATAGGATGTATACACCAGGTAGTAGGAATCCCAGGTGTGTGTGGGGGTGCATCTTAGAATTTGTGCTTGCCCCAACTACCTATCAACTTTTGTCCACAGGCAGGCTCCTATACATATGGAAAATATTTCCTAATTTGCAAAATGGATATATCTTATATAACCATTTACAAAATGGGTATATTCAGTCTTGTTTATCCCTGATCAGGTAGAGTCTCAGGGATGAGGTATTTGTGGTTTGGAATTATCAAGTGCTGTGTATACATGAGAGATTGCATCCATGGAGACCAAGTAGTTTTTTGGATGTGATTATTTTCCTACTAGTCACCATTTAAAAATGATTAATTATAAAAATTAGTATCTTCTTGTTGGACATTTAAGTGGTTTATATTTTTATTGTGATTAATGGGTCAAAAGGCATCCACAATTTTAAAGCTTACTTGTTTTTGATAGGTAGTGCTAAATTATGCTTTGAGAAGGGTGTCAATGGTGATCATTTCTAAGTATTTAAAATTGACTCTGTGTAACAGAAAGTTGCAGGGCTCTGAGGCCCTACATACCTGGGAGGGGAGAGAGTGGCTTCCGCAGTCAGATGAAGGAGCATTGGCATCAGGAGCTATCATTACAACCATTCTCCAAAGAACCAACATCTCAGTTTCTGCTTAGTTAGGCCTTAGTGGCTTCTAATTTCTTTTGCCTTGCTATTCCCCTTATTATTGGGGATGTTCGATATTAGTTTTAGATACTGCTATTAATTAGTTTTTTTTTTAAGATTTTATTTATTTATTTGAGAGAAAGAGAACTAGCAGGGGTGGAAGGGTAGAGAGGGGGGGAGAGAGAGAGAGACAGAGAGAAGCAGACTCCCTACTGAGCAGGGAACCCGACATGGGGCTCGATCCCAGGACCCTGGGATCATGACCCGAGCCAAAGGCAGACGCTTAACTGACTGAGCCACCCAGGCACCCCTAGTTAATTAGTTTTAAGAATGTCTAGATCTCAATTGTCAGGGAGTTCTCTCCCTGCAGATGCCCTCGTACTATACAGCCTGGGGCATACTTTCATATGTTCTTTCTTTTGTGTGTTCAAGAAGAAAATTGCTTCTGTAATATTGACATTGAAGGGTTAAGTTACACATAAATATGTACAGAAAAAGGATGCTTTGAGTTTTAGACCTTAAATTTTACATAAACACTTGAAAGAGTAATATGGGTGATGATGGAGAGTTCTTGCATTTATGTTACTCACTGACAAATACTTACTGAATGTATATTATGTGCCAGGCACTATTCTAGATGCTGAAGATACAGCAGTGAATAAAGCAGCCAATACCCCTGTCCTCCCTGTGCTTAGACTTTAACAGGGGGAGACAGTATATGCTACAGCAATGACTATGGTTTTCAGTGTTTTTTTTTTTAATTTTTTTATTGTTATGTTAATCCCCATACATTACATCATTAGTTTTAGATGTAGTGTTCCATGATTCATTGTTTGTGCATAACGCCCAGTGCTCCATGCAGAACGTGCCCTCCTCAATACCCATCACTAGGCTAACCCATCCTCCCACCCCCCTCCCCTCTAGAACCCTCAGTTTGTTTTTCAGAGTCCATCGTCTCTCATGGTTCTTCTCCCCCTCCGATTTCCCCCCCTTCATTCTTCCCCTCCTGCTACATTCTTCTTCTTCTTTTTTTCTTTCTTAACATATATTGCATTATTTGTTTCAGAGATACAGATCTGAGATTCAACAGTCTTGCACAATTCACAGCGCTTTGAGATGTATTGACATGCTGCTTTGTAGATCCACACCCTGCTGGCCAATAGGATAAGGAAGGGAAAGTATTATTAGCCAACTTTGTAAAGAGGAAGCTAAGGATCAGATATGTTACAGGATTTATCCAAGGTCACATGGCTTATGGGGAGGAGAGATGGCAAGACCTAATACATAAAACATTTGGGAGCAAGACAGGCACACAGCTATGGATTGTTGAGTTACGGGTTTTAATGATTCAGTGATGTTCTGAGGCTGTGATGCTGATGTGCCTATGTCTTCGAAGAAAAAAGAACTCTCTTAATTCCTTGGAAGAGAGTTAATTGTGTAATAATACTGCACAGGTTGCCGGGGGCCTGCAGGGTGTGGTGGGAAGAGGGCTGAACTCAGAATCTTCGGGAGAAGTTCTGTCATGGGGACTGGGTGGATAATGGGAAAGGAATCGTTGTGCTGTAATACTTGAGTGTGCACGTTTGTTTACAAAATACATCCATAGTCCCTTCTTTCACTTATCTCCATGATCCTGTGAGATAAGAAGTATTGTTTATCTTCATTTCTCATATCTGGGAAAACTGAGTCACAGAGAAGTGACTTGGCCCAGACTACATGGTTAATCAGTGAAAGAATATGTCCCAATGCGGATAGGTAAGCACCAAAGCCATGTTTTCTGTGTGCATTTTCTCCTTGAAAATTCACTGGACATTTGACTTGTAGTACTCATAGGAATAATGAGACAATCCTGGGCATATTATGTGTATTATGTGTATGTTGGCCTAAAACAGTAGAAGTGGTCCCTTGGTGCAGTGTGAGATACACTTGCTAAATGGGGCAGGCAGTGGTTCACGACCCATACCTTCCCCATGGACTCAGCCTGGTTCTTTGGGGACTAGAATCTCCTTTCATTCATCCAACTCTTTCAGAAGGCCTTGCGTGCTGAAAGTTATTTGGAGCCTGGCCTCTCTTCCTTGAGCTAACGAAGAGACCAAAGGAAGAGCAGGTTACTAAAGAAATGGACGGTAACTTTCACAGGTAACGGGATGTTGCTGATACAGTCTACTCAGACCTGCTCGAGGCAGAATTTTGAAGTGGAGAATATTGGTCTTGTGGGTTCTTCGTTGTCCTTTTTACGTACCAACTTGAAACATAGAAATTTTGGAATACATAAGGCATACACGAAGGCTAAAAATGTGAAAGGTACAGAAGAGTAGACAGTAAAATGGGAGAATTTTTCTTTCTTTGAGTAGAAAATTGATTTGGATCTTTTAAAAATAATTGAGTGAAGTTGATGCACAACGTTGTATTAGTTTTAGGTGTGCATAAATCAACATAGTGATTCAACATCTCTCTGTTATGCTACGCTCACCACAAGTATAGGTACAGTTACCATTGAGCACTATTAAAATACCATTAACTAGATTCCCTGTGCTGTGCCTTTCATTCCTGTGAGTTACTCATTCTGTAACTCAAAGCCTGTATCTCCCACTCCCCCTCACCCATTTTGCCCATCCCCCATCCCCTCCCTTCTGGCAACCATCAGTTTGCTCTCTGTAATTAGAGGTCTGCTTCTGCTTTTTATTTGTTTTGTTTTTTAGAGTCTGCATATAAGTGAAATCGTATGGTGTTTTTCTCAGGCTGACTTACTTCACTTAGCATAATACCACCTAGGTCCATCCATGATGTCCCAGGTGGCACCATCTCGTCCTTTGTTATGGCTATATAATATGCTGTTGCATACACACACATACACACACCCTATCTTTATTATCCATTTGTCTATTGGTGACTTGTACATTGCTTCTATATCTTGATGATTGTAAATAATGCAGCAATAAACATAGATGTGTATATATCTTTTCAAATTGGTGTTTTCATTTTCTTTGCATAAATACCCAGTAGTGGAATTCCTGGATCACAAGGTATTTCTATTTTTATTTTTTTGAGGATCGTTCATACTGTTTTCCACAGAGGCTGCACCAGTTTGCATTCTCACCAGCAGTGCACGAGAGTTCTTTTTTCGTAAAATGGGAAACTTTTTCTTATCCCCTTCTCCAGTCGCCCAGTTCCCCTTGCCCTAGGCGTTATGTACCATTTCTCCCCAATTTGGAGATATTCTTGTTGCTCCACTGCCTTCAGTCTGCTCACTGACTGTTCATGAAACCCAGCTGTGTTCAGAGAGAACAACTCATCCATCCGTCCTAATCAGACACAAACAATTGGTGTTAGGGTTTTAGTGGCCGATGATGTGCTATGTGCTGCAGCTAGTACCTATAATTAATAGAGGTTTTCAATTCAAAGGGTTTATTTAATGTCATAATTTTGAAAAGCATTATAAAAGAGCCATTTTTAAAGGGTGAAGCAAGATGACTTGATACCCTTCTTGAGGAAGCAGTATAGAATTCATTAACCTCTCTATACTTTTATTTCCTCATCTGTTAAGTGGGGATGCTAATATAATACGGCAGTATTTATCCCATACAATTTTTATGAGGGTCAAATTTAGAGGATGACTGTAAAGAATTGAGCAAAGCCCCTGGCACATATAAAGTTCCCATAATTATAATTATTGTAGTTAACATAATCACATAGTTGGCACCTGGATGTGCCTGTCCCAGGCTTGCCTGTTGAATGGCTCCCTCTTCTGCATTCCTAGAGGTAGGCACAGTCTTCACGTCAGTGGTCAGGACCCGGCACTCCTCATTTGTCCTTAAGAAAAAAACCCAATTGGTGACGAAATGTCAAGATGCCCCTTGAAAGTAAAAAAGGGTTGAACAGACTTGCCTTTGAGCTAGAAGACAAATATAGGCAGGCACATCAGACTACTCACACTCCTCCCCTCGTAAAGTATGACCTTTCTGCTGTAGAATCTCTTCTTGATACTTGAAAGACCTCAAGCCCAACCACAATCCTATTCTCTCAGAGCTCCTAGGCCAAGGGAGCAGGTGTTAGGAGCCGTTCCTGAGCTCCACCGTCTGTGTCAGCAGCCACTTGGAGCCCAGGCCATCAAGGCCCAGCTGACCTAGCAGTTCTGGTAGATTAGATTGGAGCACACTGATTTTTACTCCTCTGAGACCACGAATAAATTCCAGCTAGTATAAGCAAAGCACATTTTCAAGCCGCCTTCCTTGTTCCTTTTCTGATGTTCTCTTGACTTTCTGTATGTGCTCCAAGCAGTGCTGGGCTAAAGCATCCTTTATCTTACTTTCTGGGAAGGAATTCTAATCATTCTGCAACCTTTGTACTTGTGGGCTGAGGTAGAAGATTTTACTGCTTTTTAATATCACTTTAATTGAGAAGCCAGATGATGACTTAAATTATGGTTCTCCTGTCTTCCATGTCCATTTTCTGCCCATAAAATGCTCAGTTAATAGCCAGAGATCATGGGTCTTCCTGAAAGAACAGGAGAGCTGGCTGTGATAAAGGGGTTATTTCTCCAAGTGAGGTGATCATTCAAAATCCCATTACGAATACATTTCTTGAAAATACTTCATGGTTCCTGAGGAAGAATATTTAAGGAAGAAAACACACCTCTTCATGGGTGGGGGGTAAGTATGGGTAGGTTATGAGTGAGGCGTGAGAGGATGATACACATGTGCTTAATAGAACCTCGGCAGATTGCCTGATGACCTTCTAAAGACAGTATATTTTGGGTAATTAGCGCTTCTGTATAAAGTACAATGTGTAAATGGCTTCCAAGTCATGTGTAAAATATATCCAAAAATTTTTCGAAGGGAAAAACACCACCTTTTCCACATCAGGGCTAATAGGATGGTTTTATTGCATCATAGACTTGGTGCACAGACTTGGAGAAATTATAAACATTAGGTCCGGGCACATTTTTGTCATTTGTTCAACTAGGACCCATGTTTATTTAATTAGCTCTTTAAAAATAGATGCTGAGGTCCTGAGCTGGGTGCCTGCTTTGCACATACTGGGAGTTGCAAAAGGGCCAGTGTGGCTGGAAGAGTGGTAGAAGGTGAAGTTGGAAAAGTAGCCTGGGGCCATGCCTCTACAGGATGGGGTTTAACTCTATGTGAGCTGAGAAGCCATTGGTAGGAGGAGGGAGGGGGTTTGATAAGAGGATTGGGTATAAATTATGTTTTCAGATGACCACTCTCACTGCTACTTTGAGAAGAGCCTTAGAATGGGGGAGAGGTAGTCCAGGGTTGACCTAAGGAGAACAGTTTCTGGGCTATTCCTAGGATTCAGCTGAGAGATGGTAGTGGTTTGACCTTTTTTATGGTCTTTTTTGTGTTGGCAGTCATGAGTGGTGGATGGTTCTGGACATGTTTTGCTTGAAGTTTCACTGAGTTGTTTGGAAGATGGGGAAGTGAAGACTTTCGTAGTCCTTTTAATTTTGTAATCTGTATATGGTTTTGATGGTAACTCTATTTAAAGTATTCATTTTGAGTAACCAAAGGTTGCATTTCCTGACAGTGCCAGAAACTGACGGTGTTATTCAGAAAGTTTTTCCTTCAGTGCACTAATTGGCTCACTCTAAAGGTTTGCTTAACCAACCAAGAGAATTACAGTTACTTACATTAGGTTTTCTGCACAGAGTCGATTCCAATAATTCTGATTAGAGGAACAAAAGACTTTGGGTGTGTATTGGGATTTTTTTTATGACTGCTTTTCCATTCTTGAGGAGGATGGAAACTATTAAGTATTATTATTTTTCAAAAGGCATCACATACTGTATGTGATATACTGACTCATTTTTTAATCCATTACTTTGTTTTTAAGATTTTCCATGATGATGTGTACAGCTAGAGTTCATTCATTCTTACTGCTGTATAATAATTGATTGTATAAATGTATAGCAAATAATTTATTCTTTTTCCTGGCAGTGGTCATTTGAGTTGGATGCAGATTTTTGCTGTTAAAAAACAATGCTGCTGTGACCGTCTTTGTACCTGCCATTGGATGAATGTGGGCAAGAGTTTCTGAATGAATATGACTGGTAGTATAATTGCCAATCATAGAATTTATTAAAAGTACATCTTTATTTTTATTTTTTAAATTTTTTTTAAGATTTTATTCATAAGAGACAGAGAGAGAGAGGCAGAGGGAGAAGCGGCTCCCCGAGCCCGATGGGGGACTCGATCCCAGGACCCTGGGATCATGACCTGAGCCGAGGGCAGACGCTTAACCATCTGAGCCACCCAGGTGCCCTAAAAGTACATCTTTAAAAGTATTGCCAAATTATTTCTAAAGGAGTTGTACCAATATATACTGTTGTTAGCAGTGTTTAAGAGATAATTAAGCACTTGTAAATGCTTGATTTTGTCAATATTAACAACTTTTGCTCATGTGGATATAAAATGTCACATTTTTATGCATTTCTTGATTAATAATGGGGTTGGTTATTATTGTATGTTCGTATGACATCTTCTTTCTTCTTTTATGCCAGATAATAAGTTGTGCCCATTTCCTCATTTTATTGTTTGTTTTTTTATCATTGATTTGTAGAAGCTCTTTAGATATAATGACTCATGATTTTTGTTGCAAACACCTTTTCTCAGTTTGTAGTTTGATTTTTCATATTCTTTTTGGTTGTCTTTTGATGAAGAAAATGTGTGAATTTTAATGTACCCGAGTTTATACATTTCTTAAATAACTAGTGTTTTTAGGGTATTGATTTTGAAATAATTTTCCACATTGACTTTACAAATGCATTGTGTATTTTCTTTGAGATGCTTTTAAATTTTGCCTTTTACATGTTTTTGTGTATGAAGTGTGAAAAGAATACAGTTACATGTTTTCCTCCCTTATGGAGAACCATTTATCCAGCACTATTTAGAGAATAGCCCTTCCTTTCCACAATGATTCACAATGCCATATCTGTAACCTATCTGGTTTGTTCAGATGCATAGATCCATGTTTTGGCTCTGTATACTGTTTTTTTGGTTAAAAAATTGTGCCTGTACCACTTTGTTTCAGTTACTGTGGCTTTAGTTTAGAAGAGGTCTTGATAACTATCTACAGAATTGATTTCTCTTGCTTACCCATGCTCCCCAGTAGCTACCTTATTCTTTCTCAAGCGAAGTCTTGCCTGTTGTCAAAGAACTTCATGTTCCATTGAAACTGTACTGAATGTATATATAAATTTGTAGGAAATTGATATTTTTATATTTAGTTTTTTTTGAAAGATTTTATTTGTTTATTTGACAGAGAGCGCACAAGCAGGGGGAGTGGCAGACAGAGGGAGAAGGAGAAGCAGTCTCCCTGCTGAGTGGGGAACCCAATGTGGGGCTCTATCCCAGGACCCTGGGATCATGACCTGAACTGAAGGCAGACACTTAACCAACTGAACCACCCAGGTGCCCCTAGAATATTAGTTTTTTAAAAAAATGGTAGTTACAACTTTTGATTGCTGATCCACAGGAATACAATAGATTTTGTATATCAATCTTATATCTAGCTATTTTGTTAAATTCTTTTAAGTAATATGTATATTTTGGATTTTTAAAATTGCAGTATAGTTGACATACAATGTTAGTTTCAAGTGCACAACATAGTGATACAACAATTTTATGCATTGTTCAGTGATCACAGAAATTATATTTACCACCTCTCACCATACATTATTAGAACATTATTGACTATATTTCCTATGTTTTACTTTTCATCCCCATGACTTATTTTGTAATGAGAAGTTTGTATCTCTTAATCCCATTTCTCTTATTTTGTCCATCTCCTCAACTCTTCCCCTCTGGCAACCATCATGGTTTTGTCTGTATTTGTGGGTCTGATTCTACTTTTTGTTTGTTTTTCAGTTTTTTATTCTACATAAAAGTAAAATTGCACAGTATTTGTCTTTCTCTGATTTTAGTTCGCTTAGCCTAATACCCTCTAGGTCCGTCCATGTTGTAGAAAATGGCAGATCTCATCCTTTTTTATGGCCATATAATATTCCATTTATATATACCTCATCTTTTTTGTCCAGTTATCTACTGATGGACACTTAGGTTGCTTCCATAGCTTGGCTGTGGCAAATAATGCAGCAATAAACATAGGGGTGGATATATCTTTTTGAATTAGTGTTTCTATTTTCTTCAAATAAATTGTGAATAGTGGACTTCCTGAATCATAAGTTATTTTGATTTTTAATTTTTTGAGGAATCTTCATACTGTTTTCCACAGTGGCTGTACTGATTTACATTCCCACCAATACTGTTTGAGGGTCCCCTTTTCTCTACATTCTCACCAACACTTGTTATTATCTTGTCTTCTTGATTTTAGCCATTTTGACAAGTTTAAGGGGATAACTCATTGTGGTTTTGCATTTCTCTAATGATGAGTGATGTTGAACATCTTTCTGTGTGTGTTTGCCATCTGTATGTCTTCAGAAAATGTCTATTCAGGTCATCTGCCCATTTTTTAATCTAAATTTTTTTTTTTTTTTGGTGTTAGGCTATATAAGTTCTTTGTATATTTTGTGTATGAACCCCTTATTGGATATATCATTTTCAAATATCTTCTCCCATTCATTAGGTTGCATCTTAATTTTATTGATGGTTTTCTTCACTGTGTGAAAGCTGTTTATTTTGATGTAATCTCAGTAGTTTATTTTTCTTTTGTTTCTCTTGCCCTAGGAGCTCTTATCTTTGTAATCTTTGAGTTAATTTTGGTGTTACTCTTCTTGCCTTCTTACATGGGACATACAATACACTCATTTTTTTGTAATCCTTTTTTTTTTTTTTTTTAAAGACTTTATTTATTTGACAGAGAGACACAGCGAGAGAGGGAACACAAGCAGGGGGAGTGGGAGAGGGAGAAGCAGGCTTCCTGCGGAGCAGAGAGCCCGATGCGGGGCTCGATCCCAGGACCCTGGGATCATGACCTGAGCCGAAGGCAGACACTTAATGACTGAGCCACCCAGGTGCCCCTGTAATCCTTCTTTTCTAATATAAGGATGCAGATTTTTCCTTCACATACCATTTTCACTTAATATTACTGGTTTTAGTCTATCCTTTATTGGTTACAGTTCAGCTCTAAGTATCATTTAATAGTTACTTTTCTATTTCTTCTTTTGCCCCATGCATTAGTTGGAAATGTGTTTAAAAATTTACAAATGTAAGTGATTTTTTTTGTTTATATTTTTTTGCTATTGATTTCTAATTTAATTGCATTTTGACCACATTGAATTTGATATTTCTTCTTTGAGATTTGTTGAGATTTGCCTTTAGTTTGTATTTTATGACCTATATTTTATAAATATCTTAGGTATGCTTGAGAAAAACGTATATTCTCAAATGGTTGAAAGCAAGCTTTTATGTATGTCCAATAAATTAAAATTGATACTTGTATTTTTCAAATATATTTTTCAAGTTTTTTTTTTTTTTTTTTGATTACTTGAATAACTTTCTTTTTCAAGGTTGCTGTGGTTATTTGAAGTCTTTCATAGTTCCATACGAAATTTAGGACTGTTTGTTCTGGTTCTGTGAAAAATGCTGGTGGTATTTTGATAGGGATTGCATTGAATGTGTAGATTGCTTTGGTTAGTATAGACATTTTAATAATACTTGTTATTCTAATTCATGAGCATGGAATGTCTTACCATTTCTTTGTGTCTTCTTCAATTTCTTTCATCAGTGTTTTACAGTTTTCAGAATATAAGTTTTCCACCTCTTTGGTTGGGTTTATTCCTTGGTATCTTATTATTTTGGTTCAATTGTAAGTGGGATTGTTAACTTTTCTTCTGCTTTCATTATTGGTATATAGAAATGCAACAGATTTCTGTAGGTTGATTTTTGTATCCTGAGACTTTACTGAATTTGTGTATCAGTTCTAGCAATTTTTTGGTGGGATCTTTTGTGTTTTCTTTATATAGTATTATGTCATCTGCAAATAGAGTTTTACTTCTTCCTTACCCATTTGGATGCCTTTTATTTCCTTTTGTTGTCTGATTGCTGTGGCTAGGACTTGCAGTACTGTGTTAAATAACAGTGGTGAGAGTGGACATCCTTGTCTTGTTCCTGATCTTAGAGGAAAAGCTCTCAGTTTTTACCATTAAGGACGATGTTAGTTGTGGGTTTTTCATAGATGGCCTTTATTATGTTGAGGTATGTTCCCTCTAAATCTATTTAGTTGAGAGTTTTATCATGAATGATGTACTTTTTCAGATGCTTTTTTTGTATCTGTTGAAAAGATTATATGGTTCTTACCCTTTCTCTTATTGATGTGATGTATCATGTAGATTGATTTGCGAATATTGAATCACCCTGGCAACCCAGGAATAAATCCCACTTGATTGTGGTGAATGATTTTTAAAATGTATTGTTGCATTTGGTTTGCTAGTATTTTTTTTGAGGTTTTTTGTATCTATGTTTATCAGGGATATTGGCCTATTCTCTTTTTTTACTGGTGTCTTTATCTGGTTTTGGTATTAGGGTAATGCTGGCCTTTAGAATGAATTTGGAAGTTTTCCTTCCTCTTCTATTTTTTTGGAATTCTTTGAAAAGATTAGGTATCAACTCTTCTTTAAATGTTGGGTAGAATTTGCCTGTGAAGCCGTTTGGTCCTGGACCTTTGTTTTTTGGAAATTGATTACTGATTCAATTTCTTGGCTGGTTATTGGTCTGTTCTCATTTTCTGTTTCTTCCTGTTTCAGTTTTGGTAGTTTATATGTTTCTAGGAATTTATCCATTTCTTCTAGGTTGTCTAATTTGTTGGCATATAGTTTTTCATAATACTCTTTTATAATTGTATTTCTGTGGTATTGTTATTTCTCCTTTTTCATTTGGGATTTTGAGTCCTTTCTCTTTCCTTTTTTTAAATTTTAATTCTGGTTAGTTAACATACAGTTTTATATTAGTTTCAGATGTACAATATAGTGATTTAACACTTCCATACATGACCCAGTGCTCATCAGGAAAGAGTATTCCTTAATCCCCATCACCTATTTAACCCAACCCCTACCCACCTCCCCTCTGGTAACCATCAGTTCTGTGTAACTAAAAGGTGTTTTTCCTTAATAAGTCTGGATACAGCTTAGCAATTTTATTGATTTTTTTTTTTCCTGAAGAAACAGCTCCTAGTTTGATCTTTTCTATTGAATTTTTAGATACTATATCATTTACTTCTGCTCTTACCTTTATTATTTCCTTCCTTCTGCTGGCTTTGGATTTTGTTTGTTGTTCTTTTTCTAGCTCCTTTAGGTATAAGGTTAGGTTATTTATTTGAAAAGTTTTTTTTGATTCTTGAGGTAGGCCTGTATTGCTATAACCTTCCTTCTCAGAACTGCTTTGGCTGTATCCCAAAGCTTTTGGACAATTGTGTTTTCATTTATTTCCATGTACATTTTTATTTTTTCATTTCTTGGTTGAACCATTCATCGTTTAGTAGCATGTTATTTAACCTCCATGTATTTGCTTCTTTCCGGATTTTTTCTTGTGGTTGACTGCTGGTGTTAAAGCGTTGTGGTCAGAAAAGATGCACCATAGGACTTTGATCTTTTAAATTTGTTCAGGCTTGTTTTGTGGCCTAATATGTGATCAATTCTGGAGAATACTATATGAGCACTTGAAAAGAATGTATATTCGGTTGTTTTAGGATGGAATGTTGTGAATATATCAGCTAAATCCATCTGGTCCAGTGTGTTCCTCAAAGCCATTGTTTCCTTCTTGATTTGCTGTTTAGATGATCTATCCATAGATGTAAATGGGGTGTGAAAGTCCTCTCTATTACTATGTTATCAATTAGTTCCTTTATGTTTGTTGTTAACTGTTTCATGTATTTGGGTGCTCCTATGTTGGGGGCATAAATATTTATAATTGGTATTTCTTCTTGCTGGATTGTTCCCTTTATTATGATATAGTGCTCTTCTTTGTCTCTTGTTACAATCTCTGTTTTAAAGTCTAGTTTGTCTGCTATAATTATTGCTACTCTGGCTTTCTTTTGACATCCATTTGCATGGTAAATATTTCTCCATCCCTTCACTTTGAGTCTGCAGGTGTCTTTAGGTCTAAAATGAGCCTCTGGTAGGCAGCATATAGATGGGTCTTATTTTTTTCCATTCTGTCACCCTGTGTTATTTGATTGAGTGTTTAGTCCACTTACATTCAAGTTAGTTACTGGTAGTTACTTATTTATTGTCAGTTTATTATTTGTTTTGTGATTGTTTCTGAAGAGTTTCTCTGATCTTTTCTTGTCTTTCTCTCTTTCATCATTTGCTATTTGTATGGTTTGCCTCAGGGGAACCCAAAGTCACGGAGCAAAAGTGCACCTCAGTCTCTCAGATACCTTGGTGGATCTGTAAACTCTCACAGTGTACAAGTGGACCTCATTACTGGACTCAGTTGTCTGGATGCATGGCTTCTATTGAATCTCATTTCAGTACTTTCTTGCTCTCTGGTTAACTCCTAGATATTATTTAGAAGTTCTTCCTAAACATGCTTAATTAATTTTTTTTATTTTTCATTATGTTCAATTAGCCAACATATAGTACATCATGTTTTTGTTGTAGTGTTCAATGTTTCACTAGTTGCGTACAACACCTAGTGCTCTTCCCAACACGTGCCCTCCTTAATACCCATCACCCAGTCACCCCATTCTCCCCACCCCCTTCCCTTCTGCAACCCTCAGTTTGTTTCCTGGAGTCCAGAGTCTCTCATGGTTTGTCTCCCTCTCTGATTTCTTCCCATTCAGTTTTCCCTCCCTTCCCCTGTGGTCCTCTATTCCTTATGTTCCACTTATGAGTGAAGCCATATGGTAATTGTCTTTCTCTGCTTGGCTTATTTCACGTGGCATAAATCCCCTCCAGTTCCATCCATGTCAATGCAAATGGTTGGTATTCATCCTTTCTGATGGCTGAGTAATATTCCATTGTATATATGTACCACATCATCTTTATCCATTTGTCTGTTGAAGGGCATCTTGGTTCTTTCCACAGTTTGGCTATTGTGGACATTGCTGCTATGAACATTGGGGTGCATGTGCCCCTTCTTTTACTACAACTGTATCTTTGGGGTAAATACCTAGTAGTGTAATTGCTGGGTCATAAGGTAGCTCTATTTTTAATATCTTGAAGAACCTCCATACTGTTTTCCAGAGTGGCTGTACCAGCTTGCATTCCCACCAACAGTACAAGAGGGTTCCCTCTTCTACACAACCTCAACAACACTTGTTAATTTTGTCCATTCTAGCTGGTGTAAGGTGGTATCTCATTGTGATTTTGATTTGTATTTCCCTGATGGTTAACTTAATTAATTTTTAAAAATTGTCTTCAGTGGGAGGGCTACTCCAAATTACTGACTCATTAGCCGATATGGCAGCTTTAGCTCATACTTCAAACATTTTTTTTTTTTTTTGTATCATTCTTTTATTCTTTGGGATTCTCATTAGATATATTTTGAATCTTCTCCCTCTACCCTGAATATCATCTAAGGTTTCCACCATAGTTTCTATTTCTTTTTCTGAGTTGTAATTTTAGCAATTTATTTAGTTCAATCTTATAGTATTTTCCTTCTTTCATCCTATTTCTAATCTGCCGTAAAAGCCTTCTAAGTGTTATTTCAAATCATATTTTTCATTCTTTTTCAAAAATACTTCCTATATTTATTTTTTGATATTCAATATTTACCTTTGTAAACATTTCACATAGTTATTTTATATTATGATTCCAGCATCTGAAGTTGTTGATATCTGTTTTTTGTTGTTTCTTTTGGTGGTTTATTTCCTTGTGTTCGTTGATTTTTGATTGTAAATTCAAATTTGGTCATCATTAATCTGGCAAAGTTGGCAAAGTTGGAAGTCTAAATTGAGAGTTTTTTCCTCCAGCAAGAAATTATATCTCTTATATATTATATTTCTTATACCTTATATTTCTTATGCTCATATTTCTCACACCCTGAAAGCCAGAGTGTGCTATTAAGCAATGATCGTTTTATTCCCAGTCCAAGGTCTTTGAGTTAATATGTGAGTCTCAGATTCAGTTTTTCTATCTTGCTTCTGGGACAAGGCATGGTCTCCACATCACAGTTCTGAGATAAATTCTTGTCCTCAGTGCAGCCCTTGTCTTCTGGATGTAGTTACTGCTCACCATTCTGATATCAGTATACTGTTTGCTCCTTATTTGCAATTTTTCTTATTTCTAAAATCCCAGCAGTGCAATAAAAATGAGATTTTACCCAGGATCTAGTTGTTTTGTCATGCAAAAGACCTTCAGAGTACCTAATGTAGGATACTAAAAGAAGCAGAAACTTCATTCTAAAATTTTAATTCTGCTTTGAGAGTCCATTATAAAAATTAAATTGTTAAAATTATAAAAATAAAATTATAAAAATAATATAAAAATCATAAAAAATAAAATTCCTTGGGGGTGCCTGGGTGGCTCAGTTGGTTAAGTGTCTGCCTTCGGCTTGGGTTGTGATCCTAGGGATCCTTGCTCAGTGGGGAGGCTGCTTCTCCCTCTTTCTGCCTGCTGCTCCCCCCTGCTTGTGCTTGTGTTATCTCTGTCAGGTAAAGAAATGAAATCTTAAAAAAAAAAAAAAAAAGGATTCCTTGGGTGAAAATGTTGACTTTGCAAACTATTTAGAAAGCTAAATTTAAATTCAGATTCATTTTCTTCTAGTTATTTAGACCTGGTCTTTGTAAGTACTTAAAAAATGTCACAGATGATATTGTGGGAAAAAAATGCCACAGACAACAACATGAAGAGTATAGTTCTTTGTAAACTCCTAAATTTATTCATAGTAGGGCTGCATTCCATTGTACTCTTTTTATTTAAACTTTTAAAAATTTGAGTATAGTTCACAGAATGTTAAATTAGTTTCAGGTGTTCAAAATAGTGATTCAAAATCTCCATGTGTCATGCTCACCAGAAGTGTAGCTACTATCTGTCACCATGCAATGCTATTAGAATATGTTGACTGTATTCTCTATGCTGTACTTTGTGTTCCCATGACTTACTCTCTTTTTTAAAACTGATTGCTAGATTAGTAAATTTTAAACCTACTACACATTGGAAATACCTGGAAGGACTTTTAAACAAATTCCTTAAGCCTAACCCGAATCAGCTCATTCAGATTCTTAGGTGATGGGGAACTAGAAAAGTGGGACCCAAGAATTTGTCTTTTTTTTTTTTTTTTTTTTTTAGAGATTTATTTGTTTATTTTTGATAGAGAGCTAGAGAGCGTGCGAGAGAGGGGGCTGGCAGAGCAGAGGGAGAGGAAGAGAATCTCAAGCCAACTCCTTGCTGAGCTTGGAGCCCGATGTGAGCCTGATCTCGTGACCTTGAGATCATAACCCGAGCTGGATGCTCAACTGACTCAGCCACCCAGGTGCCCCGGGAATTTGCATTTTGAATAAGCTAACAGGTAATTCTAATGTGCAACCAAGTTTAGGAGCCACAGATCTAGAAAACGTCTGCTTTGCTTTTGCCAGTGAGAGATATTTTAAGGGTTCTTCTCTGAAATTCATTTATCAACTATTCCTTTGCTTAGAAATTCCTCCCCTCCCCCCATTTATTTGCTGTACACATAAAAAGTGCTACGGAGGACATAGATAAATAAAACACATCTTCAAGGAGTTTATGGTCTATATGGTAGGATTAGGCATGCACTCATATATCTTGCATAAGGTATTTGCAATATCATAAGACAAAGTTCAGTGTTGAAAAGGAAGCGACTGTGGGAATTCCTACAGTAGTCATCAGGGCTATTGGCCAAGATAGGAAGTTGAGACTTGAATGGATATTTTAAAAGCCTTAAGAGAGAAGAAACAAAGAAAAACAGAGTCCTCAAAGGCCTTGGGTCAGTTAGGCAGAAATTTAGTGAACACAACAAAAAAGTTTCCTTTTTCTTTTTTAACCAGATGTTCGAATTCCCTGGAATTGTAAGAGTATAACAATATATTCTATCTAGCCTTTGCTAAATAGATGTGAAAAATGGCTTTCAGCCTTGAATAACTGTGTGGTAATAGAACCATCAGGGGCAGAAAGATGCCTTCCTGCCAATAAATATTTACTACTGAGGTTTGGATTTAGGGCAAAAATTACCATCTCCATGTTGATTCTTTGATAGTAAGTTAATGATTTCCTCACCTGCACATGGTGTCCCATACCTATTTTGGTTCATCATTAGTTGGAAAGAGTAACAACCTGTAGGCTGAATCAATCTTTGACATACAGTTTGAAGAGGAAAAGGACAAGGAAGGGAAAAGATGTTGCCTTTGAAATACACAGTTGCAGCATACTTGATAGTGTAGAATGAAGACTCTAATGATTCTTGTAGATTTTAACTTTACAGTCAGCTTTAGCAAACTCTTAACTGTTCCATGAAAAAGTTGCCTCTGTCATTTCCTGTCATTTAACCCAAGTTGTTTCCTTCCTTAACCACAGGTTACAATTATACTTTACTTTTTCTCCTTCTTCTTTCTCTCTCTCATTAGAATGTAGCTATCTGAGACAATAGATAGTGTCTGTTTAGTTCCACCTTTGAATCCCCATAGCCTAGAAATGTTGAACACAGTGCTTGTTAAATATTTGTTGAATAAATGAAATGCTGAAGTGCTTCAACAGTGGTGGAATGCTGAGTGTCTACTGAAACAAATCCAAATTCATAGCAAATGTACTCATTCTTTTATTTCACTTCATAAGTAATCTCCTTTGACATCTTTGGGGTGTCATTTAATACTTATATTTTAGTTACCTCCTTTGTTAAGGCAAAGAAGGCATCTCTTAACTGGCTTCTGATAGTCTTGGCTTGCAACCCATCCTAAATGTGGCTGCTAGACCAGTTTTTCTAGAACATTTTTTCCTGTCATGCCTCTGTTGAAAGCATTCCATAGCATCTGATTATTTAGAGAATACTATAGAATATTCATTGGACTGCTTCCTCTACTTTAATTTCAGCTTTCTTATCCAACATTACTCCTCTTCTCCCTTGGTGAAATTTCTACCTCATTCACATTTACAGATCTGTCTTCTCCCACAGCCTTTTGCTTCCTTCAGATATATCATGGATGATCTCACTTGATGACATGGCTGATTCCAGCTGGTATGCTACTTATCTTTCATCTATCTGTTAAAATCCTATCAGTTAAAAGACTCAACTGTAAATAAAGGCTTCCACATTAGTCTAACTTGTGGGATTATTCCGTCGTCTTTATTGTCCCAAACCCCAAATATCCCTTTGTTTTCCCTGATAACATCATATGCTTATTATCTGATTTTCACATATAAATTTTCTTGTGTGTGTAGTCTACATATCGAAGTATCTTATAAATCCCCCTGTTTATATGGTTAGGTATTTCCGTACATCTTTACTCAGTACCATTGATAGGGTAGACACTCAAAAACCAACTGCTGAACAAATAAATAAATTAATAAATAACTTTTGGAAGAGCAGTATGTTAAGAGAGGGAACTAGATCTGGTATGTTGGATAATTTTGGTCTCCTCTTTTGATAGTGATTGGTTGATACTGGATACCTTGTGCACAGAGTTGAGCATTCTTGGCTGAGCAAGAATACCATAATCACTGTATTTGCCCAGGAGGGATAGTGGAAGTGGCACATTGTATGCAATAAGTTCAATTGAAGTGTATAAAATTGACTTGTTTGTAGGTAGAAAATGGTCAGATATTGAAAGGTTAATATTGTTCAGCCTAATATTTCCTGATCTTAAATTTTAGATTATTTCAAACTTACTCTTTTTTACCTTGTGAAAATCTTGATACTCCTCTCAGAATTTGTGGCAATGAATTAGTTCATGTGTGAGTCTATCATCAAACAGTTGGCATATATCCAGATGATTTAGGTGTGGTGTAGCTATGGTTAGGCATGGCTTGAAATCTATAGATGGATAAGACTGACTACTGCCTTTTCTAAGGAGAATAGATGAAAATCAATATTCTGGTACTAAATGGCAGAGTTATCACATTCCTTGTTAATACACAGCTAATTTGTCTATTTATTTAAATGCTATGTATAGGAGCCTTGTAAAGTAATATGTCATGAATTTCCTTAGAACTAGGAACCTTTAAAGATTTTTTTTTTTTTTATCTGAGAGAGAGTGAGAGAGAGAACACGATAGGGTGGAGGATCAGAGGCAGAAGTAGACTCCCTGCTGAGCAGGGAGCCCGACGTGGGACTCGATCCCGAGACTCCAGGATCATGACCTGAGCCGAAGGCAGTCACTTAACCAACTGAGCCACCCAGGCGCCCGAACTAGGAATCTTTGATCATAATTCAGCTCTTTAATTTTCATATCAATATTGGGTCTTGTATTAGTAACAGTTTTTAATTATGTTCAGCAAGTTTACTAATGTGCTTATGTTTTCTGCTATGTAGTATTTTTTGACCATATGGAGTCTTTAATTTGCATTTAGTGTTTGCTATCCATCTTCTCAATGGACTACGGAACATCGACAAATTACTAATCACTGAGGGAAGAAATGTTGGGGCTTAAACCAGGGCAAGCCAGTAATAAGCAGCTTCCTTAGATGAAATATTTTACTTCTGCTTCTCAAGCTATACTTAAGATGTGCGAACAAATCCATAAATTGTTCACATTATACTATTTTTTTTTTTTTTTTTTTTGAATCTCCACTTGGAAAACTTAAAGTCAGGACTTCATATCATGTGCCAAGTCTGATATTGAGATCCTGGCTGCCTAGAGGTCCTTCACTGGAAGAAATCTGGGATGTTGTCTAGAGGAGGTGCCCTGCATTTTGTGAGCATTATGTATGGTCAGTGACTTACTATAGGGAGATAAGTGTGATGTTAGAGTTTGAACAGAAACAAAAACAATAATTTAGTTTTCAAATTAAAACAGTTGGATTTCTGAGTTGGAACAAGACTCTGGCAATATTTCAGCTTAGTTTTGACCTGGTGGAACCACTCCTAAACTGTGGTTCTGACACCTTACTTTGACAATAAATGCCAACTCTAATTAGTATGTCCTTATGCTTTCTGTCTGTAAAACAGAGATAAAACTGTATTACCTTTTTCATTGTGCACTAATAACCTCTTGTCAGGTAAACTTAACCCAAGAGGAAAGTCAGAGCCACCTAAATAAAATAACTAAGTAATTTTGACAGAGGGAAGTGTATTTATAATCTTTATGTTTTAATGTGAGTTGTCTTCTTCCTTCCCTCCTTCCATTTCTTTCTTCATTCTTTTCTCCTCTTTTTCTTTATTCTGTTGTCCTCAGAGCCCAATTAGACTTTCCAATAGAGACTGAGGGAAAGAGTGTTTGGAAAGGGTAACTGTCCGTTGCATTTAGCTGAATTAATGTTTTAGGTATATGGAAAACCCAGCGTGCTATGATGGACATAAATTGAGAAAGTTCATGTGTGAGGATTAGAAAATTGGCAGGGGAACTAAAAAAAAGCTATAATATAAATTACTTTATCTTGAAAGAGGAACACAATGTTGATGACGCCAGTTTTCTAGGGAGGGTGGCAACACTAGATGAAGGTGATAAACAGTCTATTCTAGAGGGGTTGGGACAGTAACATGTAAAACCTTAAGATCTAAGCACGGTTCAGTAATTGGAAGTCTTCTTTGTTAGACTCTGAATTCATTAAGGGCCAAGATGTGTCATGTATTATAATACTTCTATTCCAGAGTCTGGCACATTGAGGTGGTGAGAGTTTTTTAAATTAATGGATGGATGGATGAATTAGGGATCTGGCCAAGATGAAACTCTGGCAGCTTCTGCAATATGATTTCTATAGTCTATGATGATTGCCAGCTCTTGGATTTGCTGCTTCCATCCTGTAACTCATATTTACCTCTTCATTTTGAACACGAAGGCTTGAAAGACTGCTCTCTCTCTTGGTGTCACTGTCAATTAACCTGTCATAGCAAGGCTGTGCCCGAGGAATAAATGGTGTAGGGTGACAGTGATGTGCCATTTACTGACTGTGATTTTGAGTTTTGTGTGTGTGTTTGTGTCTCTTATGACTCTCTTGCTCCTTGCTAAACTAATATATGTTCATTGTTTAAAAAATAGAAAACAAAATAAGTAAAACCTCAGATTACTCATAATCCTATCACCTAGAGACAATCACTCTTAATATTTTGAGTCCTATTCTTATAGGATTTTTATTCATTTATTCCTATTCTTCCTAGTCATTGAAGTGTAAGGATATATATATATATATATAAAAACATATATATACACTTAAATGATTATATACATAAATTTAAATGAGTATATCAGTATCATTGAACATGTTACAGAATAATTCCTTCATAGATTTTTTGAATTGAGCATAGTTCTTCAAAGGAAATGGGGATCAGGAAAAAAAATCAAATGTAAGCCACATTTCTATAAATAGTAAGAAAAATGTTAATGTTATTTATTATTAAAACATCATGGACTAGATAGTGACTGACTCAAAATCAAGCATAGAACACTGCTCACCAATTGATACAGACACAAAAAGATAGGCTCACTGTTAGTAAGGATATGGGGAAATGGGCATGCCCATATTCAGTTTGTGGAACTATACACTAGTGCTATTTTTATGGACATTACTATTTGTATATTTAACTTCGATTATGGAAAATTTAAAACATATACAAAAGTAGAGAAAATATCATAGTAAGCCTTCTATGTATCTCCATCACCCAGTTAGAAAAATGAAAAAGTCAAATTTTGTTTCATCTACACCCTAATCATTAGTCAACAGTGCCCATTATTTTAAAGCAAATCTAATATGCAATTTGATTCTTAATTTATAGTATTATATTCAAAAGGCAAGGATTGCTTAAAAAATCACAACACCAATATCAAATCTAAAAAATTTAACAGTAATTTCTTAATATCCTTAATGTTCAAGTTTCCCAGGTTCTTATTTTGTTTTCTAGTTTGTTTGGGTCAGGCTCCAAATAGGGTCATCAGTTGTAATTAGATGATGCGTCTCAAGTCTTTTTTAATCAGTGAGTTCATATACCACCTCTTTTTTTCTTGTAGTTTTTTGGTTCAGGAAACCAGATGTTTTTTCTTAGAAGGTTTCCGTATTTTGAATCTTGCTGATTTCATCCCAAGTTGTTGTTTACCTATTTGATTTCTTTGAGGTACATGCAGTTCGTATGGTAAGGGCAAAAGAGATATTTTCTCTCTACCTTTTCTCTTCTTCCTCTAATTTTTTTCTTTTTAATTAATTTTCAGTCTAACGAGTTGGTTCCTTAGCATCTGAAAGTGGTCAGTGATTTTTTTTTTTTTAGTGTCCTTATAAACTCATGGATTGAAACTACTACATGTTTGAAGTAATTGTACTTAATGATTCTTACTGAATTTATGACCCAAGTTGCCCCAATTTTGGCCAGTGTTGTCTTTGCCAGTTGGCTCATGGGTGCTTTTGAAATGAAACGTGAAGTCTTTAATAGATTTCCTGATGGTAAGATATTCCAAGCTAATCTTAGAGTTTTCTACCACAGACTTGTATTTACCATTTCTTCAAGGAGCCCTGCTTTCTTTAAATGAGCAGTGGTGTTTAGAGGCCGCAATTTGGATAATAGGGGTGCTCTTCACTGCCTAGTCCTTCTTTCTTTTTAATACACAAGCTAGGAATATGATATTTTTTAGATGAAATATATCATGAATTACACTCATACTTCTAATCCATATTCAGGAATACAGGCTTTTTAGTTTATCAGTCTTGTATCTGTTTCCTTTGTTCATTGCTCAACATCTCAACTCTCAAGAACATCAACATACTTTCTGCTTAATCATGCAATGCATGAACAATAGTCTCAGAATAATGATACCAACAACTATTTCCAATAACATGATTACTAAAAATTGTATGTTTTCAATTCTTTCTTACTGTATATCACACTTGGAAGTTATACTCAAACCCCTGGTTTTCATGGGCCACTTGAACAGTCATTTCATCTTTTGTTAGGCCATTACTCCAAACCTAATCAGCTTAATTTGTTTCATTATGATTTCAGTGTTCACACGTTGTATTTTTAGATAGAATTTTATAATTATCCAAGTACATTTTTTATGTCAAAGCTATAAAATTCAGATAAGTCTAGTTTCAGTTCTTATCTCTTAACTGTTTACTTTCTAAGAACCAATTAAAAAAATTTTAAGGTTTCATTTTTCAATTTTTAAAAAATACAGTAACTGTGTAGGTTCATTTGTGCTTGCTTTTTTGCACTTTGGATTTTATTGTGGCAATCATTCTGTATTAGTGTATATGGATATTCCCCTTTACTTTTATACAGCTGCATACTCTTCTGTGTTGGATTTAATGAGTCCTCTGATGGATATGGTTTCCAGTTTTCTGTTATTACAAATAATACTACATTTCATATATATGAAATATGAGCCACTTTTGGGCCAGCTTAAATGTCTATTTCTCCACATAGCATTGTTGCCTCTGGAGAAATTACCCCCTCTGAGCACATTTTTGTGTATCATGTAGAATTTAGGGTGGGGTAGAAGTAAGGTGTGTGTATCAGACAATGAGACTTGATGGAGTAGATCTAGATAGCAGCACAATGACATTCAAGACCAAATGGTCTTTAATGTGAAGCTGAGAAATTTTGGCTTTTATATTTGAGGCAAAGGAAACTGAGTGAAGGTTTTGAGTATGGGAGTAAAGTGCTCATGTAAGCAATCATAAGGTAAGTCTGTGGCTTGAGCCAAATGACTGGTAAGGAGCCAGTTTCCTAGGCGGGTTCTTCACTTAGGAGGCTCAGTATGTTGAGCTTCTCTTTCATAGAGGCTTTGATTCAGTGATATTTGTGATTTTTCTGTGGAAAAAAATTCTGAAGAGCTTTTGAGTAATCAGTGAGGCCTGAGCATTTTGTCAGCTAAAGTGCCCTGAAATCAATGCCACCGGTGCTGCCATGAACATACTAATTTCTTTCCAACATTCAAATTACATAGTTACTACTCTCCACAGTCCACTTCACCTGGAAATTGCAGAATTTCCACTTCCTTCTTCGAACTATGAAATGGTCTCTTCTCCAATGTAGGAAAATAATTGAAATTTTCCTTTATTATTTTTATCACTATATTTTGATAGTTTTTTTTCTTTTTTGGACAGAACCAGTGGTAGCTGTGATGTTATGGCCAAATCAGTGTAGGTCTCAAATTCATATTTGGAAAGGCAGCAAATTGATCTTTTCAGATTTCGGAATCCATGTTTCTACAAGCTTGAGCATCATGTATTTTCCTGTAGTCTTATGAGAACCGTGAACAATGCTGACCCCTGAACTGAGCAGCATCAGTTCTTCCCTAATGTATTCATGGTTTGATTTGATGTCAGTGTTTTCCTCAGGATGTGGGTACTGAGTGGGGTAAAGGTGGAGCAAGGAATCGGAAAAACTCTGAAGAGCTTTTGAGTAAAGATTTAAAGATTTAAAGATTCTCTGGACTAATAAACAAAGGTAATTTTGGAAAAAGAATGGAGTGAAGAGAATTTACCCCTAAAAAAGTAAGATGATTTTTAGAGTTGCAATAGTTGAGGAAGTCTGATATAAGTTCAAATATAGACTAACCTGTTGATGAAATTCTTGAAAGTCTCTATTCTTGCAATAGGTGTTTGTTGATTATCTACTATTTTCTAGGCTCTGAGAATATAGAAGTGACCAAAATGGGCACGGTCACAGCTTTCCTAAGGTTTCCATACTAGTGGGGGAAATAATAAATAAGTAAACACATAAATAAATAAGCAAATATTACGATAAGTACTATGAAGAAAATGAAGTAGTGTGAGAGGATTGAGAATATTTGCATATTGGAGGGGTGATTTTCATTGCGTGATGAGAAAAAACCTCTTATTGAAAGTGACTTTTAGAACAGAGACCAGAATTGTAAGAATAAATACCCGATAATCTGTAAAGTTTTACAAGTTTATTAAGTGTAATTCAAAATAGCACTTAGTTCGTTTATAGTACATGTAAGAATTTCATATATATTAAAGAATGCACCTCAAACAATGAGGAGCTGTTGACCATTCAAACAGTGGTGTTAGATAAATGTGTATATTACAAGTGGATGATAAATTTAAACACAAAAAATGAAACCATGAAATGTTAGAAGGGAACATGGATAAATATGTATCTGATCTTGGGGTGGGAAAGAAATTCATAAAAACAGTCAAGAAAATCACAAAGGAAAACACTAGAAAAATGCAGGAATGTGGCAATGCACATAAAGCTCACAAAATACACCAAGAAAACGCTAACAACTCAACTAATAAGGCAGCAAGCAACATGGGCAAGTGATTCACATAAGAGTACATACAGATTCTGAACTTACACTGCAGAAAGAGTCAGCCATAGTGAAATAAATTCTATAGAAAACAAGAGGAATGATGTGATTTTTGTGATGGTGGCCAAGAAAAAATGATATTCACTGATTCTGATGGTGGGTTGGTCTTCACATATTCAAGTACTTTTCATGTCAGTGGTAGTCTTTCAACCTTTAATCCTCACATTTTAGGAATGTGTATCAAAAAATTAAGATTAAAATTCACCTTGGACAGAGTAATTTAACACCCATTACTCCCTTTTCAAAGGGAGTAATATGAGATGGAGATAAAGATATAAATGCAAGAACATTGGCCAAAGCATGGTTTAAAAGAGAATAAGACGGGTAGCAACCTAAATGCTTAACAGTAGGGGAAGGTACAACAGTAAGATTTTGCAGTCATGAAAATTGATCTTTTGCAGATTTTTAAAGGATAAGGGAAGATACTTGTGATATAATGATAGGCATAAAAACAGAATTTTAAACTGTGCAGTAGGTATTTCATGCAAAAAATGTGAATTTTGTGTTTAGACAGCCATCCACAGATCAGTGTCTTTGGCTCTCTCTTTCACCATCTTTCCTGAAGAAAAACCAATGCTTGACATGGTAACAAACTGGAGGTAAGATTGTAGATGGATTTTATTATTTTCTGTATTTTTCACATGTTTTATGAAGAGCATATATTACATATCTAATCAGGAAAAAATGATTGTTAGCTAAAAAATGACAGGCATCCCTTAAAACACAGGTATGTAGACTGGAAACTCTCAGTGTAGAACATTGACAACAGGACTCTTTCCTCTCTACACCTGGCTCCTGTGGGAGCAGCCTTGTATGGAAGGATGGGAAGGAGTCATTATTACTACTTTTTAGAGGACCCAGGAGTTCCAGATAGGGCAAAGGAGTGAAAATCAGTAAGAGAAAATACTTCAGAGGAGTATGCGGCAGGACTGGCTGCCATGTGGTCACCTGCCAAGTAGTTATTTCTAAAACATGTTTACCCTTACTCCCTGAATTGTATCAGTGCCACCTTATCACATTATTTAAACTCCTATCAGAGATTAACTTGGGATAATAACCTCCTATATATGAGTGTAAGAATGATAATATGTGGGTAGATTAAGGGTCTGTCCAATCCTCCATACTTGAGTATGATTTAGGACAAAAGCAGTTGGATTGAAAACACTGGAGAGATAAGGAGTTGTTCTCATGGGAAGGGAAAGGCAGGGCTTTTTGGGGTATGGTGCTCTTTGTCAGGTAGGAGCCTGTTTGGAGTTGAGCTGTGGGGAGGGCCTTTCACCAACATGAATGCTCTGTGAACCTGGGTAGCAGGAGAGAGGGTGGTATGGAGTAGCAGTTAGGATCTCAGGTTGTAGGTTCAGATAGACCTGGGTTTAAATTCTGGATCAATGAGTGAATTATTTGGAGAGTTTTTTTAATTACCTCTAAGCTTCACTGTCTTTACTTCTATCATGGGAAAAATACCTACTTCCTAGGATAAGGTAGAGGAAGTACCTGCTTCATAGGGTAAGATAGAGTAAGGTAATGCATGGCCCATTGCATCATTCAATAAATGTTAGGGATGTAGATAATGATGTCATTAATGGGGATTGGTAGAGTCATTCCATAGAAAGGGAAAGGTACTAAACATCGTGCTGGAGGGCAAACAATCTTTTCCTTTTTCTTCTGGCTTTTGGAAGCTTCTTGTACGTAAAACCCAGAAACCAGACAAGAATATCAGTATAAAATTTTCTACCTCTCTCTTCCTAAGTTGGTGGCTGCTGGTATGGCAGAAATGAAGTTTTCCTTGTTACTCATTTGCTATCATACTTCAAAGTAAATGACTCAGTGGTACCCCAGTGACCTGAAAAAATTAACTTATCTTCAAAGCTTGTTTTCATCCAAGGAGAATCTGAGTCAGTTACTAGGGAACCAAGGAAATGGAAATTAAGTTGAACTTGAATATGGAGGACGTGATTGGGTTGTTTGTGAAGTTTGCCTGGTGTACCTTATTATAATGTAATAAAGCCCAACAGGAATAGCTAAAAAAAAAATTGAGCATGAAGTATTAGGCTTTCTCTAAGTGGTACCAAAAAGCCAAATTTTTGTATTTATGCTTCTATGTAAACATCATTAAGACGAGGTTCTGTATTGCCCCAAAAGGTACATTTTAGTAACTCCTACAAAATTAAAGCTGAATTTTATGAGTCTTTTCATAGGCAAATGTTCTGTCAGCAGATGTTAACCGAAGATGCATGAAGAGGAGAAAGTGAAGTCGACATTGGCCTCTCATGTTTGCTGACGGTGTAAAACTTCCCAGCCACCAGAGCCCAAAGGCTGGCAGTAAACTGCATTGCCCCAAAGAACAACATAAATCTCTGTGTTCTCTTTGAGTAGAATGGTTTTCACAAAAAACATGGTGTATCAAGTAGCAAACTGTTTCATAGACCTTTCCCAGCTCCATGACATCAGGGCCAGGCCAAGCTGAACCAGCCATATGTAGTCCTCTTTGCTGGTGATAATGAAATGTGATGTAGCTGGGTCTCTATGTTTCCCGGGGTTCCTGCCTCCATGCTATATCTTCATTTTATTGACCACAGTTACCCAGTTGTGGGTAATGACTCACCAGTCATTCACAACATTGACCTGATGCCAGGCCAGATCACACCCTAGGACTATTGGTCCTTTACAATAACCAGTGACTTTGAATGAATGATGTGTGTGTGTTTTATATTTAGTTCCTCCTTTCTTTGTCATAGTTTGTTTCCTTGAGATTAGAGTCAGCAAGAATTATTGAGGAACACTGGATAGTGGATCAGAAGGTTATGGTTATAGCTGTCGTTCTGTAATCATCTGTATCTTTGAACTTGAGCAAGTTACTTAAATTCTCTGGGCTGGGATTTGTCATCAGTAATGTTAGAGGATTGGATGTAATATTCTTACCTTCTTTTACTAAAATGTGGTGAGTTTGCTCTATCATATGCTCAGTGATGTGAATATATAGGGACTTAGAAGGAGGGATGGAAGAGAAGCATAAGACATACTCCATGTCCATGAGGAATATATATTCTTCTTGAGGGAAGGAGGGAATAATTAAATGACAAAATGAACTGTTTGGGATTATAACGAGTGGTCAGCAGATGTGTGGTTAGTGGATATGAAACTTTGAGTTAGGCACTCATTTAAGGTCTCTTCAGATGATGATAATGAATATGGAGTAGTCAGGGTAGGGCTGTGGTAAGCTGTACTGATGGGAGAAGTTGTGTGCAGAAAGAAGGATTTTTACAGGTGGAGATATGGAGGGTAGGCATGCAAGACACAGTGACAAAGTCTATTCTTGGTAAAGGAATCAGCAGAAGCAGAAAAGAGGATATTGGAAGAACACTTGGGATTTGGCTTCTATATGCTCTCTGTCCCCTGCATTTTTTCAATATGACTTTGCTTATATGAAATCTGTTTTTGTGGGTCAAATCTCATTTTTCCCTTCTCCCACTTCACAGTTCTAAGGAAGGGTTATCAAAAGTCTGCAATGACATACTCAGAAGCTCTGGATGAGCATGGCATCTCTTTAGGTCCCAAGAGCACAGAAGATGTATTGCATGATCACAGCAGTGATTCATGGACTCACAACCTTTCATTTGTGATGATACTTGGTGGGTGGGTGGTGGGCAGTTCACACTTGTGGCATACTCCTCTCATGGGTCTACTCAGTCTTGGTGGTATTCCTAGCTGCCGTGCTGGCAACCCCCCCACCCTTTTCCACAGAAGAAAGTATACCAGACTGCAAGCAAGCACAAGTGATAATGCATAGCAACTATCTTAGTTCACACCATTAAAGTATTCCCTTACAAATTTGGATAATATAACCATTTCTTAGTTAATGGCAATGATAGATGTCATTTATTGTGTGTTTAATATGTGCTAGGTATTATGCTAAGCACTTGAGGAAGATTATATCATTTAAGCATTGTAATAACTTCATAGGATAGGGAGAATTATGCTCATCTTTTCCATGTACCTGATTCTGTATCAAGTGTTTTAAATGTATTTATTACCTTATTTAATTCTAACCACGGCATTGTAAAATGTTTACTATTGTTATCACCGTTTTATAGACAAGGAAACAGACTCTGAGAAAGAAAGGGACTTGTACAGGCAAATGCTTTCCTGGCAGTAAGTAATAGAGTTGGGATCCAAACTAAGTTTCTATAAATCCAGAAACTATGTTCTTAAGCACAATAATATGACCTAAAAAATAATGTGGAGCACTTTTCACACCCGATAATAACCTGAAAGGGTGTCTGACCCTGCAGCCCAGAAACACTGATGTGCAGGATTGTGTTCTGTGATTTTAAGTTGCGCTGAATACTGCTAATTTGAAATCAGGCAACTGGAGGAGAAAAATGATAACTGGTAACATTAGGACCCTCCAGCCTTGCTGAGCAATAGCATTTGCTGTTTGGAATAATGATCAGAATAAAGATGTTTTCCCCTGACGATGTGGTGTGTGACTGGCCCTCAATTTATTTTGTGCAGAACACAGGTGATGTGCTCAAGTTTGCTGGTAACTCACAGGTTAATGTAAAATCACAGGAATATCACTCCCATGTGACTTCCAGGCTCCTCCATCTGGTTAGAGATCCTGAATAATTAATACATCTTTTGATTAAACACTTTTATCCTAAATGTTGGCGCATGATGTTCACATGGATAGAATTAGGATTTCAACACCTACCAATGTGTGAACTGAGGGGGGAGAAGTATGGGACATGGCAGGCACCAAGTACCCATTGTGCAATAGAGGGGGTCAAAGAATGGATGTTAGGGAATTAAAAAATGTAAGAGGCTTGTCTGACTGCATTAACATGAATCTGTACCTGTGAATGGAAATGGAATCCTTCTTCCCACTTCCCTGCCTAAAGGCAATGCCAATTTGGGATGAAACTGACCTGCACATCTACGTTAAGTACCAAATAAATAATTATGTAGTATCTATATAGTGCAAGACATCATGCTCAGCACTAGGAAAACAGGGGAAGAAGACATAAAGAGATTCCTGGCCACTTTCAGCTTATGGTATGGCTTAGATAAATGTGTGATGACATTGACCAGGTATGCTAGCTCCTTGAAAGGAACAGGATAGGGTATTAGGACAGCACTTCATAGGAAGTGGAAATGAGGATCAGGGAAGGCAGCCTCAGGAAGGGATATCTCAGTTCAGATTGAAACCTGAGGAGGAGTTGGCTAAACAAGGGAGAGTTGGTTTGGGTAAGTGGCAGAGCAGAGAGGTGTTGTTTGGTGTTGCCTTGGTGGTGGAGGTGGTTGGTAGGAAGGTAGAGGGGGAGTAGGAGGGACAAGAAATGAAGCAGGAGAGATAGGCAGAGTTGACATTATAGAGGGTTTGGTCATTGCCAAGAATATTGTTTTATTCTAAGGGCAATCACTGGAAGATTTCAAGCAGGCATCTTGTAAAGCAAGTTTCAGCTGGTGATAGGAGACCATGGTAATGCTAATAGTTAGCTCCAGTAATTCAAGTCCAAAATGAATTATCTTTGGATGGATTTCCTGGATTGTCTGCCTGAATTAGATTCCTTCTTCAATTGCAGAACACTCCATGATTCAGATGCCACCTGGGTTCATGGGACATTTTAGAACACAGGGACCTGGCTAGTTGAGATGATGGGAATGTGACAAGAGTAAGACTGAACTCAGCAGTCTTACAAATGCATTCTGTATTCTAGACAGAGGAGGGATGAGTATGGAATGGCTCAACTGAGCAGCAGACAAAGAAGGATCAGTGGCGTAGTATGTGGCCTGAAAAGTGTAGCTTAGGCCTCTGAGTCATGTTTTAGGGAGCTGTGTGTGGATATTAGCTAACCAGAACTGGGAATATGAGTCAAGCCAGACTGACTTCTTGTCTGACTATCTTGCATTAACCTTTATAGACCAGTGGGCAGTGGAGTATGGGGTTTAGTCTGCTTTTATTTTTTATTTATTTTTTAAAGATTTTATTTATTTGACAGAGACACAGTTAGAGAAGGAACACAAGCAGGGGCAGAGGGAGAGGGAGAAGCAGGCTTCCCGCTAGGCAGGGAACCCAATGTGGGGCTTGATCCCAGGACCCTGGGATCATGACCTGAGCCGAAGGCAGACACTGAACATCTGAGCCACCCAGGCGCCCCTTCAGTCTGCTTTTAAATAAACCAGTTTAATGCTGGCTTTAAGATCAGGGGGTTGGATGTTTGTCTTATAACTCTTCTCCTGACAGAAGGTTTTGTAATTTGGCCTTCTTGTTCTCTGTTTGCTTCTGGTTATCTGTAGTCTATTGTGACTTTATGTAAAAATGTGAAGTCTTGCTACTTACATGAGTTAAGATATCACCAGGTGCTCTAATAGATTCTCGAAATGCTGCAGTCTTGGTCTAAAGTTTATCAGTGTCAAAATGACTCTGGGCTGATCACAAAATATTTGGGAATTGCCCATACATTCAGTACTATAGAGGTTCTATAGTTCACAGTTACTATTTGGAAAATTATTCTCTCAATTTAGTTAATTATTAATGATTTAACAATTATCTATTTTATAGAGGGCTGTCTTCTAGGTGCAAGGTAGAATTAGATAGAAACCAGGTAAGGCTCTGCCTTTAAACCCAGAGGAGAAAGGGGGAGAGAATCAAGAGAGATAACATGTTGCTACAATGTGAAGGATTTTCCCTTGAGAATGGATGAGTGGTAAGTGTCATGAAACTTGGTCAGCACCTGTCCTTAGACAAAGGAAAATTGGTCTCTGCTTCTTTCCTGTGTGCTTCTGTATGAGGTGTTAAGAGGTTCTTTCTTATTAATTTAGCATCAAGAGATAGGTAGGTGAGCCAGTGATTCACTGTAACCAGTGTCCATATACAGCTCTCTTTGCTTTTTCTGATTTTTAAATGGATGCAGTCCATATGGTTAAATTATATATTTAATATACCCAATACTTGACTCCTCTTATCATTGCTTGACAGTATCTTTAAACTTCAGTGGACCAAAAAATTCAATTGCACAATCATTGCTCTGACCAAGAGCAATAAAATTGATGGATGAAATAAGGATTAGTTAGGACGACATAACCAGGACCACATAGCACCCATGAGTACTCTCTTTCTTAGTAAAATTTAACTACTGTATACACTCCCCATCCAAACTAGTAATTTATATGGGTCATATACATGGATATTGATCCCCCCAACCCCTGCCTAGGAAGTTTACAAATTATACTTGGTGACAACTATAGGCATGACAATAATCATATTATATACATTTCCTTGTTTTTGTTTTGTTTTTTTCTGGTGTTCTCACACTTCTCGTAACACTCTGAAGTGCATTTATGGCAGCTTGATCTTCCCATCCCTGTAAGACTGACTAGATATTAATTCTCCAATTTTACAAATTAGAAGGTCAGGACAGAGTAAGGAGATGAGTCACTCATGGTCCACACAGCTGGTAAGTTTCAGTACTAGGGCTAGAAGCAGGTATTCTGACTAGCACATTTTTAGCATGGTGATTAAAAACAGGGAACTTATCTGGGATCAAGTCCTAGCCCTGCAAGTACAAACTATACACTTGCTCAAAGCTTATAAGCGCTGGAACTCTGGGTTTTCTCAGTGAGACAGTGGAGTTCATGATAAAATCTACTTCTTGGCACATTTGTGGGATGCAGCAAGTTGAGGGTGTGCAGTGTTTAGTGTTGTGTCCATCACATAGTAAGCACTCAAACACGGTTAGGTAACACTTGGGCTAGATCCTGGTCTGCAGTCCACATGGTTTTGTCCTATGGTCTGTACGTAGAAGTATGGCATGTTGAAACTTCAGCAAATAAATAGGAAAACAAAAAGGGATACAGCACCATCTTAAAACTGTGTCTGCACTGAACAGCAGGCTACTTGCATTCAACAGAGCTGTTTTCCCCAGCAGGGACTGCTGAGTCTGTTTCCTTTTTTCCCTTTGCTGGCAAAGTTTTAGCTTTTCACACATCTTACACAGCAAGCTGTGGTGATTCTTCCAAGTTGGCCCCATTTACCTTTGACTCCGGGGGCGGGGGGGCGGCGGGGAAAGCTAGACTTTTCTGAGCATGCTTGAAAAGCTGGCAGTCTGAGACTTGGATTGTCCTTGCTTCACGTTTGTACCACTTGCAGCTCCACCAAGCTGTTACTTAAAAGGTCTTGGATGTTCTCTGAGTAAGGTTAGCAGGTAACTGTGGTCAGTATACATGGGGTAGACACTTGATTTAGCACATAACAAGTGTGGGACATACCTTCAAGAGTCTGTTCTCCTAGAGGAGACTTTATTTTTTCACATTTTTAAAATTTTATTATTTTAATCATCATACATTATATCATTAGTTTTTGATGTAGTGTTCCATGATTCATTGTTTGCGTATAACACCCAGGGCTCCATTCAATACATGCCTTCTTTAATACACATCACCAGGCAACCCATCCCCCCCCCTTCTCCTCTAGAACCCTCAGTTTGTTTCTCAGAGTCCATAGTCTCTCATGGTTTGTCTCCCCCTCCAATTTCCCCCCCTTCATTTTTCCCTTCCTACTATCTTCTTTTTTTTTTTTTTTTAACATATAATGTATTATTTATTTCAGAGATACAGGTCTGTGATTCAACAGTCTTACACAATTCACAGCACTCACCATAGCCCATACCCTTTCCAATGTCTATCACCCAGCCACCCCATCCCTCCCACCCCCACCACTCCAGCAACCCTCAGTTGGTTTCCTGAGATTAAGAATTCCTCGTATCAGTGAGATCATATGATACTTGTCTTTCTCTGATTGACATATTTCGCTCAGCATAATACCCTCCAGTTCCATCCACATCGTTGCAAATGGCAAGATTTCATTCCTTTTGATGGCTGCATTATATTCCATTGTGTATATATACCACATCTTCTTTATCCATTTATCTGTCGATGGACATCTTGGCTCTTTCCACAGTTTGGCTATTGTGGACATTGCGGCTATAAACATCGGGGTGCACGTACCCCTTCGGATCCCTACATTTGTATCTTTGGGGTAAATACCCAGTAGTGCAATTCCTGGTCAGAGGGTAGCTCTATTTTCAACTTTTTGAGGAACCTCCATACTGTTTTCCAGAGTGGCTGCACCAGCTTGCATTCCCACCAACAGTGTAGAAGGGTTCCCCCTCTGCATCCCCGCCAACATCTGTCATTTCCTGACTTGTTAATTTTAGCCATTCTGACTGGTGTGCAGTGGTATCTCATTGAGGTTTTGATTTGGATTTCCCTGATGCCGAGCGATGCTGAGCACTTTTTCATGTGTCTGTTGGCCATTTGGATGTCTTCTTTGGAAAAATGTCTGTTCATGTCTTCTGCCCATTTCTTGATTGGATTCTTTGTTCTTTTGGTGTTGAGTTTGATGAGTTCTTTATAGATTTTGGATACTAGCCCTTTATCTGATATGTCATTTGCAAATATCTTCTCCCGTTATGTCAGTTGTCTTTTGGTTTTGTTGACTGTTTCTTTTGCTGTGCAAAAGCTTTTTATCTTGATGAAGTCCCAATAGTTCATTTTTGCCCTTGTTTCCCTTGACCTTGGCGATGTTTCTAGAAAGAAATTGCTGTGGTTGAGGTCGGAGAGGTTGCTGCCTGTGTTCTCCTTTAGGATGTTGATGGACTCCTGTCTCACATTGAGGTCTTTCAACCATTTGGAGTCTATCTTTGTGTGTGGTGTAAGGAAATGGTCCAATTTCATTCTTCATGTGGCTGTCCAATTTTCCCAACACCATTTGTTGAAGAGACCGTCTTTTTTTCCATTGGACATTCTTTCCTGCTTTGTCGAAGATTAGTTGATCATAGAGTTGAGGGTCCATTTCTGGGCTCTCTATTCTGTTCCATTGATGTATGTGTCTATTTTTGTGCCAGTACCATACTGTCTTGATGATGACAGCTTTGTAATAGAGCTGGAAGTCTGGAATTGTGATGCCGCCAGCTTTGCTTTTCTTTTTCAACATTCCTCTGGCTATTCGGGGTGTTTTCTGGTTCCATACAAATTGTAGGATTATTTGTTCCATTTCTTTGAAAAAAGTGGATGGTATTTTGATAGGGATTGCATTAAATGTGTAGATTGCTCTAGGTAGAATTGACATCTTCACAATATTAGTTCTTCCAATCCATGAGCATGGAACGTTTTTCCATTTCTTTGTGTCTTCCTGAGTTTCTTTCATGAGTATTTTATAGTTTTCTGAGTACAGATTCTTTGCCTCTTCAGTTAGATTTATTCCTAGGCATCTTATGGTTTTGGGTGCGATTGTAAATGGGGTTGACTCCTTAATTTCTCTTTCTTCTGTCTTGTTTGTGTATAGGAATGCCACTGATTTCTGTGCATTGATTTTATATCCTGCCACTTTACTGAATTCCTGTATGAGTTCTAGCAGTTTTGGGGTGGAGTGTTTGGGGTTTTCCACATAAAGTATCATATCATCTGCAAAGAGTGAGTTTGACTTCTTCTTTGCTGATTTGGATGCCTTTTATTTCTTTTTGTTGTCTGATTGCTGTGGCTAGGACTTCTAATACTATGTTGAATAGCAGTGGTGATAGTGGACATCCCTGTTGTGTTCCTGACCTTAGGGGGAAAGCTCTCAGTTTTTCCCCATTGAGAATGATATTTGCGGTGGGTTTTTCCTAGATGGCTTTTATGATATTGAGGTATGTACCCTCTATCCCTATACTCTGAAGAGTTTTGATCAAGAAAGGATGCTGTACTTTGTCAAATGCTTTTTCTGCATCTATTGAGAGGATCATATGGTTCTTGTTCTTTATTTTATTAATATATTGTATCACATTGATTGATTTGCAGATGTTGAACCAACCATGCAGCCTAAGATCCCACTTGGTCGTGGTAAATAATCCTTTTAATGTACTGTTGGATCCTATTGGCTAGTATTTTGGTGAGAATTTTTGCATCCATGTTCATCAAGGATATTGGTCTGTAATTCTCCTTTTTGATGGGGTCTTTGTCGGTTTTGGGATCAAGATGATGGTGGCCTCATAAAACGAGTTTGGAAGTTTTCCTTCCATTTCTATTTTTTGGAACAGTTTCAGAAGGATAGGTATTTATTCTTTGAATGTTTGGTAGAATTCCCCTGGGCAGCCATCTGGCCCTGGGCTTTTGTTTTTTGGGAGATTTTTGATGACTGCTTCAATTTCCTTAGTGGTTATAGGTCTGTTCAGGTTTTCTATTTCTTCCTGGTTCAGTTTTGGTAGTTGATACATCTCTAGGAATGCATCCATTTCTTCCAGATTATCTCATTTGCTGGCATAGAGTTGCTCATAATATCTTCTTATAATTGTTTGTATTTCTTTGGTGTTGGTTATGATCTCTCCTCTTTCATTCATGATTTTATTTATTTGGGTCCTTTCTCTTTTCTTTTTGATAAGTCTGGCCAGGGGTTTATCAATCTTGTTAATTCTTTCAAAGAACAAGCTCTTAGTTTTGTTGATCTGTTCTACTGTTCTTTTGGTTTCTATTTCATTGATTTCTGCTCTGATCTTTATTATTTCTCTTCTCCTGCTGGGTTTAGGCTTTATTTGCTGTTCTTTCTCCAACTCCTTTAGGTGTAGGGTTAGGTTGTGTACTTGAGACCTTTCTTGTTTCTTGAGAAAGGCTTGTATTGCTATATACTTTCCTCTTAGGACTGCCTTTGCTGCATCCCAAAGATTTTGAAGAGTTGTGTTTTCATTTTCATTGGTTTCCATGATTTTTAAAAGTCTTCTTTAATTTCCTGGTTGACCCATTCATTCGTCAGTAGGATGCTGTTTAGCCTCCATGTATTTGAGTTCTTTCCAACTTTCTTCTTGTGATTGAGCTCTAGTTTCAAAGTATTGTGGTCTGAAAATATGCAGGGAATGATCCCAATCTTTTGGTACCAGTTGAGACCTGATTTGTGACCTAGGATGTGATCTATTCTGGAGAATGTTCCATGGGCACTAGGAAGAATGTGTATTCTGTTGCTTTTGGATGGAATGTTCTGAATATATCTGTGAAGTCCATTTGGTCCAGTGTGTCATTTAAAGTCTTTATTTCCTTATTGATCTTTTGCTTAGATGATCTGTCCATTTCAGTGAGGGGGGTGTTAAAGTCCCCGACTATTATTGTATTGTTGTTGATGTGTTTCTTTGCTTTTGTTATTAATTGGCATATATAATTGGCTGCTCCTATAGGGCATAGATATTTACAATTGTTAGGTCTTCTTGTTGGATAGACCCTTTAAGTAGGATCTAGTGTCCTTCCTCATCTCTTATTACAGTCTTTGGTTTAAAATCTACTTTATCTTATATAAGGATTGCCACCCCAGCTTTCTTTTGGTGTCCATTAGCATGGTAAATGGTTTTCCACCCCCTCACTTTCAATCTGGGCGTGTCTTTGGGTCTAAAATGAGTCTCTTACAGCATATCGATGGGTCTTGTTTTTTTTTTTTAACCAGTCTGATAGCCTGTGTCTTTTGACTGGGGCGTTTAGCTCATTTACATTTAGGGTAACTATTAAAAGATAGGAATTTAGTGCCATTGTATTGCCTGTAAGGTGACTGTTGCTGTATATTGTCTGTGTTCCTTTCTGGTCTATGTTACTTTTAGACTCTCTCTTTGCTTAGAGGACCCCTTTCAATATTTCTTGTAGGGCTGGTTTCGTGTTTGCAAGTTCCTTAATTTCTGTTTGTCCTGGAAGCTTTTTATCTCTCCTTCTATTTTTAATGACAGCCTAGCTGGATATAGTATTCTTGGCTTACTGGCATAATGTCTATGCCAGTCCTTTCTGGCCTGCCAGGTCTCTGGGGATAGGTCTGTTGCCAATCTAATGTTTCTGCCATTTTAGGTTCCAGATCTCTTGTCCTGAGTTGCTTTCAGGATATTCTCTTTGTCTCTGAGACTCGTAAGTTTTACTATTAGATGTTGGGCTGTTGACCTATTTTTATTGATTTTGAGGGGGGTTCTCTGTGCCTCCTGGATTTTGATGCCTGTTTCCTTCCCCAAATTAGGGAAGTTCTCTGCTATAATTTGCTCCAATATACCTTCTGCCCCCCTCTCTCTCTTTCTTCTTCTTCTGGAATCTCAATTATTCTAGTATTGTTTCATCTTATGGTATCACTTATCTCTGGAATTCTGCCCTCGTGATCCAGTAGTTGTTTATCTCTCTTTTTTCTCAGCTTCTTTATTTTCCATCATTTGGTCTTCTATATCACAAGTTCTCTCTTCTGCCTCATTTATCCTAGCAGTTAGAGCCTACATTTTTGATTGCACCTCATTAATAGCCTTTTTTATTTTGATTTGGTTAGATTTTAGTTTTAGTTTTAGATTTTAGATTTTTAGTTTTTTCATTTTCCAGAAAGGGATTCTCTAGTATCTTCCATGCTTTTTTCAAGCACAGCTAGTATCTTTATAATCGTCATTCTGAACTCTAGTTCCGACATCTTACTAATGTCTGTATTGATTAGGTCCCTGGTAGTCGGTACTGCCTCCTGTTCTTTTTTTTGAGGTGATTTTTTCCATCTTGTCATTTTGTCCAGAGGAGAATAGTTGAATGAGAGAACAAAATGCTAACAGGGTAACAACAACCCCAGAAAAATATACACTAAACAAATCAGAAGAGACCTTCCAGAAAGTGGTTGCTTTTCTGTTCAGAGATTTGCTGCTATTCTTTTCTTCAATCTCCTGTTGAGTTCGTAGGTGTTCAGAATGGTTTGATCCCTATCTAGCTGAATTCCTGGGAGGAGACGAAATTTAGGTCTCCTACTCTTCCGCCATCTTGCTCCTCCCTCCTAGAGGAGACTTTTAATGGCAGCAAAGTCAAATTGTCCAGATTTTGCCTAAGCCGACAGAGTGCCTGGCATGTGTTATATTCAAAGTTGAATTGCAGAAAGTTGGGGCATTTTGATTTTGAGAAAGATTTTGATTTTGAGAAAGTGAGAAAGATTCCTGGGCAAATTGAGAGGAGGATCCCTATATTGAGAATAAAAGTTAGCCCCCTTTGGTTACTCCTGTGTTTCTCTGAGTTTCCTAGAGTTCATTCATGGATTTATATGTTTGTTAATTCTTAAATTTGACTAACAGTTGTTGATGATGGAAACCCAATGGTGAGCAGAAAGCAATGACAATACTTGTCAATTTTTGCAATCCGGGAGACAGATAGTAAATAATCACATAATTATATAGTTATTGTCTGTTAAATTCAAAGGTCTGTTAAAAAGAATCAAAATACCTATCAACAGATGAATGCTGGTATATCCATACATGGGAATACTATTCATCAGTAACGTGAAATGAAATACTGATACATTCTGTAATATGAATAGCCTTTGAACACATGCTTTTAAGTTGAAGAAGTCAGACACAAAGACCATATATTGTATTTATTTATATGCAGTAGCCAGAATAGGGAAATTCATTAAGACAGAAGTGCATTGGTGGTTGCCTAGGATTAGAGTGGTTGGGGGAAATGGGGACTGACTGCTAATGAGTATAGCATTTCTTTTTGAAGTGATGGTGTTTTAAAATTAAATGTGTTAATGTTTGCAAGATTCTGTGAATGAATTAAAAGCTATTAAACTGTAGACTTTATTTATTTTTTTAAAAATTTTTTATTGTTATGTTAATCTCCATACATTACATCATTAGTTTTAGATATAGTGTTCCATGATTCATTGTTTGTGCATAACACCCGGTCCTCCATGCAGAACGTGCCCTCCTCAATACCCATCACCAGGCTAACCCATCCTCCCAACCCCCTCCCCTCTAGAACCCTCAGTTTGTTTTTCAGAGTCCATTGTCTCTCATGGTTCTTCTCCCCCTCCGATTTCCCCCCCTTCATTCTTCCCCTCCTGCTACATTCTTCTTCTTCTTTTTTTCTTTCTTAACATATATTGCATTATTTGTTTCAGAGG
>NW_022589709.1:70250768-70274861 GCF_004348235.1 Phoca vitulina
ACAGTTAAAAAAATAATTAACTTTGAAAGACTAAAGAATCATGGTAAAAAAGCCATGAATTCTATGTGCAGTATTCCCCTAGCGCTGGAGTTCTGCCGTTCTCATTGATCGGTAAACTTGGTCTTGGCTGGCTGTTCTCGCTGATCTTCTGGGGGAGGGGCCTGTTGCCATGGTTTCCAAATGTCTTTGCCGGAGGCAAAATTGCCCCGCCCTTGCCGGTCCGGGCTCAGTAATCTGCTCGGGTTTGCTCTCGGGAGCTTTTGTTCCCTGCAAGCTTTCCGTACAGCTTTGGAGGCGGAGAGTGAAAATGGCGGCCTCCCAGTCTCTGCCCCGGCAGAGCCGAGAACTCGGGGTCCCGCTCCTCAGCGAGCCCCCAGAGAAAAGCAGTCAGTCACTCCCGTCTCCCCGGTCTCCGGCCACACTCCGCTCTCACCCGGCCTGTGACCGCGCCTTTCTATCTGGCACCCGACCCCGGGTGGAGTCTCCAAATCCAGCAGATCCCTGCGGTGCGCTCCCGCACCTCTCCTCCCGGGGGAAGAAGGTGAGTCTCCCCGGATCTGCTGCTTGTTGGGTCCCTGCTGGAGGAGCAGTGGCCCGACTGTGCCGCGGATCACGGTTTATGGCAACCCCGAGCTGAGAGCCCGCGTCTGGGCTCCGTCTCTGCAGCCGGCTTCCCTGCTCCGATACCTGGGAGCTCTGCTGCACTCAGGCACCCCCGGTCTTTCTGTGACCCCGAGGGTACTGAGACCACACTGTCCCGGGAGGGTTCCACCCCCCACTTCGCCACCAGAGTGACGTCCTTCAGCGGAGCAGACTTCTAAAAGTTCCGATTTTGTGCTCCGTGGCTCTATCACTTGCCAGAAGCGGCCGATGGAGGCCCCTCCCCCACCGTCTATCCTCCGGAATAACGCCTCGGATTCACTTCTCCGCACGTCCTACCTTCCAGAAAGTGGTCGCTTTTCTGTTCAGAGAGTTGTTGCTATTCTTTTCTTCGATCTCCTGTTGAGTTTGTAGGTGTTCAGAATGGTTTGATCCCTATCCAGCTGAATTCCTGAGAGGAGACGAAATCCAGGTCTCCTACTCCTCCGCCATCTTGCTCCACCCCCTAAACTGTAGACTTTAAATGGGTGAATTGAATGGTATGCAAATTACATCCTAATAAAGCTGTTATTGGTATAATAGTTACCAGAAGACCAGTGATGTTTGGTTTAGTCCTTCTCATGCTGTAATCTCTTTGTTTCTCTCCTCCACTATTCCACTATTAAGAACGCACATGATTGCATTGGACCTATTTGGATAATCCAGAACAATCTTCCATTTTAAGGTCAGCTGATTAACAACCTTAATTCCCTCTTACTGTGTATCATAACATATTTAAAGTTTCCAGAGATAGGACATGGACATCTTCGGGACTTATAATTCTGCATACCACAGAGGGAGGAGTTTATGGGATGGCCATCATGTCTACCCACTCTCCTCGTCTTGGAGGTAGGAATTTGACATCGGCCCTTATTCTCCCCTTCTAAAAGATGGAAGGTGCCTGAAATATTCTCTTCAATTATTTGAGGATTGGTTATTATCTTCTGTTTGAATGTTGCCAGAGGCAGAGTACTGGAGGCTGCTGGAATATGGAGAAAGGGGTGGTAGAAAGAAGGAGTAATAGAGATATGTGTGTTGTGGGAGAGGTAAAAAAAAAAAAAAAGGCAGTCTCTTTTTGTACTATGAGCTCTGGAAGAATGTGTGAATTTCACTTGGGAGGAGTAGAGGCCTCAGAAGGTGGCGTGCTGCTCCCTGTATATGCTCTTGCCCAAGGGAGGGAAATATGTTGGGCTATCTGTACGTGAATAGCAAGAGGTTGTGGGCTGGGTTACCCGGGAGAGAGCTGGTGATGGAGTGAAGAGTTTGAGCTGGGTCTCCTGTGCTAGAGGAATACTCATAAAGTGTACCCCCACAAGAATTTGAATCTCCTCTCCAGAGGGAAGCCTGACTTGTAGAAAGCTTCAGAGAAGATCAACAACCAGCTTGGAGGAGAGGGAACCTTACTCAGAGCAATGACATGGGGAATAAGATCTACTTTCTACCCAACACCACAGGGTATAGGCCCCAGTAAAGAGGCAAGTGATGAATAGAGTACACCCTTCCCCTGCAAGTTACACCAAAAGAGCCATGAATGTTTATTCAGCCCTGGGAATGGTAAGAGGAGGTGGGGGAAGTTATTAGAAAAAATGAGATCATTTAATGTTTGAATCAATCCAAAGTTGAAACTTACTGTAGTTAAAATAATTACAATAATGATAGCTAATACTTAAATATCCCTCAGATGGTATACATTGTAAGTGCTTTTTTGTGTATTCAGTTAATTTCTAAGAAATCCTATCAGCTAGGTGACTTCATTCTATGCATTTGACATATGTGGAAGTCAAGGCACAGAGAGATTAAGTAGCATGCCCTGCATCACACACATATAAGTGGTAGAACTGGGAATTGAACCCAGGAAATGAGGCTGAAATATTAACATTTTCAAAGATTTTGTTTTAAACATTGGAGTGCATTTATGGGTAATTAGTATAAAAATGTTTTCCTCAGTCACTTGAGTTCATTTCTGTCTTTTTGATTCATTTATTCAACAAATATTTATTAAGAGCCCAGCATTTTTAAGGAATAGCTGAAGCAGGATAAGCAAGGGAGAGAGTTGTAGGTGATAAAGAGAGCTAATGGGCCAGATTATGTATGTTCTGGAGCTTCTGTCAGGACTTTAGTTTTACTTACAGTAAGATGGGGGAGCCTTGGGGAAGGTGTGTAGCAGAGGAGTGGTGCGATTTAACTTCTGTTTCAAAAGCATTACTCTGGCTGTTGTGTTTAAAATTGCCTGCCTGGGGTTGGGGAGGGTCAAGAAGGCCATGTAAGTAAGCCCAGTTAGGAAATTGTAATGGTCCATGAAAGAAATGGTAATAGTTGGATCCCTGGGTAGCTGAGGAGGGAATGAGACGTGGACTGATTCTGGATATATTTTGAAGGTAGGGCTAATATGGCTCATTAATAGGTTGATTTTGAGATCTGAGATAAAAGAATGGAGTTATTACTAATTCTTTTTTAAAGATTTATGTATTTGAGAGAGTGACTGAGGGGGGTGGTGCACAGGGGGGGGAGAGAGAATCCCAAGCAGGCTCCCTGCTGAGTATGGAGCTGGACATGGGGCTCAATCTCATGATGCTGAGATTGTAACCTGAGCCAAAATGGCCAGTTGGTTGCTCAGCCGAATGAGACACCCAGGGGCCCCTGGGGTTACTACTAATTCTAAGAATAACCTAAAACTTGAAGTGCATCTCATGGGCATCAGAACCTTTAATAGTTGGGGTTGTACTCATGATAGTGCTTGTGAAGTATAGTTTTATAGTATTTGAAAAAATGACTCCTGCAAAATTTTTTGATAAGGGAGAGGGCAAAAATTGAGTGAAAAGGGATTTTGTTAAAACATACCCATAGGAGTGTGCTCCTCATGTGAATGTCATGTTCATGTGTCATCCTGGAAAAAGGATGAGAACCTCTGTTATATAGCGCTGTTAGGGTTGAAGTGTGTTTCCTAAAAAAAAAAAAACAAAAAACAAAAAAACCCCCACACATTTTGGAGTCTGAACTGCCAGTATGTAAGAACTGACCTTATTTGGAGATAGGATCTCTACAGAGGTAATCAAGTTAAAATGAGGTCATTAAGGTGGGCCCTAATTTAATATGACTGGTGTCCTTAAAAAAAAAGGGGAAATATGGACACAGACAAGCACACAGGGAGAATGCCGATTGAACATGATGGCAGAGATCTGGGTGAGACTTCTGTAGACTAAGGAGTACCACAGATGGCCAGTCAACCACCAGAAGCCAGGAGAGAGTCATGGGCCAGATACTCAAGGCCCTCAGAAGGAATCAATCCTGCCAAAACCTTGATCTTGGACTTCTGTCCTCTGGAACTGTGAGACAACAAATTTTTGTTTAAGCCACCCAATCTGGGGTACTTGAGTCTGAAAGCCCTAGCCAATGAATACAGGGCCTCTGAATGAAGATGTTCAAAAGTCACAGTTGAGCTGTGATGGAGGACTGGAGGAAGAAGTGGGAGCTGCCAATGACTGATCATGCTGAGCTTCCTTCTTACTTATGACCGAGTAGGTACTGTCACTAGAGTACCTAGTGTAGGGTCAAGCAAATGGTAAACCCTCAGCAAACATCTGTTGCCTGATGAGGAGGTCCAATGTATATGAACACCCAATATATCGCAGGTACCCTGTCAGCAAGTTTGGGCCCTGAAAACTATTGCAAACTATACTGGATCTTTGAGATCTTCCAGGGCAAGCCAGAATTGGAAGCAGATGTTCCAGTGTCACCCAGGCAGATCTTGTTGCCAACAGGGCCTCTGGTCTTCTCTTATGCCATGTCACTATATCAAGATGCTGTAATTCAGCACAAAAGTAGTAGCTTTTAGGAAATCTTAAAGTTAAGCCTCTACTCTATGGACCATGGTAATGAGAAGAATAGAGAATATAGAAACAGGAAGTAAAAATCTTAGCAGCATAGTTATAGTCCTTTAAAAATGATAATTAAGGGATGGATCTACCTGGACATGTTCTATTAAAAAGTTTAAGTTTAGAATTTCTGCCTTCATAAACCCAGGTTTTCTTACAACCTCCAGTCAATTAGTACATTCCCTCTTTGTTAACTCATCTGTAAGAATGAGGAACATTTTAGCCACCTTGATTTCCTTGGTCCTGTATTAAAGTTATTTTGAACTTAATTTTACTGAAATAAATGTCTTAGGTACAAACTGTTCTTGACAGTTTTTCAGTCTGCACCTTTTGTCCCTCAGTGGGTCATAACTGTTGAGGATGCTGTGTGATGCTCTAGGTGGTGATAATGTAATTGATAACCTTTGTAAAATCTTGATAGTGTTTCTTTGAAGCTTCATGAAGGAAGCATGCAAATGGGGAAAAGTTTCAGATAGCAAGACGAGAAGGAGCAGACTGCCATGTTTCTTTATGACAGCAGCAATAAAATATATGCCAATTCCAGTGGGCTGAATAAATCGCTGCTCCGGGATGGTGGTGGGGTGGCAGGCACAGTGTGCAACAGCCTATGCCAGGTTTCCCAGTGACCCGAGGCCTCCTGTTTGAGAGTAATAGTGTGCTAACATGCAGACAACGATTGGCTGCCCACATTGTTCATAAATAAAAGCAGCTGGCTGCAACAAAAGTCTAAGTAGCTGAGGCTTCATCATTATTTATGAGGCGAGCCTGGGAGAAGAAGGCTCTAAAAGTGCAATAGGAAACACCATCTTTCCCCAAAGAAAACAGTGGACTGAAGGGACAATCCTAAAAGAGAAAAGAAGCCAGTGTCACACTCATTTTGATGTTATCATCTTAATCTTACAGATGGTAAAATCATTATCGTAGTGCAGGCATTGCACATTCTCCCTGGAGCAAGTTTATTTGTCATGATTGTGGGCTAATTGGTTGGTTAGTTTAGAAAAAAGTCTTATTATTGACTTCTAGTCATTGAGGATAGACATGAATAACCAAATAACATCTTTTCCCCTTAATTTCACTGATAGGGCTAATAGTTGATACATGATGACTAGCTTGCAACAGACCATCCTGTCTGCTGGGGCAAGGGGGGGTGAGCCTTCTGTTTTTTGGCTGTGTGTTCCATGTGGAGGAATCTCCACTGGAGGGTAACTGGTCTCTTCCTTACTCCATTGTTCACTCTCTCCCAGAGGATTGAGTAGTTTGGTTGGTGAGTTTGGGAGCTGCATCTAAGCATTCGCGGCTCAACATTTTCTTGTCTTCTTTGTCTTTGGGAAGAACTTTGCCACCTGGAAGTAATCTTTCGGTGCTTCTCCTTTCTGCCCTAAGTATTACAGGAGCAGACCTCTGGAGGGAAGGCCCAGTGTTGTCCAGAATTGCCATGAGTCGACAAGTCTGCCTTAAATGAGGGCGTGAAGTATCAATAAACCCAATTGTCTTCCAAACTTAGCAATTTCTCCACTGTCATGTTTATTGGTCATAATGCTAATATTTTAATCTTAGTTATCTTGACTCCTGTGATTATCTCCCAAATGGTTCTGAATTTTGATTAAGGAAACAGAGATTTATTATTATTACTATCAAAACTCTAATCTCCTATAAAAATGATATATATGTTCTGGCCATGAAAGGAGATAACTTGAAAGAAATTCCATAATTAAACCCACATCTGATGTAAATAATACATGTTTATGATAGAAAATTAGAAAACAAAGATGAAATAAATAGAAAACTCTTCTTTAACTTTTTAAAACTTTTAAAAATGTGGATGACTCTTTTTGTAACTTCTTCCTCTCTCTCCTCTATACTTGTTCCTCTTTTCATTTTGTGCTGTTTCGATTGCTTCCCAGAGGAGTACATGAGTGGAGTGGCAAAGGGCTGATATTGGGGACATTCCCCTTGTGCCTCTGTCCAAGCCCTTGATCAGCTGTTTCTTCTGATGGAGTTGGAAGAGTGGGTGTGTGGCTTGTCTGACAAGAAAGACATACATAGGAAGCATTTGTAGTGTGTAAAGCATTAAGAATATGTCGCTTACAAGGTCCTCTGTATCCCATAGTCTCTTGCCTCTTTTTTGGCCCCAGGTTTTTGGGGATACTGGGGTTGTTTGCAGTAGTTGTCACCATTGTCAGAATATTTGGAGACCTTGGTGTCTTGAGCTGTATAGCAGAAATCTGTTGGTTTTGTTGTCCAGCTTCATTTGACCTTTCTTCTTTTAACAGCGTCCTAATTCCCCTAGAGGAATTATCTGTTTCCTATTCTTTGACCTAGTCTTCAAATAGAGTTGATAACATTCTAACGCTCCAGGGTGGCCATGTGATCATGCCTGGTCTTTAGAGCATTATCTTCCCCTAGCCACACTGATTATTTCAGAGATTAACATGTGACCTAGTAAGAGCCAGTGAGACTTGGAGAAACTTGTGCTCAGCCTTAGACCCATTAGCATATAGGTCCGGAATGGCTGTCAGCCATCTTGCTGCCATAAGGAGCCTGCATATGAAGCATGTGAATGCTGAGTTGGGGATGACATCATCTGAAATCCTGAGTCCAGGCACAGATATACGCCTGGGTTTTTTTAGTTAAGTGACCCAGTAAATTGCTATTTCTGCTTGAATCATTTATTTTTGTCTCTTACAACCAAAAAGGTCCTAACAAGGTCTGTGTGAGCTAAAGAATTGATATATCTGCCAGCTGACTAGAAGTGACCAAACTTCTTGGCTTATAGTTGCCTGCATTACTGATTTAGCAATTGTCTGCAATACATGAGAGGTTAAATACACCTTTTCTGAAGGCTTAGCTTTTGAGATTTACGATTGAATTGGGCTAAAATATAATATTTAGCTATTCAAGCTGGCAGCAAAGACACTTGGTTTGATGCAGCAAGCAGTGCCAATGTCAGAATTAATATAATGATTCCATGTCAAAACAGTAACAGGGCAAATCACCTGGAAGGGCAATTCAATCACTTCAGCCTTACCGCCACTGGCAAGTGATGTGCTGAGCCACCTGCCTTCCTTTGCTAGACACAGTTTTGGGTAAAGCTGAGCTGGCAACTAATTTGGGTTTAGAAAATGGCTTTTGGAAATCAGTGCTGTTTTAATGGCAAAAATGCTCTTGTAACGGTTTTCTGAAAGATAATGGAAGCACCGTGAAGATTTTGGGTGTTGGGGATAAAAAAGAAGAAGCCCTTTTGGGAAGGAGGTGGTGAGTTCAGATTAGGAAAGGTGAACTTCTTTTATTTATTTCCTCCTCCAATTTGATTATTTATTCAATGCATTCTAAGTGCCAGGCATTGGGTTTTAACAGTGTCTGTACCGCTGCATTTCTGCTCACATGAAGTCCAGGAGGGAGAAGATGTAAACAAGTGAATCAAGTAATAATAGAATACAGCTAAAATTTAAATAAAGAGTCCTGAGTTAAGAGTTAAAGGCAGAGGGATCTGTTTTGATGGAAGCTCTGCCTGATGGAGTGACATCAAAGTTGAGGCCAGGAGGAGACAGCTATGCCAAGAGTGCAGGACAAGCATCTTAGCCAGGGGGAAAGAATACATGCAAAGGCTGTGGTCAGATAAGAGGGAGAGACATTGTGTGGCCTGAAAGAAAGCCAGGGTGGCTGTAGTATAGTGACAGAAGGGGAACATTCTGTGACATGAGATTGCAAGACAGTTGAAGGCGTGGTCAGGTATGTGAAGACTATAGAAAGGAGGTTGAATTTCATTTTAATAAAATGGGTAGCCGTTGAAGGTTTGCAGATGATTGTTGCTTTTTGCTGCTCTGAGAGCAAATGCGTAGTTTTTTGAGGTGGAAAAACCAATGCTATTGTTAAATAGCTTTGGCTTATAGGTGACATCTCAACTTTGGACATCTGATTGTTTCCAAATTGAATCTTCCATGACAGTATAGGGAAAAGACCTTAGACCAAGATCCAAGTTGTCTGCATTTGTGTCCAAATTCTGCTACTGATTACTGTGCAACCTTAGCAAGTTTATATTCCTCTCTGGACCTCAGTTCCTTATCTGGAAATTATAAGGCTGGAATGGATGCTGTATTCATCACTTTTGAAAGTGATAGAAACCCAGTGCAAAATGATTTAAGCAGAAAGGAATATATTTGTTTATTTATCTGAACAATCCAAGGGCAATGGCTTCAGATATGCTTGGATCCAGGAGCTTAGATGAAGTCACCAGGAATCTGATTCTCCATCTCTTGTCTCCATATTCTTTATTCTGTACATGGTCTTTTCTATGGATAATGCCCAGTAGCTCCAGGCTAAAGTCTTTTGTAGAGCTAAAAATCCTTATGCAAGAGGATATTTTTCTGCCAAACTGTGTTATCAAAAGTTCTGTGATGGCATCCTGGCTTGGGGCATGAGCCTGTGGCTGAACTGTGGCCAAGATGTGGGAAATAAGATCTTGGTTGAAGCCTGGATCATATGCCCACCTCTGCAGTCATTGTGAACCCCCATGAACCTAGAGTAGGGGAGGGGTGGTTTTTCACATGAAAATAGAAGAAGAGGGAATGGTTTTTGGGTAGGCAAACCAGACATGTTCATGAATGCTCTTTTTGGCTTGAACAATTCCATGAATCCTGCATTGGAAAATAAGTACTTTGTACCCTCATTCTAGTTGAAATTAGCCATTGTTTCCACAAGAAACCTCCACTTTGGCATTAAATGTCAGGATTGCATGTTTATATTGTATGAATTGTATAGTTACCAGTTCACTTTTTTTTTATTATGTTATGTTAATCACCATACATTACATCATTAGTTTTTGATATAGTGTTCCATGATTCATTGTTTGCTTATAAAACCCAGGGGTCCATGCAGAACGTGCCCTCCTTAATACCCATCACCAGGCTTACCCACCCCCCCACGCCCCTCCCCTCTAGAACCCTCAGTTTGTTTTTCAGAGTCCATCATCTCTCATGGTTCGTCTCCCCCTCCGATTCCCCCCCTATATTCTTCCCCTCCTGCTAACTTTTTTTTTTTTTTTTAACATATAATCTATTATTTGTTTCAGAGGTACAGGTCTATGATTCAACAGTCTTACACAATTCACAGTGCTCACCATAGCACATACCCTCCCTACTGTCTATCACCCAGCCACCCCTTCCCTCCCACCCCCCACCACTCCAGCAACCCTCAGTTGGTTTCCTGAGATTAAGAATTCCTCATATCAGTGAGGTCATATGATACATGGCTTTCTCTGATTGACTTATTTCACTCAGCATAACACCCTCCAGTTCCATCCACGTCGTTGCAAATGGCAAGATTTCATTCCTTTTGATGGCTGCATAATATTCCATTGTATATATATACCACCTCTTCTTTATCCATTCATGTGTCGATGGACATCTTGGCTCTTTCCATAGTTTGCCTATTGTGGACATTGCTGCTATAAACATTGGGGTGCACGTACCCCTTCAGATCCCTACATTTGTATCTTTGGGGTAAATAGCCAGTAGTGCAATTCCTGGGTCATAGGGTAGCTCTATTCTCAACTTTTTGAGGAACCTCCATACTGTTTTCCAGAGTGGTTGCACCAGCTTGCATTCCCACCAACAGTGTAGGAGGGTTCCCCTTTCTCCACATCCCCGCCAATATCTGTCATTTCCTGACTTGTTAATTTTAGCCATTATGACAGGTGTGAGGTGGTATCTCATTGAGGTTTTGATTTGGATTTCCCTGATGCCGAGCGATGTTGAGCACATTTTCATGTGTCTGTTGGCCATTTGGATGTCTTCTTTGGAAAAATGTCTGTTCATGTCTTCTGCCCATTTCGTGATTGGATCATTTGTTCTTTGGGTGTTGAGTTTGGTAAGTTCTTTATAGATTTTGATACTAGCCCTTTATCTGATATGTCATTTGCAAATATCTTCTCCTGTTCTGTCAGTTGTCTTTTGGTTTTGTTGACTGTTTCTTTTGCTGTGCAAAAGCTTTTTATCTTGATGAAGTCCCAATAGTTCATTTTTGCCCTTGCTTCCCTTGCCTTTGGCGATGTTTCTAGGAAGAAGTTGCTGTGGCTGAGGTCGAAGAGGTTGCTGCCTGTGTTCTCCTTTAGGATGTTGATGGACTCCTGTCTCACATTGAGGTCTTTCAACCATTCTGAGTCTATTTTTGTGTGTGGTGTAAGGAAATGGTCCAGTTTCATTCTTTTGCATGTGGCTGTCCAATTTTCCCAACACCATTTGTTGAAGAGACTGTCTTTTTTCCATTGGACATTCTTTCCTGCTTTGTCGAAGATGAGTTGACCATAGAGTTGAGGGTCCATTTCTGGGCTCTCTATTCTGTTCCATTGATCTATGTGTCTGTTTTTGTGCCAGTACCATACTGTCTTGATGATGACAGCTTTGTAATAGAGCTTGAAGTCTGGAATTGTGATGCTGCCAGCTTTGCTTTTCTTTTTCAACATTCTTCTGGCTATGCGGGGTCTTTTCTGGTTCCATACAAATTGTAGGATTATTTGTTCCATTTCTTTGAAAAAAGTGGATGGTATTTTGATGGGGATTGCATTAAATGTGTAGATTGCTCTAGGTAGCATTGACATCTTCACCATATTTGTTCTTCCAATCCATGAGCATGGAACGTTTTTCCATTTCTTTGTGTCTTCCTCAATTTCTTTCATGAGTATTCTATAGTTTTTTGAGTATAGATTCTTTGCCTCTTTGGTTAAATTTATTCCTAGGTATCTTATGGTTTTGGGTGCAATTGTAAATGGGATTGACTCAAATTTCTCTTTCTTCTGTCTTGTTGGTGTATAGGAATGCCCAGGGATAAATCCCACTTGGTCGTGCTGAATAATCCTTTTAATGTACTGTTGGATCCTATTGGCTAGTATTTTGGTGAGAATTTTTGCATCCGTGTTCATCAGGGATATTGGTCTGTAATTCTCCTTTTTGATGGGGTCTTTGTCTGATTTTGGGATCAAGGTAATGGTGGCCTCATAAAACGAGTTTGGAAGTTTTCCTTCCATTTCTATTTTTTGGAACAGTTTCAGAAGGATAGGTATTTATTCTTTGAATGTTTGGTAGAATTCCCCTGGGCAGCCCTCTGGCCCTGGGCTTTTGTGTTTTGGGAGATTTTTGATGACTGCTTCAATTTCCTTAGTGGTTATAGGTCTGTTCAGGTTTTCTATTTCTTCCTGGTTCAGTTTTGGTAGTTGATACATCTCTAGGAATGCATCCATTTCTTCCAGATTATCTCATTTGCTGGCATAGAGTTGCTCATAATATGTTCTTATAATTGTTTGTATTTCTTTGGTGTTGGTTATGATCTCTCCTCTTTCATTCATGATTTTATTTATTTGGGTCCTTTCTCTTTTCTTTTTGATAAGTCTGGCCAGGGGTTTATCAATCTTGTTAATTCTTTCAAAGAACCAGCTCCTAGTTTTGTTGATCTGTTCTACTGTTCTTTTGGTTTCTATTTCATTGACTTCTGCTCTGATCTTTATTATTTCTCTTCTCCTGCTGGGTTTAGGCTTTATTTGCTGTTCTTTCTCCAGCTCCTTTAGGTGTAGGGTTAGGTTGTGTACTTGAGACCTTTCTTGTTTTTTGAGAAAGGCTTGTATTGCTATATACTGTCCTCTTAGAACTGCCTTTGCTGCATCCCAAAGATTTTGAAGAGTTGTGTTTTCATTTTCATTGGTTTCCATGAATTTTTAAAATTCTTCTTTAATTTCCTGGTTGACCCATTCATTCTTTAGTAGGATGTCTTTGGCCTCCATATACTTGAATTCTTTCTGACTTTCTTTCTTTCTTCTTCTTTTTTTTTTTTTTTAAAGATTTTATTTATTTATTAGAGAGAGAGATAGCGACAGCAGGAACACAAGCAGGGGGAGTTGGGGAGGGAGAAGCAGGCTTCCCGCTGAGCGGGGAGCCTGATGCGGGGCTCAATCTGAGGACACTGGGATTATGACCTGAGCCAAGGCAGACACTTAACGACTGAGCCACCCAGGGGCCCCTCTTTCTGAGTTTCCTCTTGTGATTGAGCTCTACTTTCAAAGCATTGTGGTCTGAAAATATGCAGGGAGTGATTCCAGTCTTTTGGTTCCAGTTGAGATCTGATTTGTGACCTAGGATGTGATCTCTTCTGGATAATGTTCCATGGGCACTAGAGAAGAATGTGTTTTGTTGCTTTTGGATGGAATGTTCTGAATATATCTGTGAAGTCCATTTGGTCCAGTGTGTCATTTAAAGTCTTTATTTCCTTGTTGATCTTTTGCTTAGATGATCTGTCCATTTCAGTGAGGGGGGGTGTTAAAGTTCCCCAGTATTACTGTATTGTGTTTTCTTTGCTTTTGTTATTAATTGGCTTATATAATTGGCTGCTCCCATGTTAGGGGCATAGATATTTACAATTGTTAGATCTTCTTGTTGGATAGACCCTTTAAGTAGGATATAGTGTCCTTCCTCATCTCTTATTACAGTCTTTGGTTTAAAATCTAATTTGTCTGATAGAAGGATTGCCACCCCAGCTTTCTTTTGGTGTCCATTAGCATGGTGAATGGTTTTCCACCCCCTCACTTTCAATCTGGGGGTGTCTTTGGGTCTAAAATGAGTCTCTTGCAGACAGCATATCGATGGGTCTTGTTTTTAATCCAGTCTGATAGCCTGTGTCTTTTGATTGGGGTGTTTAGCCCATTTACATTCAGGGTAACTATTGAAAGATAGGCATTTAGTGCCATTGTATTGCCTGTACGGTGACTGTTCCTGTATATTGTCTGTGTTCCTTTCTGGTCTATGTTACTTTTAGACTCTCTCTTTGCTTAGAGGACCCCTTTCAATATTTCTTGTAGGGCTGGTTTCGTGTTTGCAAATTCCTTTAGTTTTTGTTTGTCCTGGAAGCTTTTTTCTCTCCTTCTATTTTTAATGACAGCCTAGCTGGATATAGTATTCTTGGCTGCATATTTTTCTCATTTAGTGCTCTGAATATATCCTGCCAGTCCTTTCTGGCCTGCCAGGTCTCTGTGGATAGGTCTGTTGCCAATCTAATGTTTCTGCCATTATAGGTTCCAGATCTCTTGTCCTGAGCTACCTTCAGGATATTCTCTTTGTCTCTGAGACTCGTAAGTTTTACTATTAGATGTTGGGCTGTTGACCTATTTTTATTGATTTTGAGGGGGGTTCTCTGTGCCTCCTGGATTTTGATGCCTGTTTCCTTCCCCAAATTAGGGAAGTTCTCTGCTATAATTTGCTCCAATATACCTTCTGCCCCTCCCTCTCTCTCTTCTTCTCCTGGATCCCAATTATTCTAATGTTGTTTTGTCTTATGGTATCACTTATCTCTGGAATTCTGCCCTCGTGATCCAGTAGTTGTTTATCTCTTTTTCTCTCAGCTTCTTTATTTTCCATCATTTGGTCTTCTATCTCACTGATTCTCTCTTCTGCCTCATTTATCCTAGCAGTTAGAGCTTCCATTTTTGATTGTACCTCATTAATAGCCTTTTTGATTTCAACATGGTTAGATTTTAGTTCTTTTATTTCTCCAGAAAGGGTTTCTCTAATAACTTCCATGCTTTTTTCAAGCCCAGCTAGTATCTTTAAAATCATCATTCTGAACTCTGGTTGCAACATCTTACTAATGTCCGTATTGATTAGGTCCTTCGCAGTTGGTACTGTCTCTTGTTCTTTTTGTTGCAGTGATTTTTTCCCATCGTGTCATTTTGTCCAGAGGAGAATAAATGAATGAGAGCACAAAATGCTAACAGGGTAACAACATCCCCAGAAAATATACACTAAACAAATCAGAAAAGACCTGAAACCTGGGGAATAGAAAGGGAAAGAAAGAAAAAAGAGAAAAAAAGAAAAAGAAAAAGATAAAAACAAACAAAAACAAAACAAAACAAAAAAAACAGAATAGGATCAAATATGATCAAGCTGGTGCCTAGATCAGTGCCACACACTAGATTTTGGGTGTATTTTGGTTTGTTAGAAGAAACTGCCCCCCAATATTTTAAGGAAAGAAAAACTTATATATGTATAAAAATAAGGGTTAATACGATGAAGGGATGGAATATGACTATAAAGATGAAATTCATAAAACATTTTATAAAAGGAATTGATAAGAAGTTGGTTGAAAAAAGAAAGAAGAGGAATTAAAGAAAAGGGGGAGAATGTGATTAGGCAGGAGACTAGAACAAAGCCATACACTGGAGATTTAGGGTATATTTTGATCTGTTAGAAGAACTGTATCCCAGAATTTTAAAGAGAGAACAACTTATATATATATACCAAAAATAAGGGTAACTACTATGAAGGGATAGAATATGACTCTAAAAATGAAAAATAAAAAAGATTTTTTAAAAAAGGGATTGATAAGATGTTGGTTGAAAAAGGGAAAAATAAAAAAAAAAAGACATTAAAAAAAATTAACTTTGAAAGACTAAAGAATCATGGTAAAGAAGCCATGAATTCTATGTGCAGTATTCCCCTAGCGCTGGAGTTCTGTCATTCTCATTGATCGGTAAACTTGGTCTTGGCCGGCTGTTCTTGCTGATCTTCTGGGGGAGGGGCCTGTTGCCGTGGTTCCCAAATGTCTTTGCCGGAGGCAGAATTGCCCCGCCTTTGCCCGGTCCGGGCTAAGTAATCTGCTCGGGTTTGCTCTCGGGAGCTTTTGTTCCCTGCAAGCTTTCCGTACAGCTTTGGAGGCCGAGAGTGAAAATGGTGGCCTCCCAATCTCTGCCCTGGAGGAGCAGAGAACTCGGGCCCCGCTCCTTAGTGCGCCCCCAGAGAAAAGCAGTCAATCACTCCCATCTCCCCGGTCTCCAGCCGCCCTCCGTGCTCACCCGGCCTGTGACTGATTGTTTCTATCTCTGGCACCCGACGCCATGTGGAGTCTCCAAACCCAGCAGATCCCTGCGGTGCGCTCCCGTGCCGCTCCTCCCGGGGGAGGAAGGGGGGTCTTCCCGGATCTGCCGCTTGTTGGGTCCCTGCTGGAAGAGCAGTGGCCCTAATGTGCCGCGGATCACGGTGTATGACAACCCCGAGCTGAGAGCCCGCTCCTCGGCTCCGTCTCTGCAGCCGGCTTCACCGCTCTGCTACCTGGGAGCTCTGCCACACTCAGGCACCCCCGGTCTTTCTGTGACCCTGAGGGTCCTGAGGTCACACTGTCCCATGAGGGTTCCACCCCCCACTTAGCCACTGGAGTGACGTCCCTCAGCGGAGCCGACTTCTAAAATTTCCGATTTTGTGCTCTGCGGCTCTATCATTTGCCAGAAGCGGCCGACAGAGGCCCCCTCCCCCACCGTCTATCCTCCCAAATATTGCCTCGCACTCACTTCTCCGCACGTCTTACCTTCCAGAAAGTGTTCGCTTTTCTGTTCAGGGAGTTGTTGCTATTCCTTTCTTTGATCTCCTGTTGAGTTTGTAGGTGTTCAGAATGGTTTGATCCCTATCCAGCTGAATTCCTGGGACCAGACGAAATCCAGGTCTCCTACTCCGCCATCTTGCTCCTCCTACCACCAGTTCACTTCTTTAATATGTGCTTTTTGTCTTTAAACTCAGCATGAACCTAGACTACCTGTTACCTTCATGATTCATCGAACTTTCAGAAGAGTTTGCTTTGGTGTACTTGCTGACTGTGCAAATATGCAGAGCCAGAATTTGCTTCCCCATTTATATTGTTCATATTGAAGTGTTTGTTAAATTGCTAGAAAAATGACTTACTGGCTTATTGATCAACATTATTCTGGAGTTACTTGGTTTTAACAGAACTTGGAAAATGCTTAAAAAAATCACCATATACCCCACTGTGTTATCATTTTCCCATAGAGAACATGAAGAAAGCTTTTGAACGTAACCCATCTTTCTTCTCAAAGTATCTCCATTATTCCTGCCTATATTCCTACCTTGCTTCTTGTTATTCCTACCCACTCCAATGCCACCTATCGTTAAGTTCTTGATTTTCTGTGAAGTATTGGCATCTTCTCGTCTGCCTTTCTGATTTCCCTTTAGTAGAAAACACCTTTGCTATTAAATTCTGGTCCATTATTAATTACTTTAAATGCATGACTTTTTAAAAATAAGCTGTAATTTCTATACCATAACATTTGCCCTTTCAAAGTATACAATTCATCTATTTTTAATATATTTGCAAAGTTATACAACCATTAGCATTGTCTAATTCCAGAACATTCATTACCATAAAAAGAAAACCTATACTCATTAGCAGTCACTCCTCATTCATCCCTCAGAAATGCAGAACTTCTATCTCAGGAGTTAGCTCCTTGAGGGCAATGGCAGAGACCTATTCCATTTTTTGTGTCTCTCTCTCAGAAGCCTATCCCTTTTCTGGGGCCATAGGAGGCATTAATAGAAATGTATTGAATTGATAACTCATTATGTTGATTGCTGTTTCAATTCAAGGCAAGATTAAAAGGCCATGTCCTATAGTGGAAAGAATACCGAGCAGGGAATCTGTTACAGTTTTCCTTTCTGCTCTGTCATCAACTGTACCCTTAGGCAACTCTCTCCCATTCTTCAGGCCTAATTTTGCTCCTCTATAAATGAAGGGCATAGACTCAGTGATTTCTGTGGTGCCTTCCAGTCCAAACTGACACCAGGCAGTACTAATTTGGAAATCAAGATTGACTTCCAGCATAAGCAATTTGTTGAATGGAAACAGCAGGATTTCTTTGCATTTTCACTGGGGTCCTAGAGAGTATGTGAAACAACAGAGCTCCCTTCTGGGGACTGTGTTTGGGAATGCAGTGTGGTCTGGCTCCATCATGTCTGCACTCAGATGGACCAGGAAGGAAAGCACCAGGAAAAGTGAACGTGTGTTCTTGGTCCAGGTCTCATCCTTAGCCTTTGCCATTTTGTGGGGAAGTTTACATCTCTGCATTCAGAGGCTTCTCTCTGGAAATGATGAACCAAAATACCATGTAGAAGTAAAAAAAAGACACAGAAAGACAAAAATACACAGATTGTACACTGTACGTTATTCCTAATTTGAAGTCTGAGCATCTTTCCATTTCCATCTAAGGAACACTTGTGACCATACACTTCCAATCATCCTTCAGCTCACCAAGGGTCTAATGTCTTCGAAAACATCTTACGAAAAGAAAAAGTGAATCCTCTTTTTCATGTTTCCCAAACGAGTGGTTCAACGTCATGGAAATGAGATCAGAATGGTAAACAGACAGCTGTCCTATATTTCTCCTTCCAGGGAGAGGAAGGTCAGAGACACCTTCCTTCTGCGTAACAGATCCCTCCCAAATGGGTTGTAAACAAGAGTGCAGTGCAGCTCCTCCTTCACTGGGAAAGAATAAAGGCATTTTGGAACAGCCTTTAGAGGTGTCGAACATACATATCTTTGATTCTGTTTTCTCATCTTTTTGCGGCGTCTTTCTTTCACAACATGAAGCCATTGATTGAATGAAGTTAGAATAACTTTTGACATAGCTAACCAAAATAGATAGCAAAGGGACTGGTTGCTAAGCACAGCTCTGCTGCGTTCCCTGGCTGACAGCCTGTATTAGCATGCAGGGCTTTGCAGAAGCAAATCCTTAGTTATTGGCGGCTGGTTGTTTAAAGCTGCTACTGCGTCTCAGGTAATAGTGAGTCAGAAGCACATATAATATTAGAAGGGAATTACTGAAATTACATGCCTCCTTAATAGGATATAAGCTACTTGAGGGTATGACTTATTCAAGCATATATTCAACCAGCATTATTCCGTACCTACAATTGGGTGGGTGGTAGATTCTGGAGATAGAATAATGAAGTTGCAGTTTCTTTTTCCTGGGACTCAAACTTGAGGGGAGGGAGGAGAAGGTGAGAGAAAGAAACAGGTATAATGGGACAAGACTTATTAGTGTATCAGTGTCTTTAGCCTTTTTTCTCCTCCTGTTCAGTAAAGAGGTTTTTGACTTTATTTTACCAGTGAAAAAATATTAGGTATCTTTTTCTCCCCCTTTTTCTTCTGAGAGGTGTCTTGCGCTGATGGCCTGTTTTGTTTTTTTTTGGGGGGGGTTGGAGATGAGAGTTGGGAAAAAGGGAAGAAATAGGCAAAAACAGGAGAATGGGGGATAGGCCAGGAAAGACAAGAGGTGCTCATGCTGGGCACCTATGCTAGAGCAAAAGGAGTTTGCCTAAAAATGTGGGGGCAAAGGAGAAGCAGGGCAGAAGCCATGGAATGAACCAGGATGCCAATGGAAAGATTTTAAAATGTTTGTTGCTTATTTATGGTTTTCAAGAAAAATAATTTTGTTAATAACAGAAGTTGTAACTGTTTGTTAGAAATTCAGACAGTATCAAAAATGATCCAATGATAAGTAAAAACTGCCTATCGCCCTACCCCATTACCTCACGCCATATGCCACTGCCCTTGTTCAAGACTGTCTTAAAACGAGTGTTTTTGCAGATCAGATGATACAGAAATATTACTATATATGTACACATATATATGCACACACATGACATATTTCAGACAAAAGAGAATATATTACGTGTTTCTGACATTCTGCAACTTTTTAAATGTACTATTCTAGCTTATTTTCAGGCCGGTAGACCTATATCTTTCTCATTTTTAAAAATTAGCCCTATGGTATTTTATTTCATGGAGATACTCAAATTTGTAAAACTATTTCTCTAATTGCTGGATATTCATTACAGTTTTTCCCAGAATATCTTTTAACCTATGTCTTTCCATGTTTGTGTAAACATTTTTGTGGAGAAGATTCTTAGAAGTTTGTTTGCTTGATCATAAAGTACATTAATTTTTTTCATAGACTTTGCCAAATTGTAATCTAAAAATGTGTCACATTACTATATAGAGGGTTTAAAAATGCATATTTTTTTACATCTTCATTAGCTCCATCTTTTGAGGCAAGAACTTCAGTGCCATTGGTGAATATGCCTCAAAATAATCAAATTCTTTTCCTTCTCTCTCTCTCTCTCTTTTTTTTTTTTTAAAGATGGGCACAATAGTCTTAGAAAACCAGCTTCTCTGCTTTGTAGAAGAGCAACCCTTATGGGTATGCTCCAAGTCATGTCTTGAATGTGGAAGTGTTAAAGCTTTTGACTTTTAGGAATACTTGTAAAGCCAGCTCTAAAGCTGCTGGGAGGGTTCTGAGTGGCATAGAAGTTGAGTTCACTTTAGCTGTTAGCATATCTTAGAGCAGAACATACCTACAGTTATCAGTTTCATTCAACAGCCTTCACTGGGGGATTTTCAGTCTTCCCATAGTGGATATTAAGCTAATAAGAAGGCTCTCCAAGTACCTAGGTTTATCTGTCAAGTCAGTGGTAATGGACCATGTGGTCCCTAGGTCTTATAACAAGAACAACAAAGTTCTGTGTTCCCCCTTCTTCAGTATGATATATTAGCTCTGCACAATACCTCTTCTGATTGATTATTGAGTGCATACGTTAGTTTGATACTAAGGACTTTCAAATACATTACCTTTTTTAACCTTCAAATAATTATAGGAGCTAAGTGTCAATATTCCCATTAAGAACAGAAAGTAAGAGAGTTTACATAAGAGCCACACAGCCAGGTTGTGGCAGAGCCAGTATTTGAAACTATATTCATTTGATTGCAAATTCCATATTGTTAACCACTGTGGCTTGCTGCTCTTCAAACCATGTGACATTAAATAATGTCGTTTAAAAAAATCTATTTAGGGGCATCTGATACCTTTTGATAAGATGCTTTTCCCATCTTATTTGATCCTTGCTAATTTATCCCTTTTATGATCTCATGTTGTGGCTAAGACAAGAAGAGGCCAACTCATTACCATTTTGGTCCTCATCTAATAAAGAAATAGTACACTATTGTGCTTAAAGGTATAGACTCAGTTTCTCTGGGTTCAAACCCCGGTGCTGGCATTTACTAATTGTTGACTTTGGGCAAGTTACTGAGGGTCAGGTTTCCCATTTGTAAAACTGGTACAATGAGTTTGCTTACCTCATTGGATTATTTTGAGAATTAAAATGAAGTAATGTGGCTAAGCATGTAGGAGGCTACCTGGTATATACTAAGTATAAATTAAGAGCATTGTATGGCTCTCATTACTAAGTTGACACCCATGTGGCTAGTCCTTTCTACAGTTTCTCATCCTTTGTCACCAGTACCATCTCTTCTTGGTGCTCGTTCTGGCCCTTGGACAAACCAGTTCATCTACTTTGTGGTTACTCAGTTATCTATATTCTCGTCTGGAGTGTTTCTCTCAGATGGAAATATTCCTAATTTCTATTTTGGCTCCTGATCCATATTTCTTGTTCTCCTATTTCAAGTTCAATTAACCAATAATTTTTTTAAAAGATTTTATTTATTTGAGAGAGAGAGAATGAGAGAGAGAGCGAGAGCAAGAGAGGGGAAGGGTCAGAGGGAGAAGCAGACTCCCCACTGAGCGGGGAGCCCGATGTGGGACTCGATCCTGGGACTCCAGGATCATGACCTGAGCCGAAGGCAGTCGGTTAACCAACTGAGCCACCCAGGCGCCCAATTAACCAATGATTTTGGTCTACTATCTAACAAGCCCCAGATAGCCAAGTGCTCTGTTGTCTCAACCTGCCTTGAATCAGTGTTTTTCATAATCATGCCTGAATACTCCAATTTCTTCTTTCCCCATCTGGTCCTCAGCTTGGGCAAACCTGTGCTTTGCCAATTAAAAATCTGGTTCTCATGCACTGTTTCTGATTTATTCCTTGCTTTTTCCAGTTTTTTAACCTTTATTCAGTAAGTATTTCAGAGACCTTATTGTATATCAGGCACAGTGTGAGGTACTAGGGATAAGGTGTGAAAAACACAAACACAGAGCTTATAGTGTAGTCTATAATTATCAGATTGTCAAATAGTCACACAAATTTAAAGTTGCAGTTGTGGTCACTATTATAAAGGTGAGCCATACAGTATTAGGAGACTCCATACTAGGGGTATTTGACCTTGTTGGGGAGATCAGAAAAGGCTTTGTTGGGGGAATGATGCCTGAGATGAGGTCCAGAGGATGGTTGGGAATTAATTAGGCAAGTAGGGAGAATGGTGTGGGCTGGGAGAAGAGCTGTGGTGAAAGGGAGCGTGGTAAGTGTCCGTGACTGAATAAAGGCCAGTGAGGCTCAAATACAGAATTCCTATTCCTTGCATAGGAATACAAAGTGCAAGATGAGATGAGGTTGGGTGAGACCACTCTGGGACTTGTAGGTTATGCTAAAGATTTTGGTCTTGATATCAAGTATACATGGGAAGACATTGGATGGTGGTAAGCATGGCAGTGGGGCAGTAGGGACATTATCAGATGTCATTTTGCTCAGGTCTGTCTGGACAGGACAGAGTGGATAATGGGTAGACTGTTAGAACATGCCTGAGTAGGGGAAAGAAATAAATGGTATTAGAGATAGTGGAGATGAAATTAGCAATTTTGGTGAAAGAGATATGATAAGGGAAAGGGATGACCTTAAGTTTCCTTGGGACAACTGCTTGGAAAGTGATTGTCTTCACTGCAATGGGAGAAGAATGAAATTGAGTTGACTGGACTTACTCAATGATAAATTATTTGCTCTAGGTAAAGCTTATAATAATCTCTGGGAGTAGAAACTTATACTAGCTTGAGTAAAAAGTTTTTATGTAAAGATACAGGGAATATAGCATGGAAGCTGTAGCAGCATGGCCTTAGGGAAACTGGAAGGTTTTCAGGAACTAAGATCTCTTTGGCCAAAGAAAAGTGAATTTGCAGGCTAATAAGATAACTTTGGAAATAAGCTTTGACCTATCTTTCCTAGTGCCATAAATATGAAAGATGGTGTTAATATGTATCTGGACAGCTTCTGTGTTGATTGAACATCAGATTCATCTTCGCTACTCACTCTTTCCTGATGATGACCCTAAAGTGAATAAGATCTTATCAGTGTTTTATTGTCAGCTTTCAGGAACTGTAAATGTAACTCTTAAATCATTGCTACTTAGAAGAAAGTTCTTACAGAGGGAATAGAGGAAAGTTCTTGGGAAGTTGAACAGAATGCTATTTGTAACTGCCTGGTTTTACAAAAACAAACTTTTCTGATTATAAAAGATCCATTTTGAGGATTGCCGGATAACAAGACAGCCTCATTACATGCACTGTTTAGTTACAACAGAGTCTGACTCTAAGGTCAGAGACCCTGAGAGTGGGGAAATCCAGGGAGAGTTGCCAAACAGCTCCTTGAAAGAGGGGTCTTCAAACTGGTTCCATGTTCCTTTTCCAACCTTTCTCTTTGCCTTCAGCTATTGATGTCTGGTTCTGTTCCTATCACCTCTCTGAAACTTCTATTTATAGGGTTGGAAATGATTCCTGTTTGCCAAGTGCAGTGATGTCTTTTGAATTGTTATTAAGTACTACTTCTCTGTAGCCTTTGTTTCTACAGACTGCTCCTGGAAGCTTTCTTCCTCTTGCTTTTGAGAGCCCTATTCAGTTCTTCCTCAACCTCTACCACATTAGCAGTTACTGCAAAGTAACCTTGGCTGGTTCTTCCTCCTTTTTGCTTTACTATTTTTCCACGGTTTTAGCCTTGTTGTTGGTCAGGCCCATCTTGTGCCTTTCTTTAGCTGGAATATATTTGTACTTGATTCTTACATATCTACCTCCTGCCTGGAATTTGAGTTCAAGAGAGGGTTCCAATAACTTCTACGATGTAGCATATAGACTGCTCACATTTAGCAGGTCCCAAACTTGAGCTTTTTCTTTTCTCCCCCAAACCTATTATTCATTTTTAAAAACCTTTATTTTTACAAGCACCAGCATCCACCAGACACTTTGCAGTCATCCTCGATCCCTTGTGCATTTGTATCACTTTTCCTCCATCCCTCCTGCTACTGGCCTAGTTAAGGCCTCATGCTTTTATCATCTCTTGTAAAGATATTGTCATATCCTAGTTTCTTTGCTTTTAATCTCTTCTCACACCAGTGCAAGAGTCATACTACTCTTACAAAATATAAACTTGTTTGTGTCTATGTAAAATTTTTGACGTTTGGTGTATATTGGCTATATTATATAAACCCAATTATTTGATAGAGCTTATAAGGTTTTTCACAATCTGGCACCAGTCTGCCTTTCCAGGTTCATCAGTTATCTCTCTCCTAATATTTTTTTGAGTGATAGACCTTTTTCATGTAATGCCACTTTTAATATGAACAAGGTATTATTTATTGGTCTTGTATTAGGAAATTGGTACCAAGGAAAGTAACTTGTTCAAGACTACTTAAGTAGCAAAGGACAAAGAACCAGGTTGGAGCCAAACTTTGTACCCTACTACTCTGAAACCACACTGAACATTTACATGTGAATGTGCCTTTCTTCCTGCTGCCTCTTCAGCCTGCATTGTCCAACTTCCTTGTCTTCCTTTTCCAAATCCTCTGTGTATTGCAAGGCCCTGCTTAAAAGGCTGTAAATCTTATCAGACTTCTTGCATCATAGTAGAATTAATAGCTCCTTATTTTGAGTTCTCTCAACATCTTGTGTATTTTTTAATTATATCACTTTGTGTAAGATGAGCTTCTTTTTTTTTTTTAAATTTTATTGTTATGTTAATCCCCATACATTACATCATTAGTT
>NW_022589709.1:70275261-70357348 GCF_004348235.1 Phoca vitulina
ATATTGCATTATTTGTTTCAGAGGTACAGATCTGAGATTCAACAGTCTTGCACAATTCACAGCGCTTACCAGAACAGATACCCTCCCCAGTGTCCATCACTCAGTCACCCCATCGCTCCCACCCCACCCCCCACTCCAGCAACCCTCAGTTTGTTTCCTAAGATTAAGAATTCCTCATATCAGTGAGGTCATATGATACATGTCTTTCTCTGTTTGACTTATTTCGCTCAGCATAATACCTTCCAGTTCCATCCACGTCGTTGCAAATGGCAAGATCTTATTCCTTTTGATGGCTGCATAATATTCCATTGTATATATATACCACATCTTCTTTATCCATTCATCTGTTGATGGACATCTTGGCTCTTTCCACAGTTTGGCTATTGTGGACATTGCTGCTATAAACATAAGATGAGCTTCTTGATACAACTCTGCTAAATTCAAGTGAATTGTGAGGACACTGTGTCAGTCATTCTTAAGTTCCCAGTGTCTAGGACATAGTAAGTCCTCAGGAAATATCTTCAGAATGTAGAGGGAGGAGTATTTTCCTAATCCATTAAATTATTATTGTCAAATCTAAACATTTCTAATTAAAATAGGTTTGGTTGTCAACACAGAAACATCACAACTTCTTACTGTGCTGCTCAAAGTTTATTAACAATGTGCTGTGAGCAGGCATTTTCAAGAACATTAAGTAAGACTACCTAGAAAGTTATTTCTGTTTGAAGTATCCAGGAGCCTTGATAGAGTCAATTGCCTGAAGCAGTCGCCTGTACTGATGAGACACGTCTCTGTTATAAACAACAGAAAACCTGAGGCATTTATTGCCTTATGTTATAGAAAGGATGAGGCTTGTTCTGATGATAAGTTGTAGTATGTTTCTCTCTTTTCTGGTGGTGTTTCCATTTTCACCAAGCATCTCCTCTTGTGGCTCTAAGGTTACATACCTGCTCATACATTCTAGGAGAAAGGAGTATGTTTCCTCACCAATTAATCAACATGATTCAGTTTGTTTTGTATCCGTTTAGGTCACACCTATCCCTGGTAGTGAACTGTAGTGGAGGAATGTGATTCCTCCACATGGATCAGATAGTCCTGTGCCACACCCCATCCTCAAGTCTGGAGTGGTACCAGCTATTTTTAAGCAAATGGGTTGTAGGGGCAAAAGGTGGACACTTTAAGAAAAGCCTGAATGCTGACCCAAGTAGAGGGCAAGTGAATGCTGGACAGCCAAAACCAGTAAAATGACCTCCAAATACCATTAAGATAATGGATCAAAAAGGGAAAACATGATCTTGAGGTGATTGCCATGCTTTCCACAGATGACTCACAACTCAGTCCCGTTTCTATGGAGGAGTAAGACCCAGCATTTAATGGATCACTTTTCTTTATCATTTTGATATTTGAAAGGGGAGATGTACTGATATTGTCTGCTCTTTGCCATGGAAGGATGACCTCCCTGTATGGTCAGCTTCAGCAAGCTATCCAGATTCAACATTGGTTTGGGCAATGGGGAGACCAGAAGGCAGGAGGAGGGTGAGACTGGGGAACTTATTCCTCTGGCTCTCTCCCCACTGGGCCGTGGGTTGGCTGTGTCCCTCCTTCTGTCATGCAGGCCTCTCCTACATACTTACTCTCTCCAGATTCTAAATCATTCTTTGCCTTTCTTGATCTTCCTTCTGTTGCTATTCCTGGGGTTCTGCACTGTTGATTTGTCTAAACTCTGCCTACACCTTTGTAAAGATTCTTTTTATTAAACTTGTCTCAAATTACCCAGTTGGAGTATGCCATCTGTTTTCTGCCAAGACCCTTACTGATACAGTGGGTAATCATCTCTCTCCTAGCATATTTTCAATCACAGCAGTAACACTTTTCCAAAATAGAACTATCATATCAGCCAAAGGTAAATTTTCTTTAATTGGACAAAAAGAGCTTCCCCAATCAGTTTTGATCATTTGTGATTCAGTCACCCAGTTAAGGAATTTGCAACCTGAGGACAAAAAGCATAGGCCAGGAGGGACGTAGAATTTTTATAGCAGTTGTTAAGGGAGGGGCCTCCTTTCAGTTTGCATGTTCATTTGCAAATTGGACAAGATTCCTCTTGACTCATCTAGCTACAAATTATAAATAAAAATGTAAATTTTAGTTTAGTATTTTAGTGTTTCACAATGGTTTTAGCAGGAGTATTTATTCTCAATAGTTATTAGTACAGTTTTTAAGTACTAAAGGAAGAATATTAGTGTAGTTGGACAGTCATGACAGTGGTATTTACCACTCAGATTACTGATGGAAACTGTCATCTCTATACAATTTCATGTAAATGGCAACCACAAGGACAGATTACCTGAAATCATATTGATATTCTTGTAAGAATCGTAAATGTTTTACTTCTTTTATTCTAGGATTCAGGTATTTGATAATGATTCTAGAACTGAAGACATTGATGGTTGGGGCCATTTATTAGAGTGCTGAGTGAATTCAGTTTGGTTCCTTGGTTTGCCACTTCCTCTTTTGGATATATTTCCCATCTCGTTAAAGTTTGTAAGAGTGATTGTGTTAATATCTTAAACTTCTTTCTTTAGTGGGGGGAAACTTGAATTTTTGAATGCTTAAAAATAATTTGTGAAATAGATTCTTGTGTCTCATTTTTTGAGATTCTGGTTTCATAGATCCTGGTAAGCCCCAGTCTTCATCTTTTTTCATTCTTCCCCCTTGCTCATTATATTATAGACACAAAGGCTCTTCTGTTCCTCAGTCATTAAAGTTGTTCCTTCTCCAGGGTCTTACAGTGATATCAGTGTAACCTCATGTTCAATTCAAATGTACACCACAGGGTTCATGTGAATCCCTTCCTCCTTTCCATATTTGTACTCCTTCACTAGTGGGAAGTGTGGCTTCCATTATCCTTAAGACATTTACTTAGTGCTTAATCCTCCAAATCATAGGCAAACTCCTTACCCCCTTGGTGTGCTGTCCCATTTGAAATCCCTTCCCAATCCTCTTCAACCCTGTGGAGGGGCTTTTTGACTGAATTAGGAGAAAAGAAAGAAGGAAGGGACCAACTTCATCTTTTAAAATGAGGTTATAAAAATTACCTACTTTCAGGATGGGTTTTAGGATTAAGCAATGAAGTGCTTTATACTTTAACTGCAAGGTAATATTCAGTGGTTATTTGTGCTCTAACATTTGATATAATATTCACTGAATGAATAAAGAGCCTGAAATTAGTAATAAAAAATCCCCCCAATTTATTGGAGTCTGGTATCTAGTCCTCAATATACTACTGGTTCACTAAAAGTTAGAGCAACTATTTAGTTAGCTAATTATTGATTCAAAAAATAAAATTTAAACATCTTTTATGTTCCAGAAACTTCCTAAGAGTGAAAGCTGTAAGAATTACCAAGATAGACTTGGTCCCTGCTGTCATAACACTTGTGGTCTGACTGAGAAGACAATTAATGAGCAATAGCAATAAAGTAGGGCAAGTGCTTTGTCACAGTTGCAGAGAAAGGGTTCAGAATACATTACAGGAATGCTGAACTGCATCTGAGAGACTGGTGAGGAAGGTTTTCTAGAGATGACAGTTAAGCCGCAACCTCAACGTGAGTAGGAGCCAGCGCTTGAAGACAAGGGGGAGGAGTATTTTGGGCAGAAGGAGCACAATGTGGGAAGGTGAGAGGGAGCATGGAATTACATGAAGTACAATGTGATGCGTGCAAAAAGAATGGGGGACATGGGAGAGATGTGGTTGAAGAAGTCATCAGGGGTCTTGTGAGTCTGTTTTGGACCATGGACATTATTTACAGTGTGATGAAAAATTAACCAAAGAAGGTGACAGGGGAGTGATGCACTTAGCTCTTGAGAAGCATTGCTCTGGCCTCCTGACTGAGGAGGGCATACAGGTTGGGACAGGAGGGCAAGATGGAGGGTGGAGCGAGACGTTGTATACAAGCATTGTCATCCAGCGGAGAGATGACGAAGCCGTGGCTTGGGTAGAGACCGTGGGGATAGATGGAAATGGTTATCCACGAGAGATGTTTAGAGGTGGACCTAACAGACATAATGCTCTCCCGTCTCCGGTGTAAAGAAATGCTCTTCCCTGAAATAAGGAACATGGCAAGGCGAGGCGGCTGAGTTTGGGAGGATGATGAAGGGGAGAAGTTTGTTCTCCCAGCTGTAAAATGAGAAGGTTCTATCCACAGCAATGCAATTGTATGATTATCTTGTGCGGTCTTCATGTGGCCAAAGACAGAGCAACTTTATTTTATTTTATTTTTTTTTAAAGATTTTATTTATTTATTTGAGAGAGAGAATGAGAGCGAGTACATGAGAGGGGGGAGGGTCAGAGGGAGAAGCAGACTCCCTGCTGAGCAGGGAGCCAGATGCAGGACTCGATCCAGGGACTCCAGGATCATGACCTGAGCCGAAGGCAGTCGCTTAACCAACTGAGCCACCCAGGCGCCCAAGACAGAGCAACTTTAGAGCTGTAGAGAGATTCTCTATTTCCCCTTTCTTTTTGCTGTTCAGGCATCTAGCTAATCTAGGCTTTAGTTACCAATTAAGCACAGAAAACAGAAAATGTATTGCTTAGTATTTAAATTGAAACAAAAGAAAGGGAGTGGGGAGCTGGCATAAGCTGGTAAATATGTTAGCTTTCATAAGCATGAAATAACACAAGATTTATCATTCCACATTTTATAACTTGGGTGATTTTAGATCTTCTGTGGCCAGGCTGACTTTATTGTCCTATAATTCTCAATTCTGTGATTTGCGTTTTCTCTTAGCTTGAGCAACTCTCCTGATTGCTTATGACTTTACAGTTGCTACGGGGAGTCGTTATACACAGATGGCTTTTAGGAGGGGAGTCAATTTGGTAGGCATTTTCCTTGATTACGATGCCTTTTCTCTGCACTGATTGTTATAAGAGTGAAGATTCTTGCATGTCAAATGGTGAAAATGTTTCCAGGGTCTCAAAAAAGGAAGGAACATTACATTTGCCAGATGATCTCTGTGTGACTATACTCTGATGAAAAGACCGCCTGGTTCCTTTAATTTATTCAGATAAATTTTTATAAGCAGTGATAAAACCAAACCAACATGAGGTACCAGAGGGAAAAGACAGCAGAATTTGCAGTAGAGAGTAGATATTGATTTGAGCATATAATTACATCCACCTTGTTATATGGTTTCATTTTCATCTCTTGCAACCTTGCAAATAAGTACAAAAATCTTATCAGACGTACCCTGTATCCATTTTTTTTTTTTAAGTTCATGCTACTATCCTTTCACGAGAACACAGAGAAAGAAAGAAATACTTTTTCTTCTTGAAGGCAATTTTCTTTCTTTACTTATGTTACTTGTAAATCAACTTTTTATTGTACAGTTGATGCAAGCTTATTATACAAATAACAGAAAATAGAACCCTGTGTTTTTCACCTGAATTTGTCTTAGTCTGAGGAAAGGCTTGATTTTCATGAATGACCTGTGTGAGTCCAGAGCTACAGGAGATAAAAAGGACACCATTTATTAGCCTAGTTGTTTTATATTCAGATATTTGTGTGATCTATAACAGAAAAGCCATGTCCTTCTCCCCAGGTATACCTTTTCATGAGAATTAAGAGAACAAAGTTAGGTCATCACAGGTGGTTTCTCCAGTTTTCTTATCAGTTATCTTAAGTAGACTTTGCTAAGCAAATGTTGAGAACCCAGAGCAATTCAAAATATATTCTTAATTGGAGAAATCTTCCTGAGATCTAATAAGAACTTGCCAAAATAGAGCATTTACTATGTGTCAGACATTATGCTAAGTATTTCACATGTATTTTATTTAATCTGTAAGGAAAGCCCATAAGGTAGGTATTACTCCTTCTTTAAAAAAAAAAAAAAAAAAAGGAAGTTAAGGTACAGAGAGATGAACTTGTTCCAGATCACAACGCTGGTCCTTTCAACTGTGAGGCTAGGTTATTTCTCCTCTCCCCTCTCCTTGGTGTTATTCTTCTCTCCAGCATGAGCATAAGTCCATTTCATCTAAATTAGAATAGGCATTTCCTCAGATTTCAGTGAGAAATAGCTCGGATGAGAGGGTGTCTACTGCCCAACATCTGGAAATCCCCAGAGAGATCCTGTGGTTGAGGGAATCATGGTGGCAGGGAAGGAGATGAAGTACTCCATTCTCTACCTGAAACTGAACCAACTTACAGATATGAGTCTAGAGGAGACCATTTTTGTCTCTCTGACCAGACTCTCTGGTCTGGCGTGCTAACCAGTGCCTTCCACTTGCCTCCTCTTTCCTCTTGCTTCCCAGTGCTATTCTACTTCAAGTTCATGAATTTCTACAGAGCTGTGCCGTTTCCCTCTTCACAAGTCTGTGTCTTGGAAGGGGACACATAAAACTTTTCATCTCCACGTTGCTATGCATAGTGTCCTTCTTCCAAACCTTGTTTAAATCCTGGAGATCATATTTACTCACCTGTGGTTTAATTGGCGTCTTCTCTGATGAGTGACTTTGTTTTTACATTTGTTAAAGATACTGAGTGTTAAAACGATTGTGTTCAGTCTATTTTCTGTTTCCTAGTTAGTTTCTTGTAGAAATCACTTTTTTCTTCTTGCTCCTATGTTGCTTCCTTGATATCATGGTAACATATAACAATTGCAAAATGCCTTGGAAAATTGATAGTATGGTAGAAATAATGTCCTGCACTTATACAAGCTTTAATATTTTATTTTTTTATTTTTTAATATATTTTTATTTCACAAAAGCCCCTTTTCTTTTAATCTCCAGTAATGCTATTTCCAATTTATATATAGGGAAAAAGAGTCTGAATGAGACCGTCAGACATAGGACATTTTATTCCCACCTCCCCATCTGTTTCTCACATTATCCTTGTGGTTATATCTGCTGTGTTGTTTTATGGGCATTTATATGGATTTTTTTCTTCCTTCATTTTCACGTTTAGTTTAAAACCCATTTGGTCAGCTGACCCTCATTTCCTTCCTCTGCAAATCAAAGCAATTTCCCTTGTTCTACCTGTCATAGTTTTTTTAAATCCTATGAGAGCTTGTATGTGGATGTCCTTTGCCATATGAGCCTTAGGAATATGAGATGTTAGTATATCATTTTATTCCCCCATGCCCTGTCTGGTCTTATACTATATGTAAGGTGGCGTTTTTCCAATCTTAGAGTATGTAAGAATCACCTGAGTGAATTGGTTAAACATGCAGGTTCCTGGGTTCTGTCCCCAGAGGTTCTGAATCAGTAAGTAAGGTGAGGCCCAAGAATGTGCATATTTAACAAAAATCACAGATAATTCTGACCCAGGAGATCTGTGTGTTATATTTTGGGAAACACTGCTTTAATGGGCCTTAGTTCTGTTTCATGAATGAGCAACTTCCCTAGCATCTAGACTCCAGATATCTTTATATACAAACCAGCTGTGTTACTTGATACTTCTCTGTGCAGGAGTAACCTTGAACAACTTTAAGGAGCAGGGAAACCACCAAATGCATAACATAAAAGTTACTTATCATGACAATGAAGTTTGTTCTCCTCTTTGGAGAAAGGTGCTCTTTTGGGTGTGGGAAATGAGCAAGTGTGGAGTAGCCCCTGACATTCAGAAGCATCCTGCTGGACTGCAAGAAACACTTTGGACAGGTGGGGGGTCTTGATTCAGTTACTAATGCTGGCTGTGTGACCTTGGTGCAGTCTCTGTACCTCTTTGAGCCTGTTTTCTTAGCTGTTAAGTGGTACTAGATCAGTGTTTGTTAGATTCTCCCACCAAAATAGAGCAATGTTTTCAGGTCCTCGAAGAATTTTGACTGCAGCTGCAAGTAGTCTGCTGCTGGATAAAAAGTCTTTGAAGCATCATGTCTTACTTTGAAAAGTAAGGTTTTTTCTTTTTTTTTTCCTGCTTTCTACTCCATCATATATGCAATGCTTACTTCAGTGTAAAAATAATGTTTAAAAATAAATACCATGGAGAAAATCCAAATCCCAATGGCTTTACTTCCTGCTGCCTCACATCCCAGGGGTTTCTAGGCTTGAGTCTGAGAATAGACTAGATGATGCCAAAGATTCCTTCCAGTTCTCTGAATTCATGATCTAAGAAAACTCTTTAAGCAAATTTGCCATTTAATGCACCGACCTCAATTTCCAAATCGGATGTGCTCTGATGTCTCAGGACTAGGAGAGTGTTCTGAAGGGAGAAAACACTCACCAAAAAGGTGACTGCATTTTTGATGTAAACGATCCAATGCTAAATTTATTGACCTTATTCACAAAGGATTTTTGTGATTCTCTAAACTCTCTTTGAGCTCTGTATGAATTCATTGGCCTCAAATTGAACTTGTACTTGCAAATAGTTATCAGAGTGGGTTTGCAGAAAGAAAATCCAACTTGACATGAACACCTATACTGGAATTTAATGCAACTAAAGTTTGTTGAGGGCACTTTTGTCACCCTCATTAAATGTATTGATCTTTCTGTGTCTCAACTCACCTCTCTGTGAACTTGTTGGTCACTAATGATGCCTCCAAATTGGACATTTTTTGACCTCTTTGCTCTTAGAGAGAAGGATGATTTGACAAAAATTCTAAGCACTTAGCATTCTGTTATCTTCTATAATAAGACCTCACAAAGGTTCAGCTGTACACCCCGTGAACTTAAAATGAACTCTCTTTAATTTTGTGGGAACAGAAGAGGTACACCTCACCACAGAGGGACATGTTTTACCTTTGAGGAGCCAGCTGGTCCGTCAGACACATCCCCAGGGGGTGGCAGTAACTAGCTCTGGTCCTAAGCCAGGTCCTGGTGACACTCTAGTCTCTAGAAGGGACTCTGTTAAACTGAATTCACAAGCAACTGATATATAAAATTACAGGATGCAATTTGTTAATATATATTAATATGATTTATAAGGGGGCTAAGTATGTATGTCTTTTAATCAGTACGTTTGTACCTCCACCATACAAACGGATACATGAAACCAAATTATTATCTGCAGTCGTCCAGGTGGGCATGTGATTGGAGTAATAGTTCATTTGAAAGATCGTGATAGTTTACAGGAAGTTAAATTATGATAGTGATGTTTCCATCTCTACCGTATCAGATAGTGAGCTAGCTTCGTGTACTTAAGTGCATCCTTATCATTGTGGTACGGGCATGAACTTGTCACACAGGCTGCCTTGGTTCAAAGTCTCACCCTGCAGCTTACTAGCTATGTGACTTCTGATATCTTTCTTATACGCTAACCCTCACCTTGCTCTTCTGTAAAATTTCATTCTACTTCATTTTATTCTTTTTATAGTTTTTCACTTGTGGTAGAAAATCCAATCGTCCTTACTTCCTGGTTTTTTGGAGTGCGTCTCAGTGTCACCCCCTGCAGCCACTGAAACTTCAAATTGAAATTTTACTGCCCTACCTATTCTCAGAAGGAAAAGTTGACTGCAAGAAAATTCTTATCTCATAAAAGAACCCAGTGACCAACTTTATGAACTGTTTGACTTCTGGAAGAAAAGTGAAGCTTTAGTGTCTCATTTTTTTTCTAGATGGCCTCCAAATGTGACAATTACTGGTAGTCAAGGTTTCATACAAAAAGGTCGTTTGAAGGAAAAAACCCCGCCAATTTCAACTCAGTGACTGTTGTCAAGACCTCATTAACCTCTCCATGTTTCCCGTGGATGCCACATGAAGCCGTTGGCACTCCAAATTGGAATTTTACTGGCTACTGTTCTTTCAGAGAAAAAGAGAGTTTGAGAAGGAGATAAAAATTTCACTTGGCTCAGGTTATGTTAGATCCCTTAAATTTGAATAAGGAGATGAAAGTCATTGACAAGCAAACAAACAAACCTCCCAAAACACTCAGAAATCAAAGAAACGCCTGCCTGCCATGAATAATACCAAAGGATTTAAAGAGCTACAATTTAAAGTCTATGAAAATATTCGTTATATTGAATATATTATATTATAATGAATATATTAATTGATTAACTTCTCTTCAGCCCAGACAGAATGCAGTAAACTTTAGGAAGAAAGAAACAGGTCATTAAAATAAAAGCCTTTGTTTCCTTATTGCATTCAATGGATATGTATTGAATACTTACTAAGTGCTCCCACTTTGGTAGTCACTGGCGATACAATGTGACAAAAAATTGACTTGCTTTCATGGAGAGTGCAGCCTACTGAGGGAGTCAGGTGGTGTTCAAATGATTCCAGAAGCAAATGTGAAATTTCAAATGGGATCTGTATTATGAAGGCAGCCATGATACCAAGTGAGCATATAATGGGGATATTTGACCTAAAGAGGAGGTCAAGGAGAACTGTCCCCAAGGAAGTGACAAATAAGCAGAGATGTGAGGGGCGCCTGGGTGGCTCAGTCGTTGAGCGTCTGCCTTCGGCTCAGGTCATGATCCCAGGGTCCTGGGATCGAGCCCCGCATCAGGCTCTCTGCTCAGTGGGGAGCCTGCTTCTCCCTCTCCCACTCCCCCTGCTTGTGCTCCTGCTCTTGCTATCTCTCTCTCAAATAAATAAATAAAATCTTAAAAAAAAAAATAAGCAGAGATGTGAAACATGAATGGAAAAGAGGCCCACTTGTCAAGAAGAGTGAAGTGAGTTCATGGGACTAAAATCAGGTGAGTAGCACTGGAGGTCAGAGATCTTGGTACTTTATCTGATGGGATCTGCACCACACACACACACACACACACACACACACACACAAATAACAAAAAGGTGACCTAAGAAAAGTGTAACATGTGCAAAACTAGGGAAAAAAAGAAGAAGTTGCAGTGTGTGTTTACCATTTATGCGGCATGAGTACTTAACTGGAAGGAAGGAAAAAAAATGGTATATAAGCAGTTGCAAGAGGCCAGTATCAGCAAAGCAAAACTGTCCAGCATACTGCTTTCTGGTCAGAGGCTTACTTTGGTTCTCCATTCGGTCCTTAGGCAAAGCTATCAAAATCTTTGTTTATTCCTTAGTTTGCAAGGACTCAAGGATTGGGGAATCATTTCTTCTTAGAAGAGTGGAATTGAGAACATCATCAAGGCAGGGGTGGGATCAATTGCATTCACCACTAGAGCCTCTGTGTCTATTGAGCTGCTCCCACAGAGTAGGTCATCATTAATATTGAATAAACTCCATTTTCCCATTTGAAGCTCCACCACTTTTGCACTTGTAAACTGGGAATAAAACTGTGACTGGGAGAATCCCTCCATTTCTGAAGGGCCACTCCGTAGCACTTAGTGCTAGCCCGGGTAGCTTACATCTACTGGGAACATGTTGCAGTCTGTTGGGCGGGGGGCACAGTGGGGTGCTGTTTGGGAAAGGACTGGCAGGAGCAGAGCGTGGGCCTGGAGACCAAAATGTGGGCTCAGCTTGTTTGGGGCAGGACTGAAGGGGACAGCTTAGGGGCATCAAATAAGAACGACTACCTTCAAGGGATACTACATTACCCATTTGGTGTATATCATTCCAGACCATTTAAGATACATATATGTTTTACACTGGCATATGGTTTTCTAAAATGCAGCAAAAATATATAATTTTTTTACTTATGATGAATTTGCTCTTAAGCAGAACCTAAAGATTTATTTCCTTTTCCTACACTTAAATATATTTACATATAACTTAAAAATTTTATTAATTTATAGCAGTAAGTTTTTTAGAGGCTTTTTTTTAGTTAGAAAGTTATAAATGAGAAAACAAAATTGGCTTATTTCAACATCCAAGTCATTCTTTTTGATGTAAAAGAGCCATTCATGCATGTGGTTAAAAAAATCAAAACAGTAAGAACAGGAATTCATAAAAACTAAATGTCTGATGCCACTAGGTTCTTCTCCCAAAGTGAATTACCTTTATAATTTCTTGTCATGTTTGCAAAATGAAAAAAAAAAAACCGCTCACAATGCGCATATAATACACACACAATGAAAAGGGGAACCTACTCTGTACAAGAGACTGAACCTTGATTATGTCTCTTAGTAAAACGTCCTGGAATCATTTTGCAGCCTGTCAGTACAAGGCTAGTGCAGTGGTTCAGGGCTTTTTTTTTTTTTTTTTCCCCTGTAATCTGGGTTTAAATATCAGCTCTACTTCTTAACAGCTCTGTGACCTTAGGTGATTTGTCTAACCTATGAGTGCCTTAGTTTTCCTGTTTTTAAAATGGGTTGTAAAAGTACTCCACTTACAATGTTACTATGAAGATGAAGTGAGTTAATCGACACAATATGTTTACAACAGTACTTAACACATACTAAGCTTTGTGCACTAGCTGATAACATATCAACATGTACTATTACATCATTTTATTTGTTATAACTTGTTATGTTATTAATTATCATGTAGAAATTATTTTGCTTAAAAAAACTTCGTTATGGAAAATTTTAAACAAATGGAGAGGATAGCATGAAGAATCCTCATATACCTATCACTCAGCTTTAGAAATGAACACTTCTGCAAACTTGTTTTATCTATCCCCTCTACTTTTTTAATGAGGTATTTTAAAGAATATCCCAAGCATTTAATTTTTACATATATTTTACAGTTTAAAAATATATATTTTGAAAAAATAACCTCCATGCCATTATCACATTTAATTCCTTAGTATTTTCTTTCTTTTCTTTTTTTTAAAGATTTTATTTATTTGACAGAGAGAGAGAGTGCGAGCACAAGCAGGGGTAGGGGCAGAAGCAGAGGGAGAAGCAGGCTTCCAGCTGAGCAGAAAGCTTGACGTGGGGCTTGATCCCAGGACCCTAGGATCATGACCTGAGGCGAAGGCAGACCCTTAACCTACTGAGCCACCCAGGTGCTTCATAATTCCTTAATATGTTCTAAAAGCCAATCCATACTTGAATTTTTCTGATTACCTCAGAAATCTCTTTTTACAGTTGATTTGTTCAAATCAAGTTTCAAATACAATTCATACATAGCATCTGGTTGTTGTGCCTCTTTATTCTCTTTTTGTCCCATACCAGTCTCCTCTCTCCCTTTCTCCCCTTTTATTTTTGCCATTCACTTCTTGGAGAAACAGAGACTTACATAATGGCCCATATATTGCACTTGACTGATTGCTTCCTCGTGGTATCATTTAGCTTGTTTCTCTATTTCTCGTATTTCCTGTAACTTGGTAGTTACATCTAGAGTCTTAGTTACTTGGACTTCCTAGGCGTCACGTTTTGTTGTCCCATTTTACAACTCCTCTTTCTTAACCATCTGAGGATGTTCTTTTGGGTGAATGAGCCATAATTTATTTAGTTGTTCGATGGACAGTGCCACAAGGAGCGGCTGTGAGTGGATACTTCATACACTTGTGTATGAATGGAGGTGCAAATTCTGTTACCTGAAAAAAGCTGCTATTTTTTTTATTTTTTAAAAAAATTTATGAATGGATGGAGGAACATACAGGTAGAATCAGCTAAAGAGACAATGGATAGAAACTATTTTGCAGAATATTAAAGCTAGGAGTCTAATTCCAACAAATTACATATGTATAAGTTACATACAAATTACATATGTATAAGTTAAGGCTGAGATGCAAGTCCTTGTGGCCCAAATGCACAATATAATGATAGAGAAGGCCCTGTAGACTCTTAAGACTGTAGACTCTTAAATTTGTGTATTTTAGCTTAAGCCTACTTTTTTTCTAATAATAACCTTTTCCCCCCCCAATACATTCTACTCCCAATGTGGGGCTTGAATTCACAACCCCCAGATCAAGAGTTACATGCTGTACTGACTGAGCCAGCCAGGTGGGCCCCCACCCCCTGCTAGTTATAATCTTTTAAAATGCTAATTGAATGAATGAAAATAGAGAAAAGTAGACATAAATAAGTAAAAAACCCAACAAATCATAATTTCATTACTTGGAGTCAATTACTTTTCTTAACATTTTGGTTTTTGTACTGTTCTTTTTTTTCATGTATTATTAACAGTTTTCATAGTTGTGAACATACCTGATAAACAATACTGTAAGCTGTTTTTTCACTTCACAGTGTGCTTTCTCTCACATTATTAAGAACCTTATGCAAACATAAAATTTAATAAATCCATAAAAACCATAGTGAGTTCATCATAATTAACCATATTACAATTATGAGGTGTTCATTATTTGCTGTAGTTCCAGTATTATAAACATTTTTGCTAATATAATATGATTCAACAAATATTTATTAATGCTTTCATTGTTACAGTGTGAGTATTTGTGACAGATGTATAACTTTTCTCTTGTATTGGGGTATGTTTTTCTTATTCCAAGAAAGACAAAGAGGAGAAAGACATAGAGGAGGAAGAAAGGCAGGGTGGGGTGGAGTAGGAGGAAGCAGATTCGTCTCCTGGTCCAGTGATCCTCAAATTTCAGCACGTATAAGATTCACTCTTGGCTCCTGTCCCATCCTGCTGATGTAATAGTTCTAGATGGGGTCAAAAGCCTGATTTTTGTTTTTAAGCAAATTCGTGGATGTGTCTGCCATGAATGGTTTGTTGCACACGATTTGGGAAAAATGGACATAGTTCTTCAGGTACTCATATGTTGGTGATTCTTGGCTGTGTGTGCATCCTCAAAATGAAACTGTTTAAGGACTGGTAATGGATGTTCTATGAGTGACTTATCTTGGCTCTGTTTACCACTTAGATGTCACCCATTATAAAAACACTGTTGACTTTCTGCAAAAGGCAGGGAGAAAATCTCCAGCTAAAAACAGTTTCTCTTTTACATGGGGGAGGTGAGCATACATCAAAAGGTTTGAAGAGCCCCATTGTCAACAGGGAACCCTGTTCTAATGGAGGGAGGACTTCAGAAAGCTCCCTCTATTTTTGGAAGGGGAACTAGTTTGGCTTGCTCATCTTTTTAACTCTGAGGGCAAATCCTCGCTCTGGCTGTGTCTGGTTTTCTTTTTTTATTGCTTCTACACCCTCAGAAGCCCAACATTCAGTTATTCTGATTCTTGCAGGTAAGGTTGCTCTTGGGCTCCCTGGAGGACTTTTACATGATTGGTCAAGATGATTTGTGGCAATGCTGTCATGTATAGTGAGTTATGCAGTGAGGCTTTCTGCTGATGGAGTATGTGCTTTTGAGCAGGAAATGGCCTTTATAAATCTTTTCTTTAACAAGGGCTTCAAAAATTTGCTTCATTCATTGAAGCTCAAAACTGTGTCCTCATATCAATAAACTTTGCACAGGAAAGATTGGTCGCTTAAATAGCTCCTCTGTCTTTGGATGCCACTGAGCACAGGACCATCCATCCATCCAGGCAAGGAGGCTTTCATATTTCTTCAGGTAACTCCATGAATTATAAGCAAGGATAAATGAAAGTAGGAATAATCCAACACCAACTATTGCCAGAATTAAAAAAGAATTAAGAAGTCTCATGAATGATGGCATACACACTATACACCCTCTTCTGGTACTACAGACATTTTAGTAGCTGAGCGCTTTAAATTGGTGCTATGTCATAGAACCTTCTGTGATGATGAAAATGTTCTATACTCTGCCCTGTCCAATGCTGTGACCACTTGCTACTTCTGGCTATTGAGTGCTTGAAATGTGGCTGGCATGATTTAGAATGAAATTTTTAGTATAATTTGATTTAAATTAATTTACATGTAAATGACTGCATGTGGTTAATAGCTACCATATTGGGCACTGAACCTTAAACTGTTCAGTAGATATTCTCACAGCTTTGAATTAGAAAAAGGTCAGCCAGATCGAGTTAAAATAAATGTAATCTTACTTATGGTAAATGTAACTCTTCTGTCCTCTCATTGTAACCCCCAAATTTGAAGACACACTCATAATTGCAATTATATAGTTAAGAGTTCAAAAGATGGTTTTTCCATTTAATCAGTTGATAGGATCCATACTGGCTGGTTTTCTTTCTTCCTTTCTCTTTCCCCAAGCTCTCTTTAGAAATTTCATGCTTCTTTGTTCCTCTAGGATCAAAAATACTCAGAGTGAAAGATGAAGATTATGAAACCATGTGGATAGTTTCATGCAATTTTGGTAAGGAAAACTATGCATAAAAATGTTCTTTCATAAATGGACCAGTAGTTATCTCTAAGAGATGGCTTTACAGTTGACTTTAAGTTTCTTGTTTTGACTTTCTTCTTTTTCTAAAATCAATTTTCTACAAGTATTTATGTAATATTTGTGTTACTTCATTTAAAAAATTTTTAAGTAAAACTTGAAATTTTAAAATTTTCTCAACAAAGTTCTTATAATTTCTACTTCATTTTTTTTTTTTTTTTTCCATTTAGGCTTCCTCTGAAAAACCTCAAAAGTCCTTCATGGACTCTTGTGCTCATGAAATATAAACCAAAAGGAACTGGAAAAGAGATACAAGATATATTACATTTTCTTTTATTCACCCTTTGAGTCACTTTATTATTTTTTAAGACTTGAAAAGATAGCTGTGTCCTTATTTTCATGTGGGCATGAAAGCAGATATTTCATTACAGCCTCCAAGGGGCCAGGACGAAGTTAATTGCCTTAAACTTCACAGAAGTAGCCTGTTCTCTATGGACTTCAAGAGAGAGGACACCATATCTTGTTTCTTTCTTTCCTGATCTTAAAGACACAGAATACAAACCCCAGTTTACCCCACCCCCTGCCCACATGTGAAATTAACAAGAGAGTGACTTACAACAATGGGCATGTTAGAGTATTTTGCAAAATCATGGAGAAATAAAGACCTTTCTTCTCCAGTGCCAACCAACATTGCCAAGGTTGAGAGTTCTTGGCAGCTGCATTTCAAACTCATTATGTCCATAAAATGATTTACTGTCCTGTTGTATACAAATGAGCAAACTCACATACTTAATTTTAGATTCTTCGGCAGTGATATCATTTCTATTCCAGTCCCACTGCTCGTAATTTAAAATGGGGAAGGCTTAGCTGCATTCATTTCTTAGATCATTGCTTTGGCACTTTCAAGATTTTATCCAAGCATGACTTTTATAACCTTGTGGAAATTGCAGTGATAAAGGATGCATCAGCAATTTTCAAACCCATTTCTTTTTGTGGAGCTGTCCCTTAGCCTCCCTTAACAGAGCAGTAGAGAGAACCACAGGTCGTTTTACTGTCTTCATTTTTAAAGAGCTTTGTTTTGGTCAATGAGACATACACTGTGGAATCCAGGCCAACACAAACTTTGTGGTATTTTTCCACTGCACACTTAACTAACCTTGATTAGATGTGAGGCGAAGGTCTGGTCTGCCATCTTAGCCCCTAAAATTGGTTTCAGAGGAATTGGTTGTAATGGAAATGTCAAGCCCTTTATTTATTTATTTTTTTATTGTTATGTTAATCCCCATACATTACATCATTAGTTTTAGATATAGTGTTCCATGATTCATTGTTTGTGCATAACACCCAGTGCTCCATGCAGAACGTGCCCTCCTCAATACCCATCACCAGGCTAACCCATCCTCCCAACCCCCTCCCCTCTAGAACCCTCAGTTTGTTTTTCAGAGTCCATCGTCTCTCATGGTTCTTCTCCCCCTCCGATTTCCCCCCCTTCATTCTTCCCCTCCTGCTACATTCTTCTTCTTCTTTTTTTCTTTCTTAACATATATTGCATTATTTGTTTCAGAGGTACAGATCTGAGATTCAACAGTCCTGCACAGTTCAGAGCGCTTACCAGAACACATACCCTCCCCAGTGTCCATCACCCAGTCACCCCATCCCTCCCACCCCACCCCCCACTCCAGCAACCCTCAGTTTGTTTCCTGAGATTAAGAATTCCTCATATCAGTGAGGTCATATGATACATGTCTTTCTCTGTTTGACTTATTTCGCTCAGCATAATACCCTCCAGTTCCATCCACGTCGTTGCAAATGGCAAGATCTTATTCCTTTTGATGGCTGCATAATATTCCATTGTATATATATACCACCTCTTCTTTATCCATTCATCTGTTGATGGACATCTTGGCTCTTTCCACAGTTTGGCTATTGTGGACATTGCTGCTATAAACATCGGGGTGCACGTAGCCTTTCGGGTCCCTACTTTTGTATCTTTGGGGTAAATACCCAGTAGTGCAATTGCTGGATCATATGGTAGCTCTATTTTCAACTTTTTGAGGAACCTCCATACTGTTTTCCAGAGTGGCTGCACCAGCTTGCATTCCCACCAACAGTGGAGGAGGGTTCCCCTTTCTCCGCATCCCCGCCAACATCTGTCATTTCCTGACTTGTTAATTTTAGCCATTCTGACTGGTGTGAGGTGGTATCTCATTGAGGTTTTGATTTGGATTTCCCTGATGCCGAGCGATATTGAACACTTTTTCATGTGTCTGTTGGCCATTTGGATGTCTTCTTTGCAAAAATGTCTGTTCATGTCTTCTGCCCATTTCTTGATTGGATTCTTTGTTCTTTGGGTGTTGAGTTTGATGAGTTCTTTATAGATTTTGGATACTAGCCCTTTATCTGATATGTCATTTGCAAATATCTTCTCCCATTCTGTCAGTTGTCTTTTGGTTTTGTTGATGTTTCCTTTGCTGTGCAAAAGCTTTTTATCTTGATGAAGTCCCAGTAGTTCATTTTTGCCCTTGCTTCCCTTGCCTTTGGCGATGTTTCTAGGAAGAAGTTGCTGCGGCTGAGGTCGAAGAGGTTGCTGCCTGTGTTCTCCTTTAGGATTTTGATGGACTCCTGTCTCACATTGAGGTCTTTCAACCATTTGGAGTCTATTTTTGTGTGTGGTGTAAGGAAATGGTCCAGTTTCATTCTTCTGCATGTGGCTGTCCAATTTTCCCAACACCATTTGTTGAAGAGACTGTCTTTTTTCCATTGGACATTCTTTCCTGCTTTGTCAAAGATTAGTTGACCATAGAGTTGAGGGTCCATTTCTGGGCTCTCTATTCTGTTCCATTGATCTATGTGTCTGTTTTTGTGCCAGTACCATACTGTCTTGATGATGACAGCTTTGTAGTAGAGCTGGAAGTCTGGAATTGTGATGCCGCCAGCTTTGCTTTTCTTTTTCAACATTCCTCTGGCTATGCGGGGTCTTTTCTGGTTCCATACAAATTTTAGGATTATTTGTTCCATTTCTTTGAAGAAAGTGGATGGTATTTTGATGGGGATTGCATTGAATGTGTAGATTGCTCTAGGTAGGATTGACATCTTCACAATATTTGTTCTTCCAATCCATGAGCATGGAACGTTTTTCCATTTCTTTGTGTCTTCCTCAATTTCTTTCATGAGTATTTTATAGTTTTCTGAGTACAGATCCTTTGCCTCTTTGGTTAGATTTATTCCTAGGCATCTTATGGTTTTGGGTGCAATTGTAAATGGGATCGACTCCTTAATTTCTCTTTCTTCTGACTTGTTGTTGGTGTATAGGAATGCCACTGACTTCTGTGCATTGATTTTATATCCTGCCACTTGACTGAATTCCTGTATGAGTTCTAGCAGTTTTGGGGTGGAGTCTTTGGGATTTTCCACATAAAGTATCATATCATCTGCAAAGAGTGAGAGTTTGACTTCTTCTTTGCCAATTTGGATGCCTTTGATTTCTTTTTGTTGTCTGATTGCTGTGGCTAGGACTTCCAATACTATGTTGAATAGCAGTGGCGATAGTGGACATCCCTGCCGCGTTCCTGACCTTAGGGGGAAAGCTCTCAGTTTTTCCCCATTGAGAATGATATTCGCTGTAGGTTTTTCATAGATGGCTTTTATGATATTGAGGTATGTACCCTCTATGCCTATACTCTGAAGAGTTTTGATCAAGAAAGGATGCTGTACTTTGTCAAATGCTTTTTCTGCATCTATTGAGAGGATCATATGATTCTTGTTCTTTCTTTTGTTAATGTATTGTATCACGTTGATTGATTTGCGGATGTTGAACCAACCTTGCAGCCCAGGGATAAATCCGACTTGGTCGTGGTGAATAATCCTTTTAATGTACTGTTGGATCCTATTGGCTAGTATTTTGGTGAGAATTTTTGCATCCATGTTCATCAGGGATATTGGTCTGTAATTCTCCTTTTTGATGGGGTCTTTGTCTGGTTTTGGGATCAAGGTAATGCTGGCCTCATAAAATGAGTTTGGAAGTTTTCCTTCCATTTCTATTTTTTGGAACAGTTTCAGAAGGATAGGTATTAATTCTTCTTGAAATGTTTGGTAGAATTCCCCTGGGAAGCCATCTGGCCCTGGGCTTTTGTGTTTTGGGAGATTTTTGATGACTGCTTCTATTTCCTTAGTGGTTATAGGTCTGTTCAGGTGTTCTATTTCTTCCTGGTTCAGTTTTGGTAGTTGATACATCTCTAGGAATGCATCCATTACTTCCAGGTTATCTAATTTGTTGGCATAGAGTTGCTCATAATATGTTCTTATAATTGTTTGTATTTCTTTGGCGTTGGTTGTGATTTCTCCTCTTTCATTCATGATTTTGTTGATTTGGGTCATTTCTCTTTTCTTTTTGATAAGTCTGGCCAGGGGCTTATCAATCTTGTTAATTCTTTCAAAGAACCAGCTCCTAGTTTCGTTGATCTGTTCTACTGTTCTTTTGGTTTCTATTTCATTGATTTCTGCTCTGATCTTTATTATTTCTCTTCTCCTGCTGGGTTTAGGCTTTATTTGCTGTTCTTTCTCCAGCTCCTTTAGGTGTAGGGTTAGGTTGTGTACTTGAGACCTTTCTTGTTTCTTGAGAAAGGCTTGTATTGCTATATACTTTCCTCTTAGGACTGCCTTTGCTGTATCCCAAAGATTTTGAATAGTTGTGTTTTCATTTTCATTGGTTTCCATGAATTTTTTTAATTCTTCTTTAATTTCCTGGTTGACCCATTCATTCTTCAGTAGGATGCTCTTTAGCCTCCATGTATTTGAGTTCTTTCTGGGAAATGTCAAGCCCTTTAAATATCAAGTCTTTAAATACCATACAGGCATATGGATGTGCACATAACTTAGCCCATTCCTAGAGTCTGCATTGTCACATGTTAGAACTAAAGGAAGAGCGATAAAGGGAAATAAGCTATTGTTCTGGAAGAAATGACTGAAACAATTGGATATGATGAATGGCTGAGGCCATTGCTTCATTTTTAGAGTAAGATCTTTTCCCTGAAAGAGCCAAAACGGGATCTGGAGAACATTGGCAGCTATGAAATTATGCACATACCTCATCTTTGCTTCCACTCTACTTCTTCTCATGCCCTAGAGGACTTCTTTTCTTTGAAATTAAGCAATTGTGAGAATAGCTCTTGGCAAATAAGTTCAGGACATTTTGCCCTTTTAAAAACAATATAAAAATCTCCTTATATATTGGAGAGAGCAATAAAATTTGCTATTATGAAGCTAATATATGAGAGCTCCTAAATATATATTTATTGAATTGAATTTAGTTCTGGTGACTGAGGACTATGCTATGTTGGGAGCACATGGAATGAGTGTCACTGTTCTTCATGAGCTGTGTGGCCCTGGGCAAGTCACTTCAGCTCTTTGGGATTTAGCAAAATAGTAATTAAAACTATCTACCTTTTTAGGGGGTTGAGGGACATGATCACCAGAAGGTCTTTGAAAATGTAAGGTACAAAGGAAAAAGATGAAACTGATGTGCAGAGACAGCCATTTGAATTAAGGGCAAAGTTGAAATGCTAACAAGTTCAAGTATGATTAAATCAATTGTATTTAAAGGAGATACATAGCCAGAGAAGGCACATATGTCTCTATTAGAAATAAGGCCTCTGGGAGTTCTGAAGCTATGCAGGGTCTATAATTTGGTGGAATAGCAGAGATGAACCCACTAACTGTTGTCCAGAGAAAAGGTCTTATGTCAAAGGAGTCATGAAAACTCTGTCAGACAAATAGAATCTTAGAAAAACATTAAAGCTTAGTCTAAGATCACGGAAATAGTAAAATATTGATGGAATGACATTTTTAATAGGGAGAAAGTCTTTTAAAGTCACCTCACAAACGAGCTGGTTCCATGTCCAGGTTGGCAGTACTTGGTCACCTAATAGAGACTTTTTCTATAGGCAAAATAATAGGGCATGGGATGTTCACCCACTTCTGCAATACAAGTAAGATTGGTCTTCTCAACTTGGTTAGGACAAGAAAGAAACTAGCCTTTATCGGGCAACTACCACACACAACACTACCACAGTGAGCCAGCTATATTGCATTTATCATCTTGTTTAATTGAAGTACATTAGCTGGGTTAATGAGGACTCACTCTAAGTAGTTAACTGGTGAGGGGGGAGGCAGGATCAGTCTGCTTATTCCATGGCCCATGCATGTTCTAGAGCAAAAGTGTTTTCCCAGACTGTTTTGCTAAAAGGCTTTGTGATCAAATAATTTGGGTATATGATGCATGCTCTAGTCCTTTTTTAGACATTTGCAATACCTACCAACAGGTGAAAGGCTCAGCAAAGTCATATGGTTGACATTCTTAAAAGTATGTTTACTTAAGTTTTCTTTTCCTGTTTATAATTATAAAATACTCATTTCCTGTGTTTCTCAAGAAACACATTTGAAGGAGAGATACTTATGTACCATGGAACACAATTTGAGAAATCCCTGCCTCTTCTTTTCTTGGGTATAAGCTTGTTTCGTATAAAACTCCTACCCTTTGGATGAATCAAAAGACCTGTATCTGGTTTGTGTTCTTTCATAACAATATACCTTTGCTCATGATAATCAACTCTGCCATTTCCTTTTGCTATAGTAAATACTCTGACATATTGCAAAGTAAATAAAAAATTGGGGTCCAAATTTCTTCCCAATGTAGAATCTCCTCAGTCATGGGATTGATCAACTGGTGCTTGAATACTTCCATGAGTAGTAAGCTCATTAGTTGACAGCCTGTACAAGGCAGTCTGAATTGCTTTGTGTACATCTAAGACATGCAAATGGAGAGACATCCAATCAGTTGGTCATGTGGATGCTTGCTTTGAGTAGCAATAGACAGTTCAGGTATTTTCCAATATACAAATATTTGAAACTTTAAATATAAAGATCCTGGAGGCATTATTGATTGAATCTGCCACTTTTTTCATCTGGCTGTGATAATATCTAGCTTGAGCAGATTTATATAAAAAAAGAATATAGTTTTTAAGAGGGCAATAGATAAGTCAGTGCTGCTTCTTAAAACTGGTACCCTTGGATACGTCACTTAATCCCTCAAAGCCTCAGTCATACTTGGGGCTAATAATGATATGCTCTTAGGGCTAATGATGAGAAAGAAATGAGTTAGTGCCTATAAAACATTGAAAAAAGTGTGTAATATCTAGTGAAGGCTTTATTTCTAGTCTGCCTAAAGAGAGTTCTTTTACCTTACATTCCTTCATTGATTTTTGCTATTCCGAATGCTAGAGAAAATGTTAAGAGTAGCTTTGATATTCTCTCTCAGGCCTTCCCAATTGTTACATAGGGTTCTTCATCTGTCTCATTATATTGAGATCAAATGTATAAGGATTCCTTCCATATCCCCTTTTTTAGTGGTGGCATCAGAACTGAGAAGTAAAACTCCAACTTAGGCCTAGATTCATCCAAATTCTTAGGGACAGAGGTCCTAACGAGTCATTTGTAGAAAGATAAGAGTAGGGACCTCTGTGTTTTTCCATTGACATACATGACATTTTGGCACTTATCCCTGTTGTGCGTGCAATTAAATTGAGGTGGTGTTGAAAATAGTGATGATAATGATGAGGATAATGGTAACAATGACATAAATTGAACATGTACCATGTGTCAAGACCCATCTAGTAGCCTTAGATTTATTACTTAATCTTTCCCCAAACCCTGTAAGTATTATTATTGACATACTTATCTTGTTGCTGAGAAAGAAGACTTATCACACACCTAATGAATGGTCTACGTGGGATTAGAAAGCTAATCTTGACACTGAGGTTTTAACCACTATAGTAGAGGAATAAGGCAAGAAAGGGAAGGGTAATAGGATATTGATAATGAGGATAACAGTAATCTACCAGCAGACATTTACTGAACGCTTACTATGTGCCAGATGCTATACCAAGTGCCTTATATTTTGTTGTATAATTTTTATAACACTTGTGTGATTGTTTCCACTGTTATTTTATTGAGGAACTTACTTAAAGACACTAACTTTCTCAAAGTCATTTGGCTAGCAAGTGGCAGAGCTAGGATTCAAATCCATGTCATTTGATTGTTTAGGTTATTTTTGACACAAAAAATTTAGCAGTAGAACATGCAGAGTAGATGTTGGTTAGCAAGTTATGATAGGTGTTTAGACTTTCTATCTACATAACAGTTTTGTTGATCCAGGACCCATCAGTTCATTTTCTGCATCTGAGCAAGGAATTTGTACTTCCAAACGCAGCCCAGAGGCTTTGAGGAGGCTGGGGAGAGGCTTTGCTAATGCAGTGTGCAGAGAGCTACAAATAAGCATGAGCAATGAGCCTTCCAGATTCCTCAGTCCTTATTTTTCTCCTGGCCTAAGCTGAGTGAGGACTGCTTTGAGATGAGTCACATTCCTAGTATAGTAGGAGACTTGCCAAACAGTTTTCTAGCCCTTCAATTATCAAGGTCAGAGTTCTCTGCCTTTACCCTTTGGGGAAAGCGCCTGATTCACATGTGACCAGCAAAATGCAGCTTTTGACACTAGCCAGAAGTAAATAGTGATTATCTCACTTGTCAAAACAGTGTCTTTTAGGAGAGAGAAAGTAAATGAAGGAGTGGGCAATGCCTTTAAGTCTGAATCAGAGCAGTCCAAGGCTGGACACCGAGCATAACAACTCAAGGTGGGGAACCAGGATGTGTCTTGCTCAGACTTTACCCACAGACACAAGGTTAGATGACAATGCGCGGGCACTGTGGGATGACTTCTGCCTTCAGATGTATTTATTAATACTATGGAAACCGGCAACAAATGATCACCATCCATAGAATGAGGTAGATCAAAGAGCCCTCTCAGAGGCTGAATATATACATATATACGGACTCTCAAGAAAAGCAGAACTTAAGTTCAGGGTTCAGTACTCTTTCAGGGAGTTCATTTCCAAATAAAACAAACAAGCACATGCTTTTCAAGACTGTACCAGGACTTGGAGAGGGCTTTGATAAAGATAAGATGTCAGATATTTGCTTTCTCCTCTTCACATTATTTCTCCACCCACGATGGAGTGTTCGCCTCCTTAGTAATTGGCATGTCCTAGTTCCGGATGGCTGCATTTCTCCTTGGATGATTACAACTATTACTAGTGCTCTCCTGCCACCAGCCATGCCTGGCTTCAACGCATTCTCTCTTCTACCTCCAGATGGCTTTTTGAAGTCATTGATGGTCTGTTATTACTCACAGCTCTCAATGCTCCAGTGACTTCCATTTCAGACAGAACAAAGTCTCGATTTTTTAGCTTACCATTCAGTACCATTGACAGTTCAGCTCCTGCTTACTTTACAGGACTCATCCTCTGCCGTTCCCCACTTATTCTGGACTCTCTGTCTCAGTCACAAGAGTCTGATTGCTACTTTGCTAACTCATCATTGTCCTTCCTGTTTCTATTTAGTCATTTTCCTCTGGATCAACCCCCAGCTTCATTGTGTCTTTGGTAAACCTCTGTTCCTCCTTAAAGGCCTAGATTAAACCCTGCCCTGGTGAAAATCCATCCCTTACTCCCTGAGGTGTTACACTTTTCTAACGATTTGATATGTAATTATTTAAATGTTTTTCCAACTTAGACAAGGAGCTTGATAAGGTCAAATATTGTGTCTTCATTACTGAGTAATCTCCATCAACCAGCAATGAGCAAAACCACTCTAGAGATTTAGTACATGTTGATTACATGGAGTGGTCTCTGCTAGACGAATATTTTGGAAAAGGCATGGAACTACAAGTCACCAGGCTTGAGACTGAGTCACCCACTTGCCATCTGATGTGAGGCAAGTATAGTTTCTTCACTTGCACTACAGATAGAGCAATACCCACTTCTCAGAATCAAAGGAAAAATAGATGTGAAAATCTCTGAGAGTGAGAAGTAATATTCTAGTGCAAATTGTGGCTTTTGGTAAAGCAGATCCTAGTGGTTATATATAGTACTTGCTCTGGTGAAGGTGTGAGGAGGAAGAAGGTTGACATAAATGGTCAACTTTGATCGTTAACTGATCTAAAACATCACCAATAATTAAGAAATGACTTGACTTTCAGAAGCACTATGTTGTACACCTGAAGCTAATGTAACATTGTGTGTCAACTATTCTTCAATAACAAATTTACTGGGTGTATAGGAATGAGACAGTTCTTGGACATACAAATGTGGACTTGAGTACTTGTGTTCAAATGTTGTCTCCTTAGAGTCCTTTGTTTATCACCCAATCTAAAATAGACACACAGTTTTTCTGTATTGTATGTTACTTTGTGGTCTTTTTAGCTCCCCTGTGCTTGCTGTTTGTATTTATGACTAGAATGTCAGCCTCCTTATAGCAGGATGGAATAGTATCTGAGACCTAGTAGGCATTCAATCAATGCTCATTAGTAGATGAATAGTCCATCTATAAGGACAAATGATAGGATTGCTAAATTTCATACATAAGCACACTTCTCAAGATAATTCAAGTGAGATAATGTATGTTCAAGCACTTTGTAAACCGTTAAATGATAAGAGCTGAGTCATAGTTGTTGTCCAGTGAAATCTCCTTGTCTTACCATTCTTGTGCCTGCTTGCTTGCTTGCTTGCTTCCTTCATTGAACCAGAGAATTTGGTGCTTTTTTATAGCCATCCCTATTTAACAGATGAAGACATGGTAACAGAAGTTCCTGGCACACAGTAGGTATTTGACGGGTGTTGGTTCTTTTTATGGCTTTTGGTTTTTCAACAGTTTAAATTCATAATGAAGTTAACTACACTGAGCCAAGCCAGGGTACACAGCAGGACTCCAGTTTGGCAAATGAATCCAAAGGCTAGTTCCTTGTTCTGAGATACTTCATCCTCACATCTCTCTCTGCCAAACTCTAGGCTGCCTTAAGAGGCAGCTGCTGTCCACAGAGGGTGTGGAGAGAATTACAGAAGAACCTCATTTTAGGCATACAACTGACAAGACTGTGCCCCTTTTCCACCCCAACTAGTGGCTGAAGGACAGGTGATGCCAGCATTTCTAAGTGTGCTTGCAGGTATTTGTCTGTTGGACAGAAACACTTCCGTCTGTCCATGTGTCTTGTCTGCCTCTCCAAAACCATCCTACCATAGTAGATGGTTGTGAGGCCAGATCCCGGCCCCCGACCTATGCTATTGTTAAAATTATTACTATTATTGTCATCATCATATACACAACAACCCTGTGAAATAGGTATTATTAATCTTACAGCTAAGAAAAGTGAGGTTCGAAGAGATGAAGTGATTTGCCCAAAGCCACAGAGCTAGACACAGGATAAATTAGGCCTGTTGGGCTCAGTGCACCTGTTCTTTCCATGTGAAATTTCAGGATGATCATTTGATTAAGAAGAGTAAAGGTAAGTTTTTTCTAAATAGTTACTGTGTGTGTGTGTGTGTGTGTGTGTGTAGAACACTTAAGATCTACTCTTCTTGGAAATTTCTAGTATAAAGAACCATGTTATTAGCTATAGTCACCATGCTATACATCTCTAGAACTCTAGAACTTAATTATCCTGTATAACTAAGACTTGGTACCCTTTGATCAACATTTCCCTACCTCCCCTACTCTCTGGCTCTGGTTAATCACCATTTCTTGTGCCATCCTCACAACTCAAGGAAAATAAGACTCAGTAAAGTCTGTGTTGCCTTTGGTCATGTGTTCCCATTTCTTGGAATTATATAGAGACTTTATAACTAGTTTAAATGCTTTGACAAATTCAGTATGATTGCCTCTGGTTAGCACAGAGTGGTAATTAAGTCTGCAATTATATGTTCAGATTTTCATATTTTTCCTGTATGTGCATTTTGACAGTAATTGAACAAGGCAGTATTTGCAATATCCATTCTGAAACTGTTACACAATATTTCATTATATGCCAGATTAATTTGTTAAACTCACATAGCAAATGAAAACTTCAGCGTTGATCCAATTAATCCAACTGTGGGATCTTTCTGCTAATACACCATAGCGTAGAAAACTGGAGGAGATGTTGGACACAGTGTCTAGAAAGATTAGGAGTATAATTGGAGGATGGAGGAGAGCCTGATGTAAGCTTTATTTTTTCTTTCAAAGTTACTTCTTTTTTCCTCATTAAGTACCATTTACTTCCTTGAGAATCAGTACAGTGGGAATATGAAGAAACATTGATGAGATATGCATCTGAATCTTGAAAAGATTGGGGGAAATTTAATTTTCTCTTTGGGTATCTTTGTGTGTGAGACAGACTGTGTGTGTGTGTGTGTGTGTGTGTGTGCATGCACGTGTGCATGTATAGTTCAGAATGAAGGCGTATGGCCCAAAGCAGAATGGCATTTTGATTGTCTATGGCTCTATTATTTTCCATGTATTCTAGTGTGCCTTACAAAGAGTAAGTGAATCAAAATCCCTTTAACTCTGATAAAAAATGAAAGGGAAATACTAGATGGAATACAACATCCCTTTGAGAGCAAGTGCTCTGTCTTGTGAACTGATGATAGAGAAGAAAACCTACCCTCTCTTGGGCCAACAGTCTTCTTTGTAAAATACTGTATGTCTTTCAGCTTCTGTCATGATATGTTTATTCATTTTTTTATTTAATCACTTAACAAATAGTATTTTTAATGAGTCTAGCACTGGGATAAGTGCTGAGTACTCTATGGAGAACAAAATCAGATCTAGTTTTTAATCTCATGGATTTTAAAATCTAGTGGAGAGGCATGTCGGTCATGTAGGATTGCAGGTGTATAATGAAACAATTTTTTAAGGTTTTTAAAAAATTTGAGTAGAGTTGACATACAGTGTGACATAAGTTTGAACTGTACAACATAGTGATTTGACAAGTTTCTACATTAGACTGTGTTCACAAGTGTAGCTACCATCTGTCACCATACATTGCTATTAGAGTACCACTGACTATATATTCTTTACACTATGCCTTTTTTCCCCTGTGACCTATTCATTCATAACTGGATGCCTGTATCTCCCACCACCTTTCACCCATTTTGCCCAACGATCCACCTCCCTCCCCTCTGGCAACCATCATTTCTCTGTACTTATAGGTCTGATTTTACTTTTTGCTTGTTTATTCATATTTTTTGAAGATGTTACTTACAAGTGAAATTATATGGTATTTGTCTTTTTCATTCTAACTTATTTAACTTGGCATAATACCCTCTAGGTCCATTCATGTTGTCACAAATGACATGATCACATCCTTTTTTATGGTTGTGTAATATTCCATTGTGTATATATACCACATCTTCCTTACCTGTTTGTTTCTTGATAGACACTCATGTTGCTTCAATATCTTGGCTATTGTAAATAATGCTGCAGTAAACATAGGTGTGCATATATCTTTAGAATTAGTGTGTTTGCTTTCTTTGAGTAAATACCCAATAGTGGAATTACTGGATCATTTGGTAGTTCTATTTTTAATTTTTTGAGTAAACTCCACACCTACTTTCACAGTAGCTACACCACTTTACATTCTCACCAACAGTGTATGAGGGTTCCTTATTCTCTACATCCCTGACAAACAACTGCTGTTTCTTGTCTTCTTGATACTAGCCATTCTAACAAGTGTAAAGTGGTATCTCATAGTGGTTTTGATTTGCATTTTCCTGATGATTAGTGATGTTGATCATCTTTTCATATGTCTGTTGGCCATCTGTATGTCCTTTTTGGAAATATTGTCTATTCAGGTCCTTTGCCCATTTTTTAATCTGTTTGCTTGTTTTATTGGTGTTGAATTATAGAAGTTCTTTATATGTTTTGGATATTAACCCCTCAGCAGATAAATCATTTGTAAATATATTCTCCTATTCAGTAGGTTGTCTTTTTGTTTTGTTGATGGTTTCCTTTGCTGTGCAAAAACTTATTTTGATGTAGTCACAATAGTTTATTTTTGCTTTGTGTCCCTTGCCTTAGGAGACCTACCTTGAAAAATGTTGCTATGTCCAATATCAGAGAAATTACTGCCTGTGTTCTCTTCTAGTGTTTTTATGGTTTCAGGTCTCACGTTTAGGTCTTTAGTTGTGAATTTATTTTGTGTATGGTGTAAGAAAGTGGTCCAGTTTGATTCCTTTGCATGTTGTTATCCAGTTTTCCCAGCACTATTTATTAAAGATACCGTCTTTCTCCCCCTTGTATATTCTTGCCTCCCTTTTTATAGATTAACTGACCATATTACCACATGGGTTTATTTCTGGGTTCTTGTTTCTGTTCCATTGATTTCTGTGTCTATTTTGTGCCAGTACCATACTGTTCTGATGACTGTAGCTTTGTAGTATATCTTGAAATCTGGGATAGTGATACTTCTAGCTTCGTTGTTCTTTTTCAAGGTGGATTCTAGTTCTGTGAAAAATGCTGCTGAAAAAAAAAACCAGAAAAATGTTGCTGGTATTTCAGTAGAGATTGCATTGAATCTGTAGAATGCTTTGGGTAGTATGGATATTTTAGCAATATTAATTCTTCTAAACCATGAGCATGGAATATCTTTCCATTTGTATGTGTCATCTTCAATTTCTTTCATCAGTGCTTTATAGTTTGTGAAGTATAGGTCTTTCACCTCTTTGGTTAACTTTATTCCTAGTTATTTTATTCTTTTTGGTGTAATTGTAAATTGCGCGCTGTTTTTAAAAATTTATTTTTCTGCTATCTTATTAGTGTATAGAAAAGCTACTGATTTCTGAGTATTAGATTTGTATCCTGCAACTTTACTAAACTCATTTATTCTAGTAGTTTCTTTGGTAGAGTTGTCAGGGTTTTCTTTGTATAGTCTCATGCAATCTATAAATAGTGACAGTTTAACTTCTTTACCAATATGGATGCCTCTTACTTCTTTTTCTTGTCTGATTGCCATGGCTAGAATTTCCAGTACTATGGTGAGAATGGACATCCTTGTCTTGTTCCTGATCTTAGAGGAAAAGCTCTCCATTTTTCACCATTGAGTATGGTGTTAGCTGGGGTGTTTTCATAGATGGCTTTCATTAGGTGAAACATCATTGAGTATGGTGTTAGCTGGGGTGTTTTCATAGATGGCTTTCATTAGGTTTTACTAGGTTTATCAGGTTGAGGTATGTTCCCTCTAAACCTGCTGTGTTGTGAATTTTTATGAGTGATAATGAATTTTGTCAAATGCTTTTTCTGCATCTTTCGAGATGATCATATGGTTTTTGTCCTTCATTTTGTTGATGTGGTGTATCACGTTGATTGACTTGCAAATATTAAACCATCCTTGTATCCCCAGAATAAATCCCACTTGATTATGGTGAATGATCATTTTAATGTATTGTTGTATACAGTTTATTAGTATTTTGTTAAGGATTTTTGTATCTATGTTCATCAGGTGTTCTTTATTTCATTTACTGTCTTCAACTTTAATTTGTTCTTTCTAATATTTTCTATCTCTTTATCTAAGATCATGAGTGTCTTTACAATAATTACTTAAAATTCTTAATCAGGCATATTGCCCATTTTGCCCATTTTGCCCAACGATCCATTTCATTTAGCTCATCTCCATTTCATTTAGCTCCTTTCCTGAGGTTTTTTCTTACTGTCTCTTCTGGAGCACATTCCTCTGTTTCCCCGTTTTGCTTGACTTTGTTTTTTGTTTCTGTGGATTAGGTGGAAGAGCTACTTGTCTTAAACTTAAAGGAATGGTCTCATGTATGCTTATCTCCTATGTAGATTGTGTGTGTTTGGTGACTTTTGTGGGCTGACTGGAGCTGTGGCTGGTATAGGCTGGTATAGGCTGAGGTTTCTGGAGCCCTCCACATGGCAGACACCCTATCATGACAGCTAAAACTGAAATAGGCTGAGGTGTTCTTTTCTGGGTGGCTGGAGCTGATTAGCTGTGTGGGCCAGGAGGTCCCTTAATGCTCTGCACAGAGGTTGCCCTAGCAGAGTAGTGGAAACGAAAGTGGGTGCAAGCTGGGGGCTCCACACACAGAGGGCACCTTGGCAAGGTCACTGAAGCAGAAGTGGATGTAAATTGGGCTGTTCCTGGACTCTATGTACAGAGGGTGTCCTGAAGGGGTGGCTGGAGTTGATGTGTGGAACTGACCTGGAGGTCCTGGGTAGCTCTGTGTAGGAAGCATCTTGGCAGCACAGCTAAAGCTAAAACGGGCATAAGCCAATGTGGTTCCTGGGCTCTCTGCCCAAAATAGGCCCTGGTGGGAGAGCTGAAGTTGCATCAGGTACAAGCTGGGTGTCCTGGGGCTCTCCACACTGAGAGTGACCTGGCAAGACAACTGATGCTGAATTAGGTGTAAGCCAGGGTTCCAAGGTATTCAGTGCAGGGCGTGCTCTGGCCTATTAGCTGGAGCCAAGGCTGGAATGGGTGAGAATATTCCAGGGTGCTCTACACAGCAGGTGTCCTGGTTAGGGTACCTGGATCTGAAAAAGACATCAGCCAAGATGTACTGGAGTGCTCTGTACTAGGAGCGCTGTAGCAATGGGTCTGAAGCCAAAATGGTGTTGACCTGGAGTGTTCTGGGGAGCTTTGTGCCTGTCACTTTGGCATGAAGGCTGGGGCTGTAGTGAGCACTACCCAGGGGTGTTTTTGTTGGTACCACCCTCTGGCTGCCTTGGTGGGACAGTGCGCCTGGTGTGGGTTAGGGACCCAGGGCCCAGTGAGGTGGCAGGCTAGTTAAGGTTCCTTGACTGTGCTCTGGTCTGTGCTTTCTAGGTGGAGGGTGAGTGTAGAGCCTGTCTGTTAGCCCCTCCTACCCGGACAGCATTCTAGCAGCTCCCTCCACTATTTGGCAAAGTTCTGTGGCTGATTCTTTTACATGCTAGTTGCTATTTTAAGCCATGGATTTTTAAAGAAAGATAATAATAATTATAGTAGTGATAATAAAAGAAAAAGAAAAAAGAGAAAAAAGAAAAACAGGAGAAAAAAAGAAAAAAGAAGAAAGAAAAACCCCAAAATATCAAAAACAAGATAAGAGGAAAAAATCCCAAGCCCACGGCTTATTTTCTGTGTCCCAGAGCCACAGGGGCTGGTATGGGCTTGTAGACCTTGGGCTTGCTGAGGTCACAAGCTCTTTCTGATTAGTGTCCAGACCCTGCTCTGGTTGGGTGGGAATGTAAACCGTGTTGTTCTACAGTCCCTCTGACCTGGAGAGTGTTCCTACAGGTCCTCCCCGACTTGGCAGAGTTGTAGCATTGTCTCTTTTATATGCTAGTTGCTCTTTTAAACTGCACCTTTTTTTTCTGTGCCCAAGGACAGAGGGATGTTTCCAGTCCCTCAGTACTGTCCCTCCTCACTGCTGTTCACATCACTGGGGGTGGGGGCTCCCTTTGTTACCGTGTCTGTCTTGCTGTTCTCCTTTGCTGGTCTCTCTGTCTTTCATCATTCAGGGGCTGTTGGATAAGTCCTTAGATCTTCTTCAGGAGAATTGTTCTATAAATAGGTGCAATTTGGTGAGTTCTATGGAGGAACTGAGTTCAGGGTCTTCCTATGTCACCATCTTGGACTGGAACACAGAAAACACTTCCTGACATCTTGACTACTAGTGTTGAGCTTCCTAAGACCTTCTAAAAGGAATAATTGACCTTGGTAGTGAGGTCAGAGAAGAATTCCTTGAGGAACTAACGCTTGCATTAAGATGGGAAGGATGACGTGGACAGATAGGCATGTTGAATGAGTGTGAGTAGGTGGTGGTTAGGGGAGAGGACAGCATATGTTCAGGCTCTGGAGTGGGAGCAGTTACAGTTAAAGCAGAGCACGGGAATGGAACATGGGGCAAGATGAGACCGAAAAGATGGGAAGGAACTGGTACATGGCAGCCAAATAGATAATAACAGTGCGATTGGTACTCTTGTAAAGGTTTTACTACATTTAACTCATTTAGTCCTTATAAATGTATGTAAAATTATAAATTTCTTCTTACTGGTCAGGAAACTGAGACAAGGTTTAAAAAAAAACTGGCCCAATGTCAGTGGTCCAGTTTTGGAAATATTACAGTCGGGATTTGAATGCAGTCTTGCTTTAGAGTAAAAGCTCTTAACCCAACTCTATTCTTAGAAAGGCAAAGCATCAATTTTCTGGTCGTCCTTGTCTGGATCTGTATAATGGAAAAGTATAGAGATGCAGAAGAATCTCAGGGTCTTCCTGAAGTTGATGAAATTCTATGAAGAGTTTTGCACGTGGTTTTTGGGGGTAAAGTCTATAATTTTTACTACATTATCCCTGAAACTCAAAATAAATTTAGAACTATTATTCTAGATTATTTTCTAAAATACTTTGAGATAATGGTAGATTCACATACAGTAACGGGAAATAATACACAGAGGTCCTGTGTAATCTTCACCCAGTTTCTGTCAATGGTAACACCTTGTATAACTTCAGTACACTATCACAACCAGGAAATTGATATTGATACAATGTACTAACCTTCTTCAGGTTTGACCAATTTTACATGCACTCATTTGTGTGTGTGAGTGTGAGTGAGAGAGAGAGAATTTAGTTCTTTGCCTTTTTAGCATATGTGGGTTTGCATAATCACCATCACAGTCCAAGTACAGAACAATTCTATCACAAGGATTCCTTATGCTACCCTCTCAGAGCCACAGACATTTCCTTCTCCCACCAGTGCCTTTCTAGATTATTTTTAATAAAAAGGGCTTATATATTACTTCATTATTTATCGTATGAGTCTGAAACCTGTTTTCCTTCATGTTGTTCAGTATTAAGTGGTTTGCTTGATATTGAAGAGAGATGAATGAACAAGACATCTCAGTTGACTTTTGGTTAGCTGTTTGCATATAGCAGTACACTGCAAAAAAATAAGTAAAGACTTCTCCAAATTAGAAAATCTTGCTTTTCAAATAAGAGAAGGCATCTTTCCTAACGCCATCATTTACTAGCTGTATAATCCTTGTGCTCTACATAGCCTCTCTGGCTCTCAGTCTTTCCTTCTGAGTCATTGCAACGTTGATTGCTAGCCACTGCTGTTAGCGTTGGTACTGTTATTAGCCATATAGGTCTCCCACCATCCAGTTTTGCCACTCTCTGATACATTTTTCACAGAGCAGTCAGAATGATATTTAAAAAAGTAAAATCAAGACATATAATTGCCTTGCTTAAAATCATTCAGTGGCTTCTTGTGACTTCCTGGACCAAGTTCCATCTTCTTAGCTTGCCACAGTGGGTTCTTCATGGCTCTGACCCCAGCTTGCTCTCCAGCCTCTCTGGGTCCAGGAAGCCATTTACCATCCCTTCTCCCTTCCCCAGCCCTTGCTTATAACTTTTCAAACTCTAGGGGCTGCTTCCTCTGAGAAGGTTTCCCTGATTGCCCTTCACTGCAGATTTTGTGTCCCTTTATTATGCTTTCTTTATTTCTTAAAAATTTTAATTCCAGTGTATTTACCCAAAGAATATGAAAACAATTTGAAGGATTTATGCACCCCTATGTTTATTGCAGCATTGGTTACAATAGGCAAACTATGAAAGCAGCCCAAGTGTCTATCGATAGATGAATGTATAAAGAAGAAGTGGTATATATATATGTATACATATATACATATAAATGCATACACATATGTACATATGAGACTAAATACATATATACGTATATATACACATACATACAATACATATACATATATACACATATAATACACATATATACACATATATACATATGGAATATTATTCAGCCATAAAAAGAGTGAAATCTTGCCTTTATTGTGCTTTCTTGAGAGCATTACAAAGTTATTAAGAAATCAGTTTCTTTGGGGCACCTGTATGATGCAGTCACTTAAGTGTCTCTTGGTTTTAGCTGAAGTTGTGCTCTCGGGGTTGAGGGATCAAACCCAGCATCTGGCTTCATGCTCAGCATGGAATCTGCTTGGGATTCTCTCTTCTTCTGTCCCTCACACTTGTGTGTGTGCTCTCTCTCTTTCTAAAATAAATGAACCTTAAAAAGAAAATCAAGTTCTGGAATTAGGTTATCTAAACTTAAATTCCATCTCTTTCACTTAGGAAATGTGTGATCTAGAATGAGTCATGTCCCCCAATTCTCCGTTTCCATATTTGTGACAATAAGGACCCTGCTAGATTGTAAGAGTTAAAGAAAATGCCACACATGAGGCACAGGGCCTGGTATGGAGCAGAGCCCACTAATTATTATGTCACCCTGTGCTTCCCTCTGGCCTAGCATCAGCTGCACTGTGTTAATTTGCTGGTAAGGACTGTGCTTTGATGCCCTTGATCCCCAGCACCTTCCACAGGGTGACTGTTTAAAAGTAGATGAATGAATGGGGCATCTGGGTGGCTCAGTCAGTTGAGTGACTCTTCATTTCGTCTCAGGTTGTGACCTCAGGGTCATGAGATTGAGTCCTGCTTTGGGTTCCATGCTTGGTGGGAAGTTTGCTTGACATTCTCTCCCTCTGCCCGTCTCCCCGTGTGCTTCTCTCTCAAATAAATAAATCTTAAAAAAAAAAAAAAGAAAGAAGTAAATGAATGAATGAAGTAAACCAAGAAGGGGAAGAAAATGGATCAGGTTTTCTGTTGTTTCAGTGTCTGTTCTTTTCAGAGAACTTAGTTGTTTGGCTTCAAGTCATTTTTTTTTTAGTATGTTAGACAATTCCACCTTCAAATGCAAGCCCAAAACTCATTCTTACCCCCAGCAGAAAGAGTCGGTTTCTTGTAGGTGTTTTGTTTTGTTTTAAATACATACATAGTTATTCTTCAGTCATTAAGAGTGAATTGAATCCTCTGAGTCTTTGAATAAAACCTTGATTTTAGCTTGAGGGAAGGGATTTGAAAGAGGCTGAGGGACTGTCTCATGTGGCAACCACTGACCTGATTTGGAGCCTGCAATCAAGTTTGACAACAAGAGTGATCATGATGGGCTTTCCCTGTTGTGTTCCCAGAGTTTCTGAAGTAAAGAGGTGAGGGGAATAAACTGCCTGCAGACTTTGTGCGAAAAACCCTAACTCACATTACTTAGAAATTTTAAAAAGCCAGTATCACTTGGGACTTTGAATTGTGCCCCACTTGGGTAGTATGTGTAAATTAGATCCTTCCAGAGATTGCTCTCACTCCAATTTACCTGCAGCAGGGAAAGCTGTGCAGGGTGGTTTATGATGGTGAAGGGCTTGGGATTTGCAACAATGTGGATGTACCTAGAGGACATTATTTCAAGTGAAATAAGCCAGAGACAGAAAGAAAAACTGAATGATCTCACTTATACATAGAATCTTAAAAAAAAAAAAAAAAAGTTGAATGCACAGAAGCAGAGTAGAAACTGACTACCCAGCGTAGAGACATGGGTAAATAAGGAGATGTTGTGAAGGGTACAAGGTTGCAGTTATGTAGAATGAATAATTCTAGAGATGTAATGCACAGCATGATGACCATAGGTAATAATATACTATTGAATACTGGAAATTTGCTAAGAGAGTAGATTTCAGATGTTCTCATTACAAAAAAAATGTAATTATTGAGAATATATATTAGCTCGGCTTTAGTGATCATTTCACTCTACATAAATCATCATGTGGTACATTTATTTATTTATTTTTAAATTTTATTTTATTATGTTTTGTCACCATACATTACATCATTAGTTTTTGATATAGTGTTCCATGATTCATTGTTTGTGTATAACACCTAGTGCTCCATTCAAAACGTGCCCTCCTTAATACCCATCACTGGGCTAACCCATCCCCCCAGCCCCCTCCCCTCTAAAACCCTCAGTTTGTTTCTCAGAGTCCATAGTCTCTCATGGTTCATCTCCCCTTCCGATTTCCCCCCCTTCATTTTTCCCTTCCTACTATTTTTTTAACATATATTATTTGTTTCAGAGGTACAGGCCTGTGATTCATCAGTCTTACACAATTCACAGCGCTCACCATAGCACATACCCTCCCCAATGTCCATCACCAAGCCATCCCATCCCTCCAACCCCCTCACCACTCCAGCAACCCTCAGTTTGTTTCCTGAGATTAAGAATACCTCACATTAGTGAGATCATATGATACTTGTCTTTCTCTGATTGACTTATTTCACTTAGCCTAATACCCTCTAGTTCCATCCACATCATTGCAAATGGCAAGATTTCGTGTTTTTAGATGGCTGCATAATATTCCATTGTATATATATATATATACCACATCCTTTATCGATTCATCTATTGATGGATATCTTGGCTCTTTCATAGTTTGGCTATTGTGGACATTGCTGATACAAACATTGGGGTGCACATACCCCTTCGGATCACTACATTTGTATCTTTGGGGTAAATACCCAGTAGTGCAATTGCTGGGTCATAGGTTAGCTCTATTTTCAACTTTTTGAGGAACCTCCATACTGTTTTCCACAGTGGCTGCACCAGCTTGCATTAGTATAGGAGGGTTCCCCTTTCACCGCATCCTCACCAACATCTGTCGTTTCCTGACTTGTTAATTTTAGCCATTCTGACTGGTGTGAGGTGGTATCTCATTGAGGTTTTGATTTTTATTTCCCTGATGCCAAGTGATGTTGAACACTTTTTCATATATCTGTTGGCCATTTGGATGTCTTCTTTGGAAAAATGTCTTCATGTCTTCTGCCCATTTCTTGATTGGATTCTTTGTTCTTTGGGTGTTGAGTTTGATAAGTTCTTTATAGATTTTAGATACTAGCCCTTTATCTGATATGTCATTTGCAAATATCTTCTCCCATTCTGTCGGTTGTCTTTTGGTTTTGTTGACTGTTTCCTTTGCTTTGCAAAAGCTTTTTATCTTGATGAAGTCCCAAGAGTTCATTTTTGTCCTTGCTTCCCTTGTCTTTGGCGATGTTTCTAGGAAGAAGTTGCTGTGGCTGAGGTCGAAGAGGTTGCTGCCTGTGTTCTTCTCTAGGATTTTGATGGACTCCTGTCTCACATTTAGGTCTTTCATCCATTTTGAGTCTATTTTTGTGTGTGGTGTAAGGAAATGGTCCAGTTTCATTCTTCTGCATGTGGCTGTCCAATTTTCCCAGTACCATTTGTTGAAGAGACTGTCTTTTTTCCATTGGACATTCTTTCCTGCTTTGTCGAAGATGAGTTGACCATAGAGTTGAGGGTCCATTTCTGGGCTCTCTATTCTGTTCCATTGATCTCTGTGTCTGTTTTTGTGCCAGTACCATTTTTTTTTTAAAGATTTTATTTATTTATTTGACAGAGAGAGACAGCTAGAGAGGGAACACAAGCGAGGGAGTGGGAGAGGGAGAAGCAGGCTCCAGGCTAAGCAGGGAGCCCGATGCGGGGCTCCATCCCAGGACCCTGGGATCATGACCTGAGCTGAAGGCAGACGCTTAATGACTGAGCCACCCAGGTGCCCCAAAACAATACTGTCTTGATGATTACAGCTTTGTAATAGAGCTTGAAGTCTGGAATTGTGATGCCATCAGCTTTGCATTCCTTTTTCAACATTCCTCTGGCTATTCAGGGTCTTTTCTGGTTCCATACAAATTTTAGGATTATTTGTTCCATTTCTTTGAAAAAGGTGATGGTATTTTGATAGGGATTGCATTGAATGTGTAGATTGCTCTAGGTAGCATTGACATCTTCACAATATTTGTTCTTCCAATCCATGAGCATGGAACGTTTTTCCATTTCTTGGTATCTTCCTCAATTTCTTTCATGAGTATTCTATAGTTTTCTGAGTATGGATCCTTTGCCTCTTTGGTTAGATTTATTCCTAGGTATCTTATGGTTTGGAGTGCAATTGTAAATGGGATTGACTCCCTAATTTCTCTTTCTTCTGTCTTGTTGTTGGTGTATAGAAATGCCACTGATTTCTGTGCATTGATTTTATATCCTGCCACTTTACTGAATTCCTGTCTGAGTTCTAGCAGTTTTGGGGTGGAGTCTTTTGGGTTTTCCATATAAAGTATCATATCATCTGCAAAGAGTGAGAGTTTGACTTCTTCTTTGCCGATTTGGATGCCTTTTATTTCTTTTTGTTTTCTGAGTGCAGAAGCTAGGACTTCTAATACTATGTTGAATAGCAGTGGTGATAGTGGACATCCCTGCCACGTTCATGACCTTAGGGGAAAAGCTTTCAGTTTTTCCCCATTGAGAATGATATTTGCCGTGGGTTTTTCATAGATGGCTTTTATGATATTGAGGTATGTACCCTCTATCCCTACACTGTGAAGAGTTTTGATCAAGAAAGGATGCTGTACTTTGTCAAATGCTTTTTCTGCATCTATTGAGAAAATCATATGGTTCTTGTTCTTTCTTTTATTAATGTATTGTATCACATTGATTGATTTGCGGATGTTGAGCCAACCTTGCAGCCCAGGAATAAATCCCACTTGGTCATGGTGAATAATCCTTTTAATGTACTGTTGGATCCTATTGGCTAGTATTTTGGTGAGAATTTTTGCATCCATGTTCATCAAGGATATTGGTCTGTAATTCTCCTTTTTGATGGGGTCTTTGTCTGGTTTTGGGATCAAGGTAATTGTGGCCTCAAAACGAATTTGGAAGTTTTCCTTCCATTTCTATTTTTTGGAACAGTTTCAGAGGAATAGGTATTCATTCTTCTTTAAATGATTGGTAGAATTCCCCTGGGAAGCCATCTGGCCCTGGACTTTTGTTTGTTGGGAGATTTTTGATGACTGCTTCAGTTTCCTTAGTGGTTATAGGTCTGTTCAGGTTTTCTATTTCTTCCTGGTTCAGTTTTGGTAGTTGATACATCTCTAGGAATGCATCCATTTCTTCCAGATTATCTCATTTGCTGGCATAGAGTTGCTCATAATATGTTCTTATAATTGTTTGTATTTCTTTGGTGTTGGTTATGATCTCTCCTCTTTCACTCATGATTTTATTTATTTGGGTCCTTTCTCTTTTCTTTTTGATAAGTCTGGCCAGGGGTTTATCAATCTTATTAATTCTCTCAAAGAACCAGCTCCTAGTTTTGTTGATCTGTTCAGCTGTTCTTCTGGCTTCTATTTCATTGTTTTCTGCTCTGATCTTTATTATTTCTCTTCTCCTGCTGGGTTTAGGCTTTATTTCCTGTTCTTTCTCTAGCTCCTCTAGGTGTAGGGTTATGTTGTGTATTTGAGACCTTTCTTGTTTCTTGAGAAAGGCTTGTATTGCTATATACTTCCCTCTTAGGACTGCCTTTGCTGCATCCCAAAGATTTTGAACAGTTGTGTTTTCATTTTCATTGGTTTCCATGAATTTTTTAAATTCTTCTTTAATTTCCTGGTTGATGCATTCATTCTTTAGTAGGATGCTCTTTAGCCTCCATGTATTTAAGTTTTTTCTGACTTTCCTCTTGTGACTAAGTTCTAGTTTCAAAGCATTGTGGTCTGAAAATATGCAGGAAATGATCCCCATCTTTTGGTACCATTTGAGACCTGATTTGTGACCTAGGATGTGATCTCTTCTGGCGAATGTTCCATGGGCACTAGAGAAGAATGTGTATTCTGTTGCTTTTGGATGGAATGTTCTGAATATATCTGTGAAGTCCATCTGGTCCAGTGTGTCATTTAAAGCCTTTATTTCCTTGTTGATCTTTTGCTTAGACGATCTGTCCATTTCAGTGAGGGGGGTGTTAAAATCCCCTACTATTATTGTATTGTTGTTGATGTGTTTCTTTGCTTTTGTTATTAATTGGCTTATATAATTGGCTGCTCCCATGTTAGGGGCATAGATATTTACAACTGTTAGATCTTCTTGTTGGATAGACCCTTTAAGTATGATATTGTGTCCTTCCTCATCTCTTATTATTGTCTTTGGTTTAAAATTTAATTTGTCTGATATAAGGATTGCCAGCTTCTTTTGGTGTCCATTAGCTTGGTAAATCGTTTTCCACCCCCTCACTTTACATCTGGAGGTGTCTTTGGGTCTAAAATGAGTCTCTTGCAGGCAGCATATCTATGGGTCTTGTTTGTTTGTTTTTTTTTTTTAACTAATCTGAGAGCCTCTGTCTTTTGATTGGGGCATTTAGCCCATTTACATTCAGGGTAACTATTGAACGATATGAATTTAGTGCCATTGTATTGCCTGTAAGGTAACTGTTACTGTATATATTGTCTGTGTTCCTTCCTGGTCTATGTTACTTTTAGGCTCTCTCTTTGCTTAGAGGACCGCTTTCAATATTTCTTGTAGGGCTGGTTTCATGTTCACAAATTCTTTTCGTTTTTGTTTGTCCTGGAAGCTTTTTATATCTCCTTCTATTTTCAATGACAGCCTAGCTGGATATAGTATTCTTGGCCGCATATTTTTCTCATTTAGTGCTCTGAATATATCATGCCATTCCTTTCTGGTGTGCCAGGTCTCTGGGGATAGGTCTGCTGCCAATCTAATGTTTCTACCATTGTAGGTTACAGATCTCTTGTCCTGAGCTGCTTTCAGGATTTTCTCTTTGTCTCTGAGACTTGTAAGTTTTACTATTAGGTGTCGGGGTGTTGACCTATTTTTATTGATTTTGGGGGGGATTCTCTGTGCCTCCTGGATTTTTTTATCTGTTTCCTTCCCCAAATTAGGGAAGTTCTCTGCTATAATTTGCTCCAGTATACCTTCTGCCCCTCTCTCTCTTTCTTCTTCTGGGATCCCAATTATTCTAATATTGTTTCATCTTATGGTATTGCTTATCTCTTGAATTCTGCCCTCGTGATCCAGTAGTTGTTTATCTCTTTCTCAGCTTCTTTATGTTCTATCATTTGGTCTTCTATATCACTAATTCTGTCTTCTGCCTCATTTATCCTTGCAGTTAGAGCCTCCATTTTTGATTGTACATCATTAATAGCCTTTTTGATTTCTACTTGGTTAGATTTTAGTTATTTTATTTCCCAGAAAGGGATTCTCTAGTATCTGCCATGCTTTTTCAAGCCCAGCTCGTATATTTATAGTCATCATTCTGAACTCTAGTTCTGACATCTTACTAATGTTCATATTGATTAGGTCCCTGGAGGTCGGTACTGCCTCTTGTTCTTTTTTTTAGGTGACTTTTTCCATTTTGTCATTTTGTCCAGAGGAGTATAGATGAATGAGAACACAAAATGCTAACAGGGTAACAACGACCCCAGAAAAATATACACTAAACAAATCAGAAGAGACCTGAAACCTGGGGAAAAAGAAAGGGAAAGAAAGAATGGAAAAAAAAAAAAAAGAATATGATCAGACTGGTGAATAGTACAGTGCCACACACTAGATTTTGGGTGTGTTTTGGTCTGTTAGAAGAAACTGCCTCCCAAAATTTTAAAGAAAGAAAAACTTATATATGTACAAAAATAAGGGTAAATATGATTGAAGGGATGGAATATGACTGTAAAGATGAAAATTATAAAAGATTTTATAAAAGGAATTGATAAGTTGATTGAAAAAGAAAGAAGAGAAATTAAAAAACAAACAAACAAAAAGGGAGAGTTGTGATCAGGCAGGAGACTAGAACAAAGCCATACACTAGAGATCTGGGTATATTTTGGTCTGTTAGAGGAAACTGTATCCCAAAATTTTAAAAAGAGAACAACTTATATATACTAAAAATAAGGTTAACTACAATGAAGGGATAGAATATGACTCTAAAAATGAAAAATAAAGATTTAAAAAGGATTGATAAGATGTTGGTTGAAAAAGGGATAAAGAAAAATTCAAAAAGAAAGAAAAGACATTTAAAAAAGAATTAACTTTGAAAGACTAAAGAATCAGGGGGACAAAAGCCATGAATTCTATGTGCAGTATTCCCCGAGTGCTGGAGTTCTGCCATTCTCATTGATCGGTAAACTTGGTCTTGGCTGGCTGTTCTTGCTGATCTTCTGGGGGAGGGGCCTGTTGCTGTGGTTCCCAAATGTCTTTGCTGGAGGCGGAATTGCCCCGCCCTTGCCCGTCCGGGCTAAGTAATCTGCTTGGGTTTGCTCTCGGGAGCTTTTGTTCCCTGCAAGCTTTCTGTACAGCTTTGGAGGACTAGAGTGAAAATGGCGGCCTCCCAATCTCCACCCTGGACGAGCTGAGAACTCAGGGCCCCGCTCCTCAGTGTGCCCCCAGAGAAAAGCAGTCAGTCACTCCCGTCTCCCTGGTCTCCGGCTGCCCTCCGTGCTCACCTGGCCTGTGACCGAGCGTTTCTGTCTCTGGCACCTGACCCCGTGTGGAGTTTCCAAACCCAGCAGATTCCTGCAGGAAGGAAGGGGAGCCTCCCCGGATCTGCCGCTTGTTGGGTCCCTGCTGGAAGAGCAGTGGCCCTAATGTGCCGCGGATCACGGTGTATGACAACCCCGAGCTGAGAGCCCGCGCCTCAGCTCCGTCTCTGCAGCCGGCTTCCCTGCTCTGATACCTGGGAGCTCTGCCGCACTTAGGCACCCCTGGTCTTTCTGTGACCCCGAGGGTCCTGAGACCACACTGTCCCGCGAGGGTTCCACCCCCCGCTTAGCCACTGGAGCGACGTCCCTCAGCAGAGCTGACTTCTAAAAGTTCCGATTTTGTGCTCCGCCACTCTATCACTTGCCTGTAGCAGCTGATGGAGGCCCCCTCCCCTGATGTCTATCCTCCCGAATATGGCCTTGAATTCACTTCTCCGCACATCCTCCCTTCCAGAAAGTGGTCGCTTTTCTGTTCAGAGAGTTGTTGCTATTCTTTTCTTTGATCTCCTGTTGAGTTTGTAGGTGTTCAGAATGGTTTGATCCCTATCCAGCTGAATTCCTGGGACCAGACGAAATTTAGGTCTCCTACTCCTCTGCCATCTTGCTCCTATTCTGTGGTACACTTTAAATACCTAAAACTTTTGTTAAAGAGTAAAGAGGCTTTGGAATTGGTCTCATTTAGCATTAGTCCCATTTCTGCCCCTCACTCAGTGTTGACCTGGGACAAGTTACTGAACCTTCTGAGTCCGAGTTTTCCACTGGCAAAAGTGAACACGAAACAAATCACATCCTGCTTGTGAAAGTTGAAGGAGATGACACAGACCAGTGGCACAGAATAATAAATGTTCATTGGTGGTATCTTTAGTATTAGTGTTGGTATTAATATTAGTATTAGTACTGGTTTTGATTACTTTTAAAATGAAAAGTGAAAAATAGAGCTAACTTGTATCAAATACTTTCTAACGTAATAGACACCATACTTGGTGCTGCGTATATATTATGACATGTAGTCTTCACAGTAATCCCACAAAACTGGGATTTTTATTCTCATCTTTTAGAGGAGGAAGGTGAGCCTTGAAGTAACTGGCCCCACAGCTGTCCAGAAGTAGAACTATTAATCAGATCCCATGACTGTAAATAAATGGTTGGTTGGTCCTGAGTTTTCACAGGTACCCTGGAGTTGGGCCTTTTCTGGGAGGATCTTATTTTGGGGGCTTATGTACTTCCTGATGCACTTTGAGCTTGCACTTGAGCAAGGGACAGACTTAAAGAATGACCACATAGAGAACCGAGGAAAGTTTCCTCTTTATGATTTGTTCTGGATCTGCTGCTTCTCCAAGTTACTAATGACTTCTATTCTTTCTCAAATCTCCAGTTAGTTTCACTGTTTAGCTTAATTAGGGGAGGGTTTGCCTTCATCTAGGGCCTCTTTGCCTCTTGAGGCCTCTCTCTGCTCTGGAAATGGCCAAGACCTTCAAGTGCCCTGGCTGGAGTGCCCAGAGGCCATGCACTGCTTCTTGTTTTGGTACCTGAACTCCATGCTAATGAGGACAGTGGTCTACTCTGCAGAGATGGACCATAGATAAGAGACACAATCTCTTACAACTGACCTGTGGCCCATTCCTGTGAATGGTGCTTTGAGATGGAGACTGTGGCCAGTCCTTAATTCACAAATAGTGGGTGAAGGGTCAGCCGGGCAGGATAATCTCACGCAGTGAGTGCTGTGCTGTGAAAAGCTCCCTTATTAAAGAGACTACTGAGTGGAGCTGACTGGGGATTTCTGCCTGTTTCTCAGTGGCTTTTGACCCCTGGAAAACGAGAAGTCCTTTGAGAGGCAGTACAGAATTCTAAAGACATAGCAGAGTAAGAAAGCAATGTGCGTTTCCTCCTGGGCATATACACCAGACAAATTCTTAATATTGGCCACATACACAAGGAAGCCTGTACCAGGATACTCATTTCTACATTGCTTTTAATCAAGAAAAAAATGAAAACAGTTTATCATATGACTAAATATAAGGCAATTCCAAATATACAGTGACCACTTCCCATGTTTTCACTGAGAAAATTAAAAAAGAGGTTTGGGACCAGATTGCACATAGAAACTTTTAGGGATATAAAAGAAATAGCCAACTCTGTTAAATATGCATATTTGAAGTCATACATTACATAAAATATAAACTAAAATGTATTTTTATTTTTCTGAAATAATGTATTTCAGAAAATGATTTGACTTGAACACTTCCTCTGTGCCTCTGACATCCAGGTTCTCATCAGCAAAGAGCCACTTTCTGAGTCCTGTAGTGCCACAGGGCATATCATTCTGTGTAGTTTATGAGTCAGTGATATTTCCCCTGGAAATTTTATCCTGGCTAGAAGAACACATCTGCTTTAACATTGGGACAGGTCATTTGTTCATTTGTCCTGTAGTTATATATAGTGTTTGCTTTCCAACAACATACCCAATTACTGTATTGATCTAAAGTGATCTGTAAAGGGCTTCTGTTAAATGGCACACAACACTTGAAGTTATGAGGTCTTACCCTCATAAATAATTACCTGATCTATGTTCAATTTCTCCTTGGTCATCTTCTTTGTTGTTGTTTTTTTTTAAGATTTTATTTATTTATTTGAGAGAGTGTGCTCAAGTGGGGGGAAGGGCAGAGGGAGAGGGAGAAGCAGGCTCCCCATTGAGCAGGGAGCCTGATGCGGGGCTCCATCCCTGGACCCCAGGATTGTGACCTGAGCTGAAGGCAGATGCCCAACTGACTGAGCCACCCAGGTGCACCCTAGTTGTCTTCTTTTAAAAAATATATTCCATTAAGTGACCTTTTTTTAGTATCTAAAGCTAAAATTGCATAGTTTTTTCTGGATAATGTGTCTTCCCCAATGATGCTATGTTTAAAATAAAGTAATTGCAAGACTGTGCTATAATGTGAAAGATTTTCTCAGGTCTCACATATGAGTATTTATTTTGAGTGTTAATTTGGGGGGAATATTTTGCATTATGTTCTGGTACACATGCCGTCATTTAGGAAAGGAAAAAAATGAGATAAATTCATATGATGGAATACAATACAGAAGTTAAGGGGATAAAGTCTCTGTCTCTTTCTGTCTCCCTCCCTCTATGGATAGATTTTTAAGTACATAGGTGAGTGGAAAACCATAATGCAGAGTGGTACATGCAGTATGATGACATTTGTCCTAATTAAAACACCTAAAATAATATAATGTAGCTGCTATTATACATACATGTGTAAAAATATAAAACGGATTGGATATAGTTGAAAGACATGGTTTTGAGGAAAGGGGAAGATAATATGATTGGGAATTAAGATAAATTTTACTTTTATTTGTGTTATTTATTTATTTATTTATTTGACAGAGAGATAGCGAGAGAGGGAACACAAGCAGGGGGAGTGGCAGAGGGAGAAGCAGGCTTCCCGCTGAGCAGGGAGCCCGATGTGGGGCTCGATCCCAGGAACCTGGGACCAAGACCTGAGCCAAAGGCAGACGCTTAACGACTGAGCCACCCAGGTGCCCTGGTGTTATTTCATTTATTTAAAGGAAAGACTTGAAGCAAACATAACATTTGAAAAGTTTGTGCTTCTTAGTAATGGATACATGTCTTATTTAGTTTTTTGGTTATATTTTAATGTCTCAACACATATGAAAGAGTATAAGAAATAAAGAAAAAAACAATGTGGTAATGATTTTCTTTCACTGGTAGAGAGACAGATTGTATTGGAAAGAGAATAAGTTGAATGAGGTTAAAATTTTCTCCAGCAGGGCACCATTGTTTGGCCAAACACAAGCTGGAACCTGGTGCTTTTCATCCGTACGGTAAATTAAGACTGTGTTTTCACCAACCTGGTTTTCAGAGAAGGAGGGAAGATTGACAAGTTGTTGGCAATGGGTTTTTCTTTGAACGTTGGGTCAAGAAGATGCCACTGCTTTTTCTGCCCTATACGGTATCTGGGTCAGCCCCAGGCAGCACTTCTTACCATGGCCAGTGCCCTGGTCCTTGAGCAACAAAGATAAAGATAGTGGAGCAGAATTGCCAAACTGGCGGCCCTTGGATGTATCCATCTTGGGGAAATGTTTTGTTTGGCCTACACAGTGACTTTTAAAGTGATTTTAAAGTGTTTAAAAATAGGGAGATTTCACAACCACACTGTGCCCCCATTTTAACATGGCAGCTGTCAACTGCAGCTAACCCAAGGCTGCTCCTTCCTCTGAGGTGTGGGCTCTCAGTTTGCTGGGTTGTTCCTTCTCCAGCTTTGCCGGCCTTAACTGGCCCCTGCAGGAGTTTGAGTGTGTTGTCCCCCATGAAGAGGAACTGCGTGACAGGCAATAGCTAACACTTTGCAGTAGACTGTGCCAATCTTTTGCAGAAATGCTGGCAAAGCGTTATATGGGAAAGTTCATTTTAGCTCCCCACTGTGTCTAATTATAAGTAAATGGTTGGAACATTTAAACATGCCATGAAAGAATGACTAGAGTCTCAGCAGCCTGCAAGGCTTCTTTTTGCCCAGCCTGGGATTAATGAACTGACTTTCCTCATCTTTAATTTCTGTGATTGAAACGCTGCCCTTACCTGTGAAGGCTTCAGACTTGTTAACTTCTTGTCAGTTTAGGATCTCTATGCACATTGGCTAATTATGCCCCTGGGAAATATCTGGGGTCTTGCGTGAAGCTCAAATGGGACCATTTTTAATGCAAATCATTCATTGAACAAATATTGAGTACTCTGTTCCAGGCATTGTGCTAGTTTCTAGGGATAAAATGATAATATAAAGCAGACAATCCATGTCCATCAAGCCTCAAGGCTTAAATTCTAATGAGAGATATTAAAACATATTTATATCATTATTTAATTACAATTGCATCATATGGGAAGCTCAGAATGCTAAGGAAGGGTATAACTCTGGGAACTCACATCCTTTGAGATATTGGGCAAGAAGGGAAGGGAATGGGAGAAGGGAAGATGAAAGGAGCAAGGGGGGAAGAGCATTGTGCTGATGAGAAGTGCAGGTGAACAGGTGAGGGGAGTGCTGTGTGTCTGGGGAACTGAGGAAGGCTGGTGTGTCTGGAGCACAGTGTGGGGGAGCACCAAAGAATGAGACCTGTGGGGTACTCCGGGTGGACTGGCAAATGTGAGGGTTCACACTTGTCCTTTTACCTCTTTGTTGCAGATGATTTTATAGAAAAATTATTTCCTACTTTTCCTTGCCTTACCTATCAGCTCAGATGACACTGGAATGCCTGCTCTTGAAATCACATTGGACACTTGGATTGAAAGGCCTCTAAATTTTTCATCTTTCTCTTGAGCAGTTTATTCAGCAAGTTCCCACTTGAGTTTTCTTGGGAACAATAAAGAGGAATGCAAAATGCAAAAAAAAAAAAATAATAATCTCAGTTTTGGGAAAACATTTTCCTGTTCAGATATTTCCTGCCCTGTAAAGAGAAAAAGCTCTCTTACATAGATGGATTTACACAGGTTAGATGTTCCAGGTTCTCACCAGGTGCTCAAATTAGTTGGAACCCTTGCTACTTGCTCACTGTTGAGATCCAAGTTATCTCTAAATGAGAATAGCTCAGTATTTAAATTACAAGGGGCATACGTGTGATTTGGAAACCTAATATATACCTTAATGAGTTTTACAATAATTTCATTTGGGATGTTTCAATTGTAATTTTAGACTAATTCTTCAGGGCAGAGGCTAACCTAGCACCTCCCATTTTACTTAATTTTTTGTAATACAAAATAAATCAATCTTGAAATGGTTCAGTAGTTTCAATTAATTTTAATGGTCTGCTGCTCTCCACGTCATTGGATCAGAGCCTACGAATTCAGACATGTAGCTGAGCTTTTTAATAAGTCCTTAAGAATCATATGTAGGCTATATTAGAGTCAAGTTAAAAAGAGCTCCTACTCAATCGGATTATCCTGAGAGTGTGTCTCTGAAATTAACATGGTTAATAAAGCCTCATTGGAAGCAACTAGATGGCTTTTATAGGCAAGGCAAGTTAATGTTTTTCTGGTAGTTCATCAGGAAAGTGTAAGAAAGAGTGACCACTACAGGGAAATCATGTGGTTTATAGGTACATGGCTGTTCTTACCATCAAACTCAAAAATTTAGGGATGTATTTCAAACAACAATAGATTTCCTGTTGTAAATCCATCCTCTGCAATTTACGTTACTCAGTAATCTAGGTTATTTCTTAGGGTAGAACACTCTGTCTAAAGTAGTAATTCCCTTTATATGTTTTAAAGTTTACCTTTGAGACATTCAGGATGTCTCTTAGATTCAGTGTCTGAGGAGTAGTGATTGAATTCACTTATAATAACTTTTCTTATGATTTTAATATTCAGTAGATTCTTAGATTGTAAATTATAAACAAGGCGAGGCTCCTGGTTCTAGGGATGACTTGAACCATAATTTTAGTCAAGTCCACAGCAGTACTTGTCTCGATGCACTACTACCACAGAAGTCTTTGGGTTAAAAGCTAGTTCTGGAAAGCTGCTGTGGAATGAGGTCATGGTGATTTAAAGATGGCGGTGATGGCCCAGGTGTGAGGGAGTTAGGGGAAGCTCAGAAGTGGACCGCATGGGCCAGAGGAGTGTCAAGGTCAGAAATGAGTTTATCCTAGAGCAAGGTTTCTTAGCACAACTGACAATTTGGACTGGGTAAATCTTCATTATGGGTGGGGGTCGGGGCAGGGAGGTGTCCTGTGCATTGTAGGGCATTTAGCAGCATCCCTGTCCTCCTACCTCCTAGAGGCCAAAAGCAGTGCTCATTCCCCCACTTCTGAGTTTTGACACTAAAAATCTCTCCTGGGGTACAAAACTGCATCTGCTTGAGAATCACTGCTATAGAAAATTAAAGAGAGCAAAGACACAGGTAAAAAAGTTGGGAAGCCCCAAGTTGATGAAAATGATTGATAACCACAAACTTTTATCTCATATTTCTCTAGCCCAGACAGCTTATCTTACTTTGGACTCTTGAATTTAACTGCTAAAATCTCTATTTAAATATTTCAAAGATACTTCAAAGTCATCATGTTCCAATTGCACTCATGACCTCCCATCTCCAGAATCTTTTCCTTCTTTGTGACTTCCAGTGTCAGTGAACACACCACATTAGAAACCTAGATTTATACCTGACCTCTTCTCTCTCATCTTTAGCATACAGTCAATCAGCAAGCTCTGTCTGATTTTTACCACCAAGTATCTCTTGAGCCATTTACTTCTCACTACCCCTGTTGCTTTCGTCGAAATCATCATGAGTTCTCTTCTTGCCTCCTCCCACTGTGCAGGCTGCAAGGCTAAATACTTATTTTCCAGCTTTTCCTGCAAGTAGAGGTGGCTGTGTGACTAATGTCTGACCAGCGAGACATTACTGGGGGGAAAGGGGATTTCAGAAAGGTCTGGGAAGACATTGGTTTCCTAGTAGAAAACACAAAGGTTCTGGTACTATTCCTTGACACCTTTCAGCCACCTTGAATACAGGCTTCCTGTCCAGAATTGAAGCAGTCATTCTGTGACCATTAGGGAAAGGCCACTGGAATCAACAGGGATGTGATCATTTTTGAACCATTAAACCAATAGGCCATAGCTGCCTGTCTCCCGTTATACTATTATATAAGAAACACAATTCCTGTCTTGGGTAAGTCACTGTCTCTGAATTTTCTATTCCTTTCCTCACTGATCTATTAGCTTGGTGATTTTTGAACAAGGTGTTTAAGAGCATTCTTTATGTCTTGATTTTCCCCTGTGAAAATGATGAGAACTTCATAATGACTGGGTTGATAGGATAGTGTGAGGTTTAAAATAGGTAATATTTGACCCTCAGAACACATACACTAGTAGTAATTTTTAAATTAGAACGCTGGAACCCTTTGGTCTCTTTGAGTCCCAGCTAGCCCTGTGCATGTGCATTTCACAAAGAGAATCACATCATAAATAGCAGGAGAGAAGTACTTCCTTGTGTTCCCATCAAGACAAGGACAGTGTACCTGCTTGCTATCAGGGACAGTTTCCGCTCAACTGGGTTTCAGGAGAGCAGTTAGAAGCTGAAGCTACTACTCTTTGGAATCAAGGGGCTACATGTCTGAAATCACTTTTGACTTTCCAGTGTCCTGGTGGTATTTTTTGCCTGCTTCTCGCAACACATACCCTAGCCAGCCTTCTTTGCTTCGCTTCCAGGCATCTATAAATCATCTGGCCTCTTGACAGATACAGCATATTTTGTGTAGAGCTGCTGAGTTCTAAAACTGGGCACCTTGAGGCTGTGCATGTGGGAACATGTCTTCTAATCAGCTGTACTGACTCAATGGGAAGACTTTGCAAAGGGGAGACTACAACCTCAGGCTGAAGATGAGATGGCAGGACACTGAGTTTTCCTAGTTTAATTTGTGAGGCTTCCCCCAGCATGTCCAGAAAAAAAGAGTAGACGGGAAGCAAAAAGATAGAAAAGAAAATGCGTGAAATTGGCTGGTGGGAGAGTGTCAGTTTGTCAACTGTTGTAAGGAGATGGTTGGCATCACCTCTGCTTTGTCTCTAGCCCCTGAAATTTTCAGCCATGGACAAGAGGGATTCTTTCTTGCTTCCTCTCACATCAAATGCTGTGCTGGAATACGATCAAGCGTATGGCCAGAGCTGAGAATCACATCAGCAGTGTTTCTGAATAAGACCAAGCCCGAATGCAGCCTCCTTGGAGGCATCTTATTGCAGAGCGCTCAGTGACTTGGAGGATGAGAAAAAAAAAGCTGGAACTTGTTGCAACTCTCTGTCCTATTAAAAAGCAACATTAAGGGGAAGGAAAAAATCCCACCTAATATTCTATATTTTCCTAAGGAGTATGGGGGCAGGTGGAATGGGAGAAGGGGAGAATGTTGCTTTCATACACAACACAACAAATTCATGGCATGAGTTACAGAGGCACATGTCAACAGCATTCTTTTTGGAGGAGATAATAGTGACTATTAAGTTTTGAGTGTGAACAAGGCAGTAGCTTAGTTTTATGTAGTGTTCATTCTATTTAATACTCAAAATAGCCCCTGAGCTGAGTGAGAAGATTTCCATGGGGCAGATGATGTTTAGTGAAGTTAGGTCACCTGTGCAGGGCTATGCAGGTTGAACACGCTTCCCAAGTGTGATGTAACTACCTATCAGTGAGAGCAGATGCAGTATATCGCATGTGTCCTTTGTACTCTGCACTTTAAAGACATGATCTCCACACCTCTAAGGGTTGGATGTTGTAATTTCCAGTGTATCAGCAAGGAAACAGATTCTGAGAGGTTAAGAAATGATTTACTTCGCTCTGGGCAAGATGCTTGATGTGTCAGACTCTCCATTTCTGCAGCACGAAAGGGAAGAAAACAGCATCTCCTTTATAGTGTTACATTGTTATGAAGAACATAATGAAGGGGGATGAAGAAAGAAGCAAAAGGTTGGGTTTCTATCCTTAGAGCCCAGATGAACTAAAATAGCTCGGGAAATGATCAATACCATGATGACTGTGTGCTTCACATGTAGCAATCACTTATGCTTCCGGCAGAATTCCTTTTTCAGAGGTGGCCACATGGAGAGGCGGAGTGGTGACGACCAGCCTTGGCCCAGAAGGCCTAGATCATGGGTGTTCAGACTTGTGGAATTTCCCACCATTGTGCAGCCCTCCCTCTCTGAGAAGGCACTTAGAAAGCCAAGGCAAAAATAACAGCATCTTGGAGTAGTTGAGAGCACAGGCTTGAGAAATCTGGCTGGTGTGGTTTTATTCCTGGCTCCACCACTTAGGAACTGTTGGACAAGTCTTTAATCTGTAAGATAAACATGATAAACCTATTGTGAGTATTCAGTGAGAGAGTGTATGTAGCCCGCTCAGCAGCATGCATGGCTCGGAGTACGTACTCAACAAACAGCCATTGTTGTTGGACTTGCCGGCCAGCATCACAGAGACTCAGCCAGCACTCCTAGAACACACTGAATTTTTCCAGTGCCAGATGGATGGTGCCTACCCCATCTCTTACCTCTTGCATGTAATTTAGTGTTTGACCTTATGTGAGTCACCCTTGTAGAAACTCTTCCATGGATTACATTTATAAATTTGGACTCATTAAGGCCACTATTCCAACTATGCTCTAGTAGCTCCAACATGGGGAGACAAATTTCCATTCTAGAAAGGACCCAAGGACAGTGCAGATGCTCTCCCACAATTTATCAGATGGGGTTGTAAAATCATGCTGGCTGACCTTCCCAGGGCAGGGACTCCTTGCTTATTTTTTCCTAGGACTCAAATCATTGAGGGTGAACCCTTGAGATGTAGAGTTCTCTAATTTTAGGAGGAACATGTATGTTGTCTAACCGGGAAGCTGGTTTAATCCAGATCTGTGTTCTCAAAATGGTATTTTATTAGGGTCTGATAGAAAAATGGGAGACATATAATGAAGGATTAATTTAGAGATTGTTTCACAATCTGAAGTAATGCTTGGGGGAATAGAGCATATGAGCCAAGAACATGAAGTCAAAAGAAATTAGGTACCTTCGCTTGCCTATTGCACACAATCCTGTAGGGACAGATGCATTTTCCTTCTCTTTATTGTATTAATTACATATGTAGAAAATTAAAATACTGTTGGGACACCTGGGTGGCTCAGTCGGTTAAGCCTCTACCTTCAGCTCAGGTCATGATCCCAGGGTCCTGGGATCGAGTCCCACATCGGGCTCCTTGTTCAGCAAGGAGCCTGCTTCTCCCTCTGCCTGCCTCTGTCTCTCTCTCTCTCTGATAAATAAATAAAATCTTTAAAAAAAAAAAATTAAAATACTGTTTAAAAAAATTAAATCATCATCTCGTAAGTGGAAAATAAATGTTTCTCCTTTCTACTTGATGTTTCTCCACTCACCATCCCTTTGACTTGCCCCTCACCCTTCTGAATGGTTGTTTTGTGCAGCCTTGTAAAATTTTTCTGAGCTTTTTCAAGTTTATACCGTTTATTTCAAATTCAAACAATGCTGAGAAAAAGATTCATCTATATATAATGCTTATGTGCTCTTTACCACATGGGTATGTATATGATGTATATTTGAGCAAGAGTAACTGTAGCCTAGAGTCTTAGAAATGGAATATGTTGGCCAAAGTGAATGTGCATTTGCGGGTGATAGACATTGGGGAGGGTATGTGTTCTGGTAAGCGCTGTGAATGTGTAAGACTGTTGAATCACAGACCTGTACCTCTGAAACAATACATTATATGTTAAAAAAAAAAAAAAAAAAGATAGTAGGAAGGGAAAAATGAAGGGGGGGAAATCGGAGGGGGAGATGAACCATGAGAGACTATGGACTCTGAGAAACAAACTGAGGGTTCTAGAGGGGAAGGGGTTGGGGGATGGGTTAGCCTGGTGATGGGTATTAAAGAGGGCACGTACCGAATGGAGCACTGGGTGTTATACACAAACAATGAATCATGGAACACTACATCAAAAACTAATGATGTAATGTATGGTGATTAACATAACATAATAAAATAAAAAATGTGAAAAAAAATTTCAATGAGAATGCCAAATTACTCTTGGGAAAGACTGTCTATTCACACTCTCAGTAAACAGGAGTGACTGTTTTCTTATACCCTTGCTACAGAAGCATTATTATACTACGTGATTTTGGTCATCTTGACAAAAATGGAAGAATTGACTATATAGGAGGCCAATACTAATTGAAGGTCAGTTCTAAAATAAGAGAATTAACTTCATTTTGTCTTAAGTAGGAGATCTGACTTTGGAGTGAGTTCCTGCTATTGGCCTTAATTTATTCTTTTACCACAACCTTTTACCAGGTTGATTTCTTATCTACTTTGTGGGAAACTTAACTTGTTAATACAGTTCTTCTAGGAGGCAGACTGTTCAGAAATGGGCCCCAAATCTTCTAAAAAACAAAACAAGGGTTTAATCCAGCTCTGTGTTCTCAAAATGGTATTAGGGTCTGCTGGAAAAGTGGAACCATATAGTGAAGGATTAATTTAGAGATTGTTTCACAACCTGAAGTAATGCCTGGCAGAATAGAAACCAGTAAAAAGGAAGACCACAAAGAGTCCCTCAGCACAAAAGTGTGAGCAGACCACCTGTTGATGTAGCAGATCTCTGGTCCCTGTTGTCAGACTCTACAGGTTGGGGCTGGCAGATGGCTACATCAACAGTGCTCACCACAACACATACTTGTTTTTTTCTAGGAAAAACAGAGGGGAAATTGATTTGAAAAAGCTCAGAAATACATGTCTCACCTGAGTTGCCTGTTAACAACTTTTTACATTGTTCCACAAGGCCTCCACTGTCTGGGCTATCTCTACCTTTCCCATATTACTTCATGTCATTCTCTCATTATTAGGTGAGTGTTACATATGTATCATCACATTTAATCCTTGGAGGAAATAACTCAGTTTTTATTCCCACTCCATATATAACCACACTGAGCCTTAGGTTAAATGCTGCTGGAGGTTGACTCCAAATCCTTTGTTCTCAAGTATATTACATAATAGATGTAGTCATCCTCCCTGAATCTCCCACCTTCACATTTACATTTATTCATTTATGACAATGATTAACTGAAAATATGTTGAGAGACTAACATTGAACTGAGAAATAGAGAAGCACGTGTTCGTTAGAATACAGGTTTCTGACTCTTAATCTCAGAAAACAAACTGAGGGTTGCTGGAGTGGAGGGCGGTAGAGGGATGGGCTGGCTGGGTGATGGACATTGGGGAGGGTATGTGTTGTGGTGAGCACTGTGAATTGTGTAAGACTGATGAATCACAGACCTGTACCTCTGAAACAAATAATACATTATATGTTAATAAAAATAAAGAATACAGGTTTCTGGAATGTATTTATCAAGATTTATTGAGCCCTGGCACCCTGTGCCAGGTGGTGCTCCAGTTGTGGTTAAAGCAGTCAGTAAGACAGGGAAAAGGCTTGTTCACATTCCTGGTGGAGAGAGACATGATAAGGAAGTAAGTCAATAAATAAATAAATGAATTAATTTAAACCTATATATACCATGAACAAAACAAAAATGGATGATGGATTAGAGAGTCACTGGGAGTCCTTGAGTTGGGGCCATCTATGGATATGGGAGTCCATGTACTTTGGGAATATAATGGCCAGAGAGGGCTCTCTCTGAGAAGGTGACATTGAACTGAAGATAAAAGGAGGTAGTCACGAGCACTCTGGTAGATTGGATGATGGGTCCTGCTGATTTACTGCTCTGTAATAGGACTATATATCCATCCCATGTGACTTTGCAGGACCCTTCCATTGTGGGTGAAATGTAGTTTCCCACCCCTCTGATGCTGGGCATATTCCTATGACTTACTTTGGTCAATGGAATGGTCTCCAAGACTTTAAACATGTTTGCATGGTTCAGTTTACTCTCATATATTCCTTTCATTTTTTTGATGAAAAGAACATGCTCTGGGTAGCACTGGTTCCAGACAGGTATCATGTGGGATGGGTCTGAACACAATGCATAGCTTGAAGCCAAGCTCAGCCATCCTGTAGCCTGAAGCAGAGCTGGTTCCTGCAGTGGCACAGCTGAACTGTGTACCCATGCACACACAACCCCCATCTCTCCCCCCAACCACACACACAATTTATTGTGGTGAGCCTCTGATTAGGGGAGTGGTTTGATAAGCATATTAGTTGACTAATAGAAGGAATAAAAACCATGAAGTGGGAAGAAACTTGGAGTGTTCCAGGAACAGAAAGAAGGCATTGTGGCTGGAGCAGAGTGAGCAAGTGGGCAGTATTCACAGTGAGGGAAGAGACCAGGTCTGGTATGTTTTGTGGGTCATATGAAGCATTTAATACAGTAAGGTGCCTGGGTGGCTGAGTCAGTTAAGCCTCTGACTCTTGATTGTGGCTCAAGTCATGGTCTCAGGGTCCTGTGATCGAGCCCCACATTGGGCTCCCTGCTCAGTGGGGAGTCTTCTTATCTCCTCTCTCTCTGCCCTTCCCTCTACTCACACACACTTGCTTGCTCTCTCTAGAATAAATAAATAAATCTTCAAAAAAAATTAATATTGTATTCCAAGGATGAGGATTTTAAGCAGGAATGTCATAGGATATGGTTTACACTTTGAAAAGACAAATCTAAGTGCTATATTGAAAATAGGATATAGGCTGTCAAGAATGAGAAAGAATGAAGACCAGATAAGTTACTGCACTAATCTAGCAAAAGATAATCATGTCATAGTTATTGGGGGTATGCATTGTTGAGATCATCCAGAAGGGTGCGCCACTGAGAGCTGAAGTCCAACCCGGACTAGGCCTACTCCAGAGGGAGTGCCTTTTGCTTATTTGTGTGAAAGCATCATTTGGTCTAGTGGTGGCTTCAGCATTGATGGTGGTTTGCATTAGGGTGGTAGTAGATCTGTGTCATTTCTTTCCCATTTTTTGGTTACTCGATGGGTTCTACTGATCAGAAGGGAAATCTGTACCAGAGGAAGAAATGTATCAGATTAAATATATAATATGTTTAGAACTAGTGTGTTTGCACACATATCCATTTGCCTTTATTAATGCTTGGAAACACTCTATATGTTATTGAGAGAGACCATATCAAATGAGTGGGTTTGGGAGAATATGATGCGCTTGCTTCCGTACATAAAGACAGAGGCTAGGTCTGGGTAGAGAGACTGAAAAGGTTTTACATTCCTGTATCCCAAAAGTGAGGTGAACAGGGACATAGTGAGGTCAACTGGGGAAGGTCTGGATGGTTCTCAGCTGCATGTACACCGCTCCTGGTAGCCCAGGTTAAAGGGGGTTGGCTAGGTAATAATATGGTTAGATAAGCCACATGCAAATGAGGTCAACAGTCATCACAAGGGATGTAGATATGAAGAGAGCCACTACTCTTTGAGGGAGGACTGCAGTGCAATGTAGAAACAATGATTAGAAGACAAGGAAGGATATGATGAGGAAGGATTCAGTTACTAACTAAAAGGGACATACTGAGCCTGTGTGTTCAAGTGTGTCTTCCTGTGGCACCTGGCCAACCAGACAAATGAACCAGGTGTTTGTGATGCCACGTTGCCTTCCCCGTCCTGCCTGTTTTCATCTGTGCGTTGGAATAAATTTCAGGGGAGATGACAGCACCCATCTTACCTTGAAAAATAAGAGTTTTATAGAAAACATGTACTCTGGAATTATGTGAATTAGTTTTGGTTTATCAAGTATCAACTGTGGGCCAATACCGTGCTGTCTTCAGTCTTCATTTCAATCTCCAGAATGTAGATTTTATCGCTTCCATTTTATAGATCGAAACATGTAGCCTTGGTGAGGTTAAGCTGATCCAGCCCAAGGTCACAGCCAGGCTTTGTCCACTCGCATGTGTTCTTGCCACAGTAACATGTGCTGCTGCCAGATTCTGGGCTGCTCACTACTCAGTGTGGCCGTAACAATGTAGTAGAGTCCGATAGTTCAGAGCATAGAGGTCAGCCTCCCTGGGTTTGAGTTCTGACTCCAACACTTGGGCAAATTGGGCAAGCCTCTCTAAGTCTCATTTTCTTCATTTCAGAACTGGGAATCACACCTTGCTACAGAGCCTGGCCTGATTAATGGCAGATGATATTTCTTTTTCTTATTTTTCATCATGTGCTTTGAGACTCTCAGGGCCTTCATTGGAAACATCAAATAGCTTTCCAGAGACTTTGAATTCAAGGCAGAGGCTAAAGCCGTGGCATGTTCCCCAAGCTAGCACGCTGGTTCCATAAGCACAAATGTGTATCAAGAGCAAGTGAATTTTGGAAAAAAAAAAAAAAAACCCCTACAGAATTGCAATGCATACAAGCATATTAAAAATGGGGAAGTCTTGTAATAAAGAAGTTTTGTTTGGTTAATTGTTTCCTACATTGATACCACCTTGGAAACAGTTAATGTTGTGACTCAGTACCCAGGACCGGGTAACTCCTGGGTTTGAACGCTAGCCCGTTAGGCTTTGTCACCTTCGTCAAGTATCTTAACTTCTCTGTGCCTTGGTTTTCTCATCTGTAAAATAGAACAATAACAGTGTTTTCTTCATAGGGTAGTGTGGGGATGTAATGCATGGCAAGTGACTGACTGCTAATAGAATCCTAATAAATCTGAGTTCATGGTTATCACCACTATTTGCTTAAAACTATGCACACCGATACCATGCATATTTTTATGTAGCCCAAATATTTGTTTCTGTATTTTACTACTGTTATGGTGTGTGCCTTTTTACTATATGTGGCTATATAGTGTGGAATTAGGTGGATGGAGATAGGGATGCTTTAGAATAGGAAAGGGGACCTCCCCATTTCTTGGAGGAGGATTAAATGGGGTCATGGACTTGGGGAAGTAGAAAGTTCCACTGTAGTGAAATAGTTTTTATCCCTCTTAATGGAAATTTCAAGTACCTGGTGATGGAGGTGTTGGGTTGTGTCTCTCACCTCTGCCCAAGAGCCTGCTGTCTCTACCTCCCAACTCTGAGGACCCTTCACCCTCCCTCCCCTTGCGAATTCCCTCCTAGCCATTCACTGCTACTGCCAGGGGCAAGGAAATTAAAGCTTATTTTAACAAAGTGTGTACTGCATGAGTCATAGCTACCCTTCTTTCAGTGAAAGATTAAAATGGGTTTTGGGCTCCTAGTAGTGAGCCTATCCCTCAGATAGCCCTCATTTGAAGTCTGTATTAATGATGTCTATACAGATATGGCAGAAATGGAACTTCTGGGGATCAAGAGCTAGATAATGATTAATTTGCTTCTGTGCATCACCACCAATAGAGAGTACAATCATGGCTACTGGTTACCTGCTGCTTATTGTTAATAAATGAATGTGGTTGTTAATTCATTATATGTATATCATGTGGCTATCAGGCACTATGCTAAGCTCTGGGAGAGCAAAAGAGATAAATGAGGCATGGTCTCTGCCCTTGAAAATCTTAAAATTCAGCTGGGAAGAAAATTGCATGTGAACAAATAACTTGAAATCGAAGTAATTTTCCAAATGCGTAATAGATAGGTAAGCAGGATACAATTTGTTACCCTGGCAGTGGTTCTAATACCACTTCCCCTTTGATAGAGCTTCCCGTTACCTCTACCTTAATTCCCTCCTTCTATCCCCTAGAGTCTGCCTCTGCCAGACAGTTCCTCAGGGTGTATGTGGGAGACAGAGACAGAGAGGGAGGGAGTGCTGCAGAACCAGAACACGTACAGAAAAGAAAAAAAAAGACTTGGTGGAGAAGTTTACGCATTATGTACATAATAAAGATGGGACAGGGGCGCCTGGGGTGGCTCAGTCAGTTAAGCGTCTGCCTTCGGCTCAGGTCATGATCCCAGAGTCCTGGGATCGAGTCCCGCATCAGGCTCCCTGCTCAGCGGGAAGCCTGCTTCTCCCTCTGCCTCTGTTTGCCGTTCCCCCTGCTTGTGCTCTCTCTCTATCTCTCTGTCCAATAAATAAATAAAATCTTTAAAGATGGGAGAGATGAAAGCAGGAAATAAAGTGCTGGGGTCGAGGAGGAGAGGCTTCATGATGAACAGGGTGTCTGGTGTTTGAGGGCTCCTTAGAATTAGGATATGACGGATTGTGTTTTGCCTGTGAGGGCTGTGCTTGTTCAAATGTGGCACCCCTCTGAGACTGAACCATATGGGTCATGGTCTTCAGAGAATTTTAGACCTGGAATCTCAGAGGAATTCAGAGGAGCTGGAGAGTTGCCCTGATAGGGGATGGGCAGGTAAACATCATGGAGGTGATGGTTTTTGAATTTGGCCCAAAAGAATGGATGACTTTAGGGATGCCTAGGTAGCTCAGTCGGTTAAGCGTCTGCCTTTGGCTCAGGTCATGATCCCAGGGTCCTGGGATCGAGTCCTGCATTGGGCTCCCTGCTCAGCGGGGAGTCTGCTTCTCCCTCTCCCTCTTCCTCTGCCTGCCACTCCCCCTGCCTGTGTTTTCTCCTTCTCTGTCAAATAAATAAATAAAATAAAAAAAAATGGATGACTTTCGCTACATCATAATAGAGTCTGTAGGGAGACTATCTTCTGGGCAGGGGACACTTTCTAAATAAAGTTGCAGAGTGAAGCAATGTCTTTACGAGACTAAAGATATCCTGATGACTGATCTTTTATTTCTCTAAAAACAAAGTATATTCTCTTTAGGGGAAATTCAGTAAGTATATTCTGTACTTTTGCTCTGTGATGAATAAAAGCTCCTCTTTAATTAAATAAGAAGTCTGGGTTCTATAGACAGTAATGAAATAAGACTAGAAAAGCTGGTTGAGGTCAGAAATCAGTGAACTAGCTTCTAATACAGTGCCGATTTTTGTCACGATATTTCCTTCTTCAATTGAGTTGATAGAGTGGTGACCTGGATTCTTTGTTTGGCTTTTTGTGGTTGTAAGAAAGAGTTTAAGGGGCATTAGCTTTTTCCCCATCGTGAATGGGCCTGCTGGCAGTGTTATTCCAGGAAACCACTTTCCACTGCTATTTTAAGGAGGCCAGATCCTTCTCTTTCTTGCCTTTGTAAAATCATCAGACAGGCATGTGATGTATGCTCTGCCACCTGGAGCATTGTAACTGGGGTGAGTGACCCAAGGACAAGAGGGAATGATGGAGATAATGTATGGCAGGAGCAGTGGCATTAGTCTTACCTTGGCTGCTAGAGCAGCTACAAGGTAGTTACCCTCCTTCTCGGACCTCCAGACTTAACACAGTCCCTGCTCCTTTTGGAGCCTAGTGCCCCAGCACTCTTGCCTCTTTCCTACTCTAATTTCCCAATAAATCCCTTTCATCTTAAATAAGTCAAAATATATTTGTTACTGGGAACCAAGAACTTGACCTGACCCTGGGGCCCAAAGCTCTCCCTCTGCATGCTGTGAGTAGAGCAATACTAGCCCAAAGACATGATCTGAGGAAAGCCCTTACTTAGCTCAGAAAGTTGATAAGGTATCCAAGGTTCTACGCTTTGCAGCTATTTTTCCACCTTGCGACATAGCCTCCCTGGCAGCAAGGGTAGGATAATTATCACGCTTTGCCAGATAGCAGACTGGGACGTCCTGGGAGGTTAAATGACAAGCCCAGGGCAGCAGAGGCAGTTGGTTCTTAATCCAAGATTAAAGTCACGTGTTTGGCATGCAGGTGTGTGTGTGTGCGCGTGCAGAAAGTTCAGCCTGTGGCATTTTACACTTGACTGTGGAATAAGAACAGAAAGCCCTTGGTTATGTATCTTTGAAGGAATTAACCTCCTTCATCTGAAGGAAGTGGTAGGGGAGCGACTGGGATCCTTCTGGGATGTCCTTTTTTTGCAGGGTCAGGAGTTGACGCAAGCTCAGGTTTGTGTTTCCTATAACCCCGAGGGTGCTTGATGATTCCTCACATCTGTCCCTAATTCTTCTCTTGCTGGGCAGAGTGACCACAGCTTCCCTCAGGCCCTGCAAGACAGCTCAGGACACAGAAGGGGAAAAAAAATAAAACAACAAAACCCAGAGAAGTCTTGCTTTCAGCTGATTCAGTGTAGGTGACTGACCCCTACTTCCACCGTTCCCCCCACCCCCTATCAAAGTGATGTCATTTGTCTTTGGAGCACACTTAAAATTTCCTTCTCCTTATTATACTGGTCATTTTTTCTTTCCTGATAACAAAGTAAATCATGGTTATTTATTTATTTTTTTACAAATTGTGAACTCCAGAAAAACATGCAAAAGACAATTACTGATAATGCTACCATTCAGAAATAACCATTTATGATATCCTTCTAGTCTTTTTTTCTATGTACAGGGTTTACAAACACAGATCTAGATATCACACATGCATGTATATGTACTATATATACATACATATACAATGCACTTTAAAAATAATGCCCATAGAATTCTGTTTATATTTTGTAGTTTTCTTTTATTCACCAATGTATCAAGAACACCCCTTCAAGATTTTTGATGACTGTGTAGTATTTTAATCGTATAGACACACCGTCATTTATTTAACATATACCATATTTTAAGCATTCGTGTTGCCCTTCTTGCTGTAGAAATAATCTTTATCCTCCTTAATTATATGTCATTTAGATAAATTTTTACAAATAGAATTGCTGGCTCTTTGAGAAGATGTTCAAGGAACAGTTTCAGCTTCCTAATATGGCTTCTTGATCTTCTCTTAAAATGGCTTTGCAGTTTTACAAGTGTCTTAGTCTGTTTGGGCTGCTATCACAAGATGCCACTAATCAGGTAGCTCATAAACAACAGACATTTATTTCTTACCGTTCTGGAGGCCGGAAGTCCGAGATCAGGGTACCAGCATGGCCAGGTGAGGGCTATCTTCTGGGGTGCAGGACTTCTTTTTGGATCCTCACACACTGGAAGGGATGAGCTGGCTCTCTGAGGCCTCTTTAATAAGGGTACAAATCCCATTCCTGAGGGCTCTGCCCTCATGACTTCATCACCTCCCAAAGGCCCCACCTCCTAATGCCATCACCTTGGGAATTAGGTTTTCAACATAGGAATTTAGGGGGGGATGGAGACATTTAGACCATAACAGTGAGTTATCCTGAGGTGGGGTTGGGTGGCATGAGAAAGTTTTTAGTGATAGAGAATGCATTATTGGATTATGAACCATTCACTAAAACTCAGGGCCTTGGAGAGTTAGCAGTGGTGCCCATGTAGGGAGGCTTTCAGGCCCCCTTAATTCAGCCCAACACTGGATTGGGAATGTTAATGAAGAACTAGTATAGACAAAAGGGAACACAGGGTCTCAAGCTGACCAAGGCCCACATTTAGGGAAGCAGGGGACTGCCACGGATGCCTTGTGAGAAGGTTATGGCAATTCTCAGTTCTCTGACAGCAGTAATATCCCTCTTGATCTATGTCCAGCTGCCCAAGGCATCCATCCAGATGTATGCTCCAGCATTTGGCTCACTTGTTAAGCTTCTTCCCATTAACTGCACAATCTCTGCATATAAATAAATCCAGAATATTTTAGCCATCTGTTGTGCTGATGGCTCTTGGGATTGGGAACATGGAAATCTGAGACAGTGAACACAAGCAGCTTTGTGACCATTTGAAAATTCCACTCACTAGTATGCAGGTGTTTCTCTCAAAAAAAGAGAGAGGGGGTGCGGGAAGGGCAGAGGGAGAGGGAGAGAAAAAATCTTAAGCAGGCTCGACCCCCAGTGTGGAGCCCGACTCAGGGCTCAGTCTCACTACCCTGAGATCATGACCTGAGCCAAAATCAAGAGTTGGATGCTTAAACAACTGAGCCACCCAGGTGCCCCTAATATGCAAGTGTTTCTATCCACCTGAATAGAACCCCCCCCCCCCCAAATAACAAAAATAGTACCTCTACTTACTGCTGGAAAATGCTTAAAAAATTGTGATGATTATTCTCCCTGTAATAACTGTCTTAGTATGGATTTCCCTGGGGAGAGTTTCAAATGCAAATAGTTTATTAAAAGGTGTAAGAGAAATGGATAGGTAAAGAGGAAGCAATAAGGGGAAGGGAAGGCATCAATAAAGAGCTTATTAGCCCAGAGGGGCAGTGGATGAGTGGAGCTTAATTCCCCAGAAAAACTCTGAAATAACAATGCAAAATACAAACCTGAGAATTACTCTGGTCAGAAAAGCAGACATTGTTGTAAACAGACGTGTGAGGGATTTAGTGGGGCAAACATCTATGAGAGGGTCAGGGGAGTGTGAGCAGGGGCAGGAAGGGAGCACTCAGACCATGTGGTAGGGCTGATAAAGGGAGAGGGGTAAGGAGGACAGAATAGGAAGAGCCTCAGACAACAGCACCATTCTGAAGACGTGTCATCTGGGCCAACAGAGAGTTCCCACACAGCATTATCCCACTGAGGTCAGAATGGGCTCACACTGGTACCCAGCATCCACCCCCCCCCCCCCGCCCATGCCCAGTCATTGCCTGGGACAGTCCAGTCCAGAGGGGTCTTTACTAGGGACATGATTTTCCTCCTGTCTCACTGGCCACTCCATCTCATTTCCTTTTGCTGGTTTATCTTCCTCTTCCAGATTTCTTAGTGTTGACATTCTTGGGCCATCTCTCTCTGGCTCTTTTCCTTTTTATATTCACTCCACATGTTCCCTGCTAGTGTCAGGATTTTAATTATCATTTATATACTCATGATTTCCACTTTGAGTTTTATATCTCTGGCCTAGACCTTGTCTCTGAGCTCTCTACTCACATATCCAACTGCCTATTTAGATGCTGATAGGCATCCCAGAGTTAATAAGTTCAAAATACACCCCAACACAACTCAAATTTTTATATTGCCCTGATGTGTGCTTTTAATTCTTTCTCCTTTATTTCAGTGTAAGCTTCAATAAAGATAGGGTTTTGCCTGTCTTATGTTCTATCCCCAAGAAGAGCACATAATAATTTCTATTTTTTTTTAGACAAAATGAATAAATGATATTCCCTAACCCTTGGGGCAGGAGACAACCCAGCATTATCAAGGCACACACAGTATTTGAATACTTGACTCTCAGTCCCATGAGCTAAGTCGATGGGTCCAGATAATTGTTATTCAGTGAGGAAGAGTAAAGAGTTGGTGTAAAACCCAGAGGCAGTAAAGAGTTTAGTGCTTTAAAGAACACACACTGCCTTAAAAGAGGTAACGAAACTACCATCCTAGCAGAGAATAGTCCAATGAGCACAATTAAGCTAACAGTATTAATACATTACACTAAGTGCTTTGTATAAATCATTGGCCATAATCATCAGAACAGCCGTGTAAAAGACATACATACACCATTACCTCTATTTCGCAGCTAAGGGAACTAGGCCTCTGAACGCTTAGGAAATAAAAGGATCTGGGATACAAATCCAGGTTTATCTGATCCCAGATTCCTTTCTCCTCTATGCTATCTTCTGAGATAGGAGTGAAAATTCAGGGGGCTGACCTGAAGTATCTCTAAGCTCTGGAAGCTGGGTCTATTCACGATGAAATAGTTTCTTTGAGGGGAACCAAAAGAGGTTCTGCACTTAGGTTATTTAAGGCAAAATGAGAGCAAGTCAAACATTTGGGTCTGTGAGCAATTTTGTGTTAGGAGAATGCTTGGATGAACCAAATGTGAAATTCAGTGCCCCATTTCCTGAACATTCCCATGTAAAAACAGATATGGTAGCCAACTCTGTGGATGCTCCATTCATATCCTCCTTTGTCCCTGTCCTGTCCTTGTGCACAATAACCTTATGACCACAAGGTGGGGGTGGGCAGAGTGCCTGATAATGGTGGCGCTGATAGACTGCACCCATTGCTCAGAGAGGCCAAGTTAGTCAAGGAGTGAGAAATTGCCATTGGATCTAGCAACCTTGATGACCTGGAGAAGAGCAGTTTTGGTGGAATAGTGGAGGCAAAAAAATTTATGGAAGCAGATTAAGGACAGAATGGGAGGAAAGAAAACTGGGATAGTGAGACAAACTCTGTGAATGATTTGATAGCAACCTTCACCATAAAAAACCAAAAACCAAAACCAACCAAACAAAAATGACCCATAGCTCAAATTCCATTTTTTTCTAATAGCACAGAAATACTGTCCTCAGGAGGTATTAAAATATCAGAGAAGAGCAGCATGGTGACATAAGCAGTATAAATCCTACAACCTGTGTTTCAGGCCTGGTCTAAAATCGGACTAGGTTTATGGCTCTGAGTAAGTCATTCCCCATTTTCTTAACCCTTTATCTATACTATGATGATCTTTCCAGCAATAGTTGTCTATGATTCAATTTTTTCCCCAAAGAAATTAATTTTATTTTTTCAAATAAGATCTCATTTTCTTCTCATTGCACATAATACATGTCTGTTTACTGACAATATCTTTAGGAAGGATATTTTTTAACAGTGTTCTGTTCTCCCTTTTTAAATTTTCACCTGCTCACAAAATCATTTCTATAATGGCTCTAGATGACTCGATGAGCTAACTCCATTGCTTCCCTTTGGATATGACCTGTCAGTTATCATTAATTTATGTGTGATCTTGTCAGGATGTTGTATCTACAGGATGGATTTTCGTTTAAGCCACTATTAACTAATTAGGACATAAATAATGACACAGATAGTAGAATTGGCATTTATAATATCCCATATTGTTTTCAGTTAGAAATTTGCCAATATCTGGAAAATATCCTAAGGAAGTTTTTTAAACACGACATACTGCTTTGTGTGTATTTTTCCACTCATTTAATGTGCCAAGGTATTTGAATTTTGTTAGTGTTAAATTTATTTTAAAATAACTTTTTTTTTTTTTTTTGCAAAAAGCATAACATGGAATAAAGTTTAGTTGGGCATGTTTTTTGGACTAGGACCCATCTAATTTTCAATATTGGTTCTGCCATCAGCTACTGTTAGAACCTTCTGCTAGTCACTAGGCATCTCTAAGCCTCCTTTTGTTTAAAATGGGAGACTGAGTCTTATGAGGAATCAAGAAAACATGTCTGCAAAATGTTAAACACAGCATGCACAACTAAGTAAATGTTTAGGAGTCAAAGAGCAGCTCACTAAGTTTTTTTTTTTTTAAGATTTTTTTTTTTTTAAAGATTTTATTTATTTATTTGACAGAGATAGAGAGAACAAGTAGGCAGAGGGAGAGGGAGAAGCAGGCTCCCCACCAAGCAGGGAGCCCGATGCGGGGCTCGATCCCAGGACCCCGGGATCACGACCTGAGCTGAAGGCAGCCGCTTAACCGACTGAGCCACCCAGGCACCCTCTAAGATTTTTTATTTATTTATTTGACAGAGAGAGACATAGTGAGAGAGGGAACACAAGCAGGGGGAGTGGGAGAGGGAGAAGCAGGCTTCCCGCCGAGCAGGGAGCCCGATGCGGGGCCTGATCCCAGGACCCTGGGATCATGACCTGAGCTGAAGGCAGACGCTTAACGACTGAGCCACCCAGGTGCCCCTCACTAAGTTTTGAAGGGTTAAAGAAATGTTATAACCTGGTACCTGACTTCAAGGAATTTATACTCCAATGGGAACGTATTATACACAGAGTACAAGGGAATTTATGGGAGCTAGTTAGACCTATGAAAGCCAAGAGCTAAGAGGAAGCAAGGAGGGAGGGAGTACCTTCAATGAGGGGTATTAGGGAAGACTTCTGACAAATATGATATTGTATGTATGTATGTATGTATATGAGAGAGTGAGTGAGCAGGGGGAGGAGGGAGGGAGAGAGAATCTCAAGCAGTCTCTGTGCTGAGCGTGGAGCCTGATGCCAGGCTCAGTCTCACGACCCAGAGATCATGACCTGAGCCAAAACAAAGAGTCAGACACTTAACAGACTGAGCACCCCCCCCAGGCACCCCTTGAATATGATACTCTTGAGAGACAGTTAGATGTTGTCTCGTGGGTAAAGAAGGCAAAGGGAGAAGAGAAGCATAGGAACAAGCTAAGGGAAAGGAAGGAACGACTTTGCAGGCTGAGCAGCTGGAACAAGGGATGGTGAATAATTCCAGGTCTCTGGGCAGAGAGTGAGCAGTGTGTTGAATTGTGAGGTGAGAGTGGCAGGTGTATTGGGGGTAGAGGTAGGGAGATCATGGAAGATTTTAAAAGCCAGGCTGTGGTGTTTATACTTTTTATAAGCAATGGTGCAAACAAAGTTTTAAGCAAGAGAATCATAAAATCAGGACACTGAAGCAGTAGGTTGGAGGATGCAGGGGAACCTGGAAGTGGCATGTTTGGCTGGTCGCCTGTGAGAGTAGTTCAGATGAGTCATAGTGAAAACACTGGATGTGGGCATTGGGAATTAAAGGAAGGACAGAAATAGATCTAGCAGATCTAGCTTAGAGGTGGCCCTCAAACGATCTGGTATCCATGTGGGCACAGGCAGTGAGGGAGGGAAAATAATATAGCCCATATCAAGGTTTCAAGATACAGGAGAAAATTTGAAGACAGGTGTTGGTAGAAGGAGGTAGACTGGGGGCTAAAACCCTTGTGCCTCTAGGGACTGGGCAGGAAGGGGCATGAATGAAGTCAGCTAGATTATAAATATGAAGGGGAGGGGTGGGGAATGTGGAAACTGTGCTGTCTCCTAAGGGCAGCAGCATCTTCTCAGCTTTGTCCAGCTTTTACCGTAGGGGAATTTCTGTCCAATATACCAGATCTTTAAATTTTTAAGAGAAACCAGAATCTCAAAATTAAGAATAGTTTCTCCTGGTTTGTTTCTTTAGATCTGATTATTTTTAGACACTGTGTGGATCAAAGCAAAGGGTAAGAGTTGAAAACTTTACGCATTTGTAATTTTCCTGATTGCTTGATGTGCTCATCCATATATCTGTTTAAATTACTGTTTGCATTTAGCATTTACATGCACTTTAGGATGAATATTAGGCATACTTACTGATTACTGTTAGTACATATCCCAAGTAAATGGTCCATTTGTATCCCAATGGTTTCTTCTGCAAAATATTACTTTCAAGAGATCTTAAGAAGTGATAAAAACATTGAAAATATGGACTCTGAAATAAATGTTTTTTTTTTTTTTTTTTTTCAGACTGGGGTGTGTGTGTGTGTTTATGTAGTTTCAGGTACAAGGCAAAGTATGGACAATTACATTTTTTAATAGGCTGAACTTCTGTGACTTGAACTGTAAGCACACAAAGAATGAAATTTAAAACATTTAGGGAAGAGCACAAAGAAAAGAACAAGATCTGGGTGAAAGATTTTTTTAACTGGATATTAGCAAGCTGATTTACCAACTTAATGATAAAAAATTCCATGTATTTTATATGGGGGTATGATGATAGCTCAGTTAACTTTATTTTAACCAACACCTTTTAGGAAATACCATGAAAAAAAATGGAATAAGGTAGATTGGAGGCATCATTTATAAATATTTAAACAGATCCTTCAGTATAAGCATTCACATCAGATCTGCATGAAGTTGGTCTTTACATAGCAAGCTTTGATGTCATTGAAATAATGAGAATTTTTGGGGGGGATGGTGGTGGAAATACAATCTGTTCCAGTATAGAAAAAATAAGACTATCGTGTTACTGAAAGAAAGCTAATGGAAGAGAGCAAGGTCTGAGGCATAATTCTGAAGGTAAAATGGATCACTTGATTCTCCACCTATTCATTTCATCTTCTCAGTGTGCTATTCATCTTGCAGCTGGTTGCCTGGTAACCTGGTGATTATTAGAGACAATCATGGTGTATCAACATTGAGGGTACAGGTGACCAGTGACCGTGCATGTGATCCCTGCTCTCTTTTGGGCTGAGTAGGCAGTAATAGGTGGCTTTCAGGTCTAAGAGGGAGGGTTTTGTTGGGGCAGGATAGAATGCTGGGCGTAACATAACCCCACCTCTACCTCATACTGCCTGTGGCTCTTGGGAAAGTTATTTTACTGAGACAATCTCAGTTTCCTCATCTGTACAATGGCAATAACCTCAGTACCTATCTCTCAAAGTTCTTGTGAATCTTACATGAGATTATATATGTAAAATGTACAAATACAAGATATAATTATTTTTAATTTGAACAGTACTACTCTCACTCTTGCTGTTGTTGGATGTTTATTGGAAAACCTGAAGTTTTTTTGGAAGCTGAATTAAATAGCTAATGGTGATGTTTAATAAACCAGGTGGAATTCCTGAGTTGGAATGAAAAGAAACTTACTCTGCCTAATTAAACCAAAAAGAATTTGTTGGAAGCATATCTGTGGTACACAAATTCACAGGATAGCTCAAGACCTTTATTTCCATCTATTGTAAAATTGATGTTTTTGATGTTTTTGTTAAAACAGACACTACTCACATCTGTCTTGAAATTGTCCTAATAGAGAAACTTAGGACCTCTACAAAGTGAGCAGTGCTCCTAGGATTGGGTAGTTCCTAGCCTGTATAACTTTGTGGATTCCTAGATACTTTGTGAGTCCTCTACTTATAGAGGAAGTCTTCTACTCTTAGCAGGGATTGTAGCACAAAGAAAGATCCTTGCCTCCTGAATACAACTGCTGGGAAATATAACTCTGAATGGAGCAGTAGAAGACACAATTCTACTCATGCATACAGTTTTCCATATATACCCCTTTATAACACATATCACCTCACATTGTACACATAACTGCAACAAATTTTCATCATGAGCTGTCTTAAAGGAAAATGCACCAAGATGGAACTAAAGTTCTTGCTGTAGGGTGTGGTGTGTGACATTTAGAGTTGTGATTGGTAGGAAGAATTTAAGAGCGCTAGACTCATTGCTTGCATTTGTTCTGGATTAAGAAAGTGTTTCTGAGGAATTGCTTCATTTATCCATTAATTCAACAAATTATGAATGTAAATTTTCTGGGCACTGGTTATACACTGGGGGTAAAGTGATGAGCTCGATTAGTACAATTCTTATCCTTACTGACTTAATACTCTAATGGAAAAGATAGACCTTTAAACAACTATAACAATTAAGTGTCATAAATGCTATCATAGCAAAAGTATAGCCACTTAGGGAAATGAGTAGAAAGAACACCTAATCTGGGGAAATGTTACCATCTTGATTTTGATTTGGCTCAGTCCCCTTTAATGAAATTATTGGCTCTTTGGCCCTATGCTTTAACTAGGCACCTAGACCAATTTCTAGGTGAAAACAATTAGGGACCTCACATAGGAAAATGACCACCTTTATTTCCACTCTAAAATTGGGATCAGTGATGAAGGAGGAGGGAGGAGAGTTGGAAATGTGTCTGACAAGTAAAGCATGTGTCCCCATGTCCTTGTTATAGGTAGAGATAGATAGATCTAGGTAGATATTTTTTCATGGATTACATAAAAACTTCAATTAAGATCTCAGTAGGCATTTAATATAAAACTCCTAAGTGAAATTTTTTTTTTCATTTGTCTTGACCAACAAATTGTTTCCCGGGGTGATAACTACAAATAATCTGCTGTGGCAGAAGGATGAGCACACACCACTTACATTCATGGATAAAAGCGTGCTGGCTGATGGCTCTGAGGTGCCAAGGAGACTGGTCAGGGACAGACATGTGGGTGGAATGGGTGGGTGGATTCCAGTGGTTAAGAATGCCATTTTAGCACAGCCATCCAGGGGTGACAAGAACTTGACAGCATGACATAGAGCTAGAGGGGAAGACAAGCCAATTAGGGGTGGGCTCCAATTCATGGTTGACAGCCAAGGTTAATTCGTGGTTAACAGAGCAGGCAAACTCACACTCTACACATGCATACTCATTCTGGAAGTGTTTTAAGTGGGATTGTCTCAGTGGAGTGTGTAGCTAGCTTTGAACTTTAATCACTGGCTGGTTAGTATGCCAGCATCTCTTTTTAAGTCCTTAACTCACTTGAAATAGTTAAATATATACGTGATAACTGAGCTTATTCTAGACTTAAGGCCTTTGAGCTTGCCACTCTTTGTCCTCAGGTTGTTCCATGCAGCTTAAATATTATTTCTTCAGAGAGTCGTTCCTAAGGTCCTATTTAAAGAAGTTAGACTCAATTCCCATTATATTGCATTGTGTTATTATCTTGTGGTTTTTGAAATTTTATTTTTCTTTATTGAAGGTATTCCCTTTCTGGTCTGGAAGTTCTCTGAGAAGGACCTTCTCTGTCTCATTCACTGTGGGACCCTGAGAACCTAGAACACTTATTGGCACTTCTCTCTCTATGCTTGTGGACAAGGATCCCATCTTAGACAACTTCTTCAGCCTGATGCCCAGCACAGTAAGTGGATGTAAAAGATTCCCATTAATGTATAGATTTATCTAATGAGAAATAGAATTAAGTTTTATAGAGGTAACTGATACTGAACATTAACTGAGCACCTTATGGGGAAAAAAGGGCCAGTTCACTTAATCAACTTTTAAATGATTAATGATAAATAAAAACCAGCTGGTGTTTTTGTGTATTTGTGTGTTCAGCTTACATTTGAGCACTGTTTTGTGATAGGTGCTTTAAGAAATCAAAGAGAAGAGTAAAAGTGGCCCTTGCCTTTAAAATATACTCTCTTGTAACATAGTGGTTGAAAAGCATTCTCCCTTCTTTGGAAATGGTACTCAGCTATGTTCTTAGATAAATAATGTTGAAAGAATCAATGAGTGAATAAAAGAATCAATGAGTGAATAAAAAAGAGATGAATTAGTGATGGGAGCTAGAACCAGATGCAGCAAAATGTCAGAGTCTATTGCCAGGTGGGGGATTTGATCCCATGAACTTTTTGATGCATAAAATAGTCTGAATTGGCTCTATTCTATTGTAATGTGTTGAAAAGTCTACCTTCCTCCACTGAATTGACTTAAATACATTGTTGACAACTAGTTAACTGTAATATATAGGTGTGTATTTCCGGGCTCTCTATTCTGTTTTATTGGCTTATTTGTTTTTTGTTTCCCCAATGCCATACAGTTTTGATTACTGTACCTTTATAATAAGTCTTTTTTTTATTATGTTCAATTAGCCAACATATAGTACATCGTTAGTTTTTGATGTATTGTTCAACAATTCTTTAGTTGTGTATAACACCCAGTGCTCATCACATCACGTGCCCTCCTTAATACCCATCACCCGGCTACCCCATCCCCCCACCTTCCTCCCTTCTGTAACCCTCGGTTTGTTTTCTGAAGTCCAGAGTCTCTCATGGTTTGTCTCCCTCTCTGAATTATCCCATTCAGTTTTCCCTCCCTTTCCCTAGGATCCTCTGTGCTATTCCTTATATTCCACAGATGATGTGAATTTATTTTTTACCCAGTGGAAACCATTCACTGTTTACTTCTGTTGATATCATGTTTCTTACTTGGATGCATTGTTTTTGACATCCCTATGCTTGCAATGCCCTATGCTTATAATCTTTGTATATTCAAAGTCTGCATGCTGAAGATAATAATCAAACATCATCCTCTCTGTGAAATACTTTACTACATCTCTTGCAGTAAGTAATTTCTCCTATTTCTGAATTTCAAGAATTCTCTACTGATTCTTTGCCTGTGGTATTTAACCCTTTCTATTTTGTTTTACCATTATTTATGTCTGTTTGGTCTTCCCTTTTAGGCTCTCAGCTCCTCAGGGTCAAGCGTATTGCTGATTTATCTGAGTAGCCAATTTTCAATAATTCATTCAATAAATATTTACTGGAGACATATTACATGTCAGGTACAAAGCTAGTTTTGGAGAAAAAATATGAGCAACTGACACTGACGAGGCCAATCCTAGTTTGCCCTAGATTGTAGAGTTTAATAATAGAGTGCAGTATTAATGGCTTTTATCTGTTGAGCACTTCAACTAGTTTGAAAAGATAATTATCTTAGCATATTGTGGTAGGTAAGGACATAAGTTTTAGATTCCATACCTTAAGTTTCCACTCCTGGCTCTATTGCTTAGTTGATATGTGACCTTAAGCTGATAATGCAACCTCTTGAAACTTCTACCTTGGTTATTTATTACCACAAATAATGCTGTGTAATAATCCATATGAAAGTAGATGAAAACAGAATTTATTAAGCTCATAAGCTTGTGCATTCACTGGGTGGTTATTCTGGTCTGGGCCAGGCTAGGTTGGTTTCATTTTGGCTAGCTTAGGTGTCTCTGATGAGCTGACAAGTCAGCTGGGTGGATGGAGCAGTCTCGGATAGCCTCACCAGAGACCGCTCTTCTCTACGTGGTCTCTCATCCTCCACTGTGCAAGCCTGGACTTGTTCACGTTGTGGTTGTGGAGCTCTGCAACAGCTGGTCGTCTAGGCTCAGAACTGGCAGCGTCACTTCTGCTACATTCTATTGGCTAAAGCAAGTCATAGGACCAAACCAGGTTCATCAGGTAGGGATTCCATCTTTCTGTGAGAATTACTGTAAAATTACATTATATAGGGTATGGATACAAGGGCCCAGGAACCATGGTTGGCTATTTCTATACTTCATTTAGTACAACCTCAGTCTACAAAATAGAGATGATGATAATAGTACCTACTTTTATAGTTGGATTGTGAAAACTATATGAAATTGTGTGGAAAGGCTGGGATGTTACCTGGCACTTTAGAAATGTTAGGAATTTGTTGTTATTATATCATTTATCCTCACACCAACCACATAGAAATATAATTCTCATCTTACCAGAGAGTTTAAGGTACTTGTTCCTGATCACATAGTCAGTTGAGCCAGATTCAAATCAAGGTTTGTTTGAAAAGTTTGTAGCAGAAACTTTTTAACTATTCCCCAAATCTGTTTGTTTCTGTGTGTGTGTGTGTGTGTGTGTGTGTGTGTGTGTGTGTTGACACATAAGCAGACTTCCTACCAGCCTGCCTTGCTGTAGGTGTGATTTGGTCTAGCCCATAGTGAGCAGCATGGTTCAGGAGGGAGCGAGTCCAGATCTCTGAATCTCCATTTCCATAGAGGACAAGTGCCTGCAGATTAGAAAATCTGGTTTTGAATTTTAGTGAGCCAGAAATAAACTTTTACTGTGAATAGCCAGTGAAGTGTTAGAGTTTGTTTTGGCAATAATGTGCTAACTGCTACAGGTAAGTGGTAACAAACTAGCTGTAACAAAGTGACTAATACTGGTTGTAACAAACAAATAGTACCTATCCCAAGTGGGTGTAACACACTTCTACTAGTGGTAACAAATTAACCCATTATAGCTAGTTGTTATTAGTGGTGACAAACTAAGCAATACAGAGTTTAAGTTCTAAAACACTATGTTATGCAACTCAAGGTAGTGAAGACTATCCTGGTGGTATTTGCACACATCAGATACTCTAACATTCATTGAAGAAATGAGAAGATTCTAAAACCAAACATAAGCTGCCTGGTCCTATTTGCTCTTTGTCTTCCCTCTTGGTCTCTATTTCTCTGCTTTACTTCCAGTCAGAGATCTTTGTTCCTTTTTGGTCAACCCAGACTGACTGTAATGTACATCTAACCTGGGCTGGAAGATCAAATTCTGTGGTTAGAGTACCATTATTACAATCCATTTTAATCTATATGAACAAAAACACACAATATTTTCATGGAAAGTGAAAAAAAATATTGAGGTGGTCTTTTCTCTAGATGGAAAATGCTTGTTTCAGGGCCTCTATTGTTCAATTCTGAGGACATTGTCAGGAATTGAGGGGTTAGGGAAGTTATTAGAGGATTGTGAAAGTGGATTTTAAGCACTCTCTGTGGAAAGAGAAGTGTTACAAATGGAAAGAGAAGGAAATTAGTAACCAAAGAGCATGAAATTTTCCCTCCCATTGGCCCAGAAAGAAGAATTTGTACTAATTGGCACCATTATAGGAGCTTTAGTGAAACAATTAGGGCTTTAAATTCTGACAATTCTGAGACCTCTGCTATTGACATTACTTGAAGAATTTGCCTTTTGTCTTAGAGGATCATAGAACCATAGAGAGGCAGACTATAGAGATTTAGAGCCCTGGAATAAGAAGTCTAGTTACATGCCTTAAAAAGACAAAAATAAAGGAAAATCTCAGTGCCATAGAATTCAACTTTAAAAAAATTGCCATTTCTGTTTAGTAACTCACTTTAAAAGAAAGAATAATAATATAGCTAACATATAAAGAGTACTTACTATTTGCCAAGGACTCTGAGTTGAATGAGAAAGGGGCAAATAATAAAATTGAGATGAAATTAGAAATTTTGTGAAAGCAAATTTTTTTTTACGACATACCAGATATCAGGGAGGTTTTGGGTAAAGAGAGTAAACTTCAAGTCTTGTACTGAGTTTTGGTTCTGGCACTTGGGTAAGCATGTTACCTCTCCAATCCTAGGTTAATTTATCTGTAAACTGGGAATGATGATAACTTCCATTAAGGGTCAATAAGATAAAACTTATGAAGGCACTTTCTAAGCTACAAAATGCAGGGCACACAATGATACATATATTAATCTCTTATATATACCCACACATAACTAATTTATTTCATTCACAGTAGGTCTAGTGTGAGGTTTGAGAAAACTTTTAAAATATTTTTGTGATGGTTCACATTTGGAAAACACTCCATATTTTGTTGATGTCCCTTTATTGCCTAGTAAACAAGGAAAAATCCACAACCAAATCAACATATCACAACAAAAACACAGCTATAACAGAGCAAGGGACAATGTTCAGAGACATCTGCAGATGATTGTTACATGATGGAAATAATAAATGAGATAATTCATTAATATATTTCATTTATTCCAGTAAGTCATTAAATACTTAAGGGAAGTGGCTTGTGCCAGTTTTCTTTTCATTAAATATTCATATTTTCTAATGGAAATTGTTCTGACAAATAGGGTAAATTGAATGACTTAGAAATTTACGCCTCAAAAAAGAAGAGTTTGGGAATTCCCAGTCAGCAAGCTAATGCTTAAATCATTAACACTCCATTGATTTTATAATTAAAAAGCTGGAAAGTAAATATAGGGTGTGTTTTAAATGTTATGATAGCTGCTTGTCTTGATGCTTAGATCACAAGCCTTTTGACTGAAGTACCCATTAGCTCTGCAGCCTGCTACTGTGATTGCATCAGAAGAGCGTCTAGATTCTCTAGCAACAAAACCCCTCTATTGTGTCACCTCTAAGGAAAAAAATACAAATGAACCACTCTTGCCATTTAGGAGTGAAAACAGAGATCATGAGCTCTAGAAAATTTGTATATGGGATACAGTTCTTATTCCTGGAAGGAGAGAGGAGATGAGTTTCTGGACAACTAAGAGAGAAACTTATCCTCAGTTCTTTAGCATTAGTCCAGTAACTACTTAGCAAATGCTTACTATGTGTCAGACCCAGAGCTCAGGATACAGTCATGAACAAGGAAAACATGGTACCTGAACTCAAGAGACTTGGAAATAGACAGTTAAGCAGAAGGTAACAATGCAGTGAGGAATGTGATGGCAAGGAGCTGTGAGAACACAAACAAGGGGACAGAACATTCAGGGAAAGTCTTCCTGATAGGATGCCTTATGCTGGAACCTGAGGAGGAAGAGGAGGTAGGAGTGTTCCAGGCAGCCATTACAATATGTGCAGTAACCATGAGATTAGGAGTATGGCACATTCTGGGTACTAAAAGGCAGTGTGGAGAGAATAGTGCTGACCTCCACAACCTAACATGAACCACAAATATGAATCATACAGGCAAACATGACTGTATGATTTCAAATTATCTAGTAGTCAGATAAAAAAGTAGAAAGAAATGGATGAAATTAACATATTTAGTTTAGCCCAGTATATCTCAGATATTATCATTTAAATGTATAACCTATAAAATTTGGGTAGGTTTGGTGACATGGTGAGACAGTTTACATGATTTTTTCATGCTAAGTCTTTGAAATTCTCTGTGTATTTTCTACTTCCTGCACATCTCAATTTGAACTAGCCCCATTTCAAGTGCTCTGCAGACACATGGCTACTGTATTGGACAGTAGTGGGCTAAACAGTAAAAGAAGGGATTCAATGCTGAGAGATGGAAATGGAAATGTAGAAAGGAGCCAAATCCTGAAAATTTTAATTTCTTCACCTGCATCCCAGTTAATGAGACTAAGTGGTGTTTAAGGTCCTTCTAGCTCTAAAATTGTATGAACCTCTATCTTATCTCAGTGTGGTTTTGCAAAGAACTGTCCCAAACTGAATTTTCTTACCTTAACATTTCAAATGTATTTTGTTCCTGTTGTCATCTTCTTTTTAAATTAAATGTGTCACCCAGGAATGCCATAAAGAATGCATGTACTCTCACATGAATTTTTCTTTAAAGCCCATTTCTCTTGGTTCATTAGGGCTTTGGTTTGACAGTATCTATAGTAGACTTTGACACAGTGAATCTTGCCTTAATTTTGCCTTGAGAACTATCATTCCTCCATTCTCAGTTCGTGTTGTTCTGGTGTGGCTAGCCATATTCTAAGTCTAGGGGTGGTTGTGTCTCAGGCCTAAGCCTTTGTCCTTGGCCAGAGTGATTGATTCAGTGATGGAAGTGTGGCCTAAGTCATGTTAATCAGGTCCAATCAGAGCTCATTTGGAGGGAAGTTTGTTTGAGCTATTGCAATAGAAGTGGTTTGTTGTCTTTCTACTGCTAGAAGTATTAGTAGGATAGATGTAAATTTGGTGTTAATAGCAGCCTTTTTGGTCACCATGTAAAGGGAGCTTGCTTGAGAGTGGAGGAAACACACAAAAAAAAAGCAGAGTAGAGAGATGGGAGAGCTAGAATATTGAAAAAAATAAAAATAGAACAAACAAAAAATCTGTGCTCCTGGATCCAGCTGTACCTGAAGTCAAAAAAATCTCCTCTTGGACTTGACACTTTTGTAAATGTCTGTTATATGTTGTCTTTTTTATTTTTTACTTTTTCTGCTAATGACTCTTAATTGTGGTTTCTGCTACTTAGAATGAAAAGAGTACTGGCTAAAAACTTAAAATATATGTATTGTCAACCTTAATACAGTTTCACAGAATGGACCCCAGAATTATATTATAAGACAACTTTGTTGAATGGAAAATTCTAATATTTGTAAAATTATATTTCTTCCCATGAGAAACTATAGTTCTTCATTAAGGAATTAAGTTCCTTCATTAAGGAATTTGTCCACTTTATTCAACAAATCTACTCTTTTTCACGTACTGTGTTCTATTTTATATATTATACCAATATTTACTTGATGGTCTTTCCCAGTGCTCTGCAGTCTTTTGGTAGGTAAAATACTCTTTTCCAGCCCCAAATAAAACTAAGATTTTTAGAACTAAAAATAAAAGCAAACTCTCTCTGTATGAAAAGAGTTTCATTCTTTTTCAAATTATGCAAGTCTCATGCTGTTTAAGAAGGAACGATTAATTCTCCCAGACTCCTCTTTTCCTACCCCTTTTATTCACATCCCATACTAATTTTCTCCATAATATTCTGACAATAATTTTGGAACACTTAAGAATTGATCATTTCCCAAAATTATGACTGGAATAAATGGGCAGCGGAAAAAATAAATCCAGGACTAGACCTTAATCTAATGAATCAGAATCTGTGGGGAGGATAATTTAAAAAGAATGTTCTTGGGCTCCTTTTGCTCAGAGATACTAAATGCGAGACTTTTGGGGTATAGTCCTAGAATTTGCATTTTAACAACCCCTCCTGGAGAATCACATGCATACTAAAATTTTGGAATTACCTGGTTGCTTAGGAAAAAAATTCCATAAGCATTCTAGGATATAGTGAGGGCACAGATTGGCTTTGATAACTAGATCATCAGCATTTAACTATTATTTATCTTCTCTAGTCTATCTGATAGCAAATAATTGTTTTAATGATCATAAACATTTCACACAAAAGAAATACTTTCTAAATATTCACATGTTAGTGTGTGAGCAGGATATTATTATTTTTTTAATTTTTTATTGTTATGTTAATCACCATACATTACATCATTAGTTTTAGATGTAGTGTTCCATGATTCATTGTTTGTGCATAACACCCAGTGCTCCATGCAGAACATGCCCTCTTTAATACCCATCACCAGGCTAACCCATCCTCCCACCCCCCTCCCCTCTAGAACCCTCAGTTTGTTTTTCAGAGTCCATCGTCTCTCATGGTTCGTCTCCCCCTCCGATTTCCCACCCTTCATTCTTCCCCTCCTGCTATCTTGTTCTTTTTTTTTTTCTTAACATATATTGCATTATTTGTTTCAGAGGTACAGATCTGTGATTCAACAGTCTTGCACAATTCACAGCACTCACCATAGCACAAACCCTCCCCAGTGTCTATCCCCCAGCCACCCCATACCTCCCACCCAACCCCCAACTCTAGCAACCCTCAGTTTGTTTCCTGAGATTAAGAATTCCTCATATTAGTGGGGTCATATGGTACATGTCTTTCCCTGATTGACTTATTTCACTCAGCTTAACACCATCCAGTTCCATCCATGTCATTGCAAATGGCAAGATCTCATTCCTTTTGATGGCTGCATAATATTCCATTGTGTGTATATGCAGCCATCAAAAGGAATAAGATCTTGCCATTTGCAACGACGTGGATGGAACTGGAGGGTATTATGCTGAGCAAAATAAGTCAAACAGAGAAAGAC
>NW_022589709.1:70357748-70358140 GCF_004348235.1 Phoca vitulina
AGGAATAAGATCTTGCCATTTGCAATGACGTGGATGGAACTGGAGGGTATGATGCTGAGCGAAATAAGTGAAACAGAGAAAGACATGTATCATATGACCTCACTGATATGAGGAATTCTTAATCTCAGGAAACAAACTGAGGGTTGCTGGAGTGGGGGGTGGGGTGGGAGGGATGGGGTGACTGGGTGATGGACACTGGGGAGGGTATGTGTTCTGGTAAGCGCTGTGAATTGTGCAAGACTGTTGAATCTCAGATCTGTACCTCTGAAACAAATAATGCAATATATGTTAAGAAAGAAAAAAAGAAGAAGAAGAATGTAGCAGGAGGGGAAGAATGAAGGGGGAGAAATCGGAGGGGGAGAAGAACCATGAGAGACGATGGACTCTGAAAA
>NW_022589709.1:70358240-70423790 GCF_004348235.1 Phoca vitulina
CTCAGATCTGTACCTCTGAAACAAATAATGCAATATATGTTAAGAAAGAAAAAAAGAAGAAGAAGAATGTAGCAGGAGGGGAAGAATGAAGGGAGGGGAAATCGGAGGGGGAGAAGAACCATGAGAGACGATGGACTCTGAAAAACAAACTGAGGGTTCTAGAGGGGAGGGGGTTGGGAGGATGGGTTAGCCTGGTGATGGGTATTGAGGAGGGCACGTTCTGCATGGAGCACTGGGTGTTATGCACAAACAATGAATCATGAAACACTATATCTAAAGCTAATGATGTAATGTATGGGGATTAACATAACAATAAAAAAATTAAAAAAAAAATTCCATTGTGTGTGTGTGTATACACACACACACACTATATATATATATATATATACACATACCACATCTTCTTTATCCATTCATCTGTCGATGGACATCTTGGCTCTTTCCACAGTTTGGCTATTGTGGACATTGCTGCTGTAAACATTGGGGTGCACGTACCCCTTCAGATCCCTACATTTGTATCTTTGGGATAAATACCCAGTAGTGCAATTGCTGGATTGTATGGTAGCTCTATTTTCAACTTTTTGAGGAACCTCCATACTGTTTTCCAGAGTGGCTGCACCAGCTTGCATTCCCACCAACAGTATAGGAGGGTTCCCCTTTCTCTGCATCCCCGCCAAATCTGTTGTTTCCTGACTTGTTAATTTTAGCCATTCTGACTGGTGTGAAGTGGTATCTCATTGAGGTTTTGATTTGGATTTCCCTGATGCTGAGCGATGTTGAGCACTTTTTTCATGTGTCTGTTGGCCATTTGGATGTCTTCTTTGGAAAAATGTCTGTTCATGTCTTCTGCCCATATCTTGATTGGATTCTTTGTTCTTTGGGTGTTGAGTTTGATGAGTTCTTTATAGATTTTGGATACTAGCCCTTTATCTGATATGTCATTTGCAAAATTCTTCTCCCGTTCTGTCGGTTGTCTTTTGGTTTTGTTGACTGTTTCTTTTGCTGTGCAAAAGCTTTTTATCTTGATGAAGTCCCAAGAGTTCATTTTTGTCCTTGCTTCCCTTGCCTTTGGTGATGTTTCTAGGAAGAAGTTGCTGTGGCTGAGGTCGAAGAGGTTGCTGCCTGTGTTCTCCTTTAGGATTTTGATGGATTCCTGTCTCACATTGAGGTCTTTCAACCATTTGGAGTCTATTTTTGTGTGTGGTGTAAGGAAATGGTCCAGTTTCATTCTTCTGCATGTGGCTGTCCAATTTTCCCAGTACCATTTGTTGAAGAGACTGTCTTTTTTCCATTGGACATTCTTTCCTGCTTTGTCAAAGATGAGTTGACCATAGAGTTGAGGGTCCATTTCTGGGCTCTCTATTCTGTTCCATTGATCTACGTGTCTGTTTTTGTGCCAGTACCATACTGTCTTGATGATGACAGCTTTGTAATAGAGCTTGAAGTCTGGAATTGTGATGCCGCCAGCTTTGCTTTTCTTTTTCAACATTCTTCTGGCTATTCGGGGTCTTTTCTGGTTCCATACAAATTTTAGGATTATTTGTTCCATTTCTTTGAAAAAAGTGGATGGCATTTTGATGGGGATTGCATTGAATGTGTAGATTGCTCTAGGTAGCATTGACATCTTCACAATATTTGTTCTTCCAATCCATGAGCATGGAACGTTTTTCCATTTCTTTGTGTCTTCTCGAGCTTCTTTCATGAGTATTTTATAGTTTTCTGAGTACAGAATCTTTGCCTCTTTGTTTAGATTTATTCCTAGGTATCTTATGGTTTTGGGTGCAAATGTAAATGGGATCGACTCCTTAATTTCTCTATCTTCTGTCTTGTTGTTGGTGTATAGGAATGCTACTGATTTCTCTACATTGATTTTATATCCTGCCACTTTACTGAATTCCTGTATGAGTTGTAGCAGTTTTGGGGTGGAGTCTTTGGGATTTTCCACATAAAGTATCATATCATCTGCAGAGTGAGAGTTTGACTTCTTCTTCGCTGAATCAGATGCCTTTGATTTCTTTTTGTTGTCTGATTGCTGTGGCTAGGACTTCTAATACTATGTTGAATAGCAGTGGTGATAGTGGACATCTCTGCCGTGTTCCTGACCTTAGGGGGGATGCTCTCAGTTTTTCCCCATTGAGAATGATATTCGCTGTGGGTTTTTCATAGATGGCTTTTATGATATGGGGTTATGTACCCTCTATCCCTATACTCTGAAGAGCTTTGATCAAGAAAGGATGCTGTATTTTGTCAAATGCTTTTTCTGCATGTACTGAGAGGATCATATGGTTCTGTTCTTTCTTTTATTAATGTATTATATCACATTGATTTGTGGATGTTGAACCAACCTTGCAGCCCAGGGAGAAATCCCACTTGGTCGTGGTGAATAATCCTTTTAATGGACTGTTGGATCCTATTGGCTAGTCTTTTGGTGAGAATTTTTGCATCCATGTTCATCACGGATATTGGTCTGTAATTCTCCTTTTTGATGGGGTCTTTGTCTGGTTTTGGGATCAAGGTAATGGTGGCCTCACAAAACGAGTTTGGAAGTTTTCTTTCCATTTCTATAGTTTGAAACAGTTTCAGAAGGATAGGTATTCATTCTTCTTTAAATGTTTGGTATTCCCCTGGGAAGCCATCTGGCCCTTGGCTTTTGTTTTTTGGGAGATTTTTGATGACTGCTTCAATTTCCTTAGTGGTTATAGGTCTATTCAGGTTTTCTGTTTCTTCCTGGTTCAGTTTTGGTAGTTGATACATCTCTAGGAATGCATCCATTTCTTCCAGATTATCTCATTTGCTGGCATATAGTTGCTCATAATATGTTCTTATAATTGTTTGTATTTCTTTGGTGTTGGTTGTGATCTCTCCTCTTTTCATGATTTTATTTATTTGGGTCTTTTCTCTTTTCTCTTTGATAAATCTGGCCAGGGGTTTATCAAGCTTGTTAATTCTTTCAAAGAACCAGCTCCTAGTTTCGTTGATCTGTTCTAGTGTTCTTTTAGTTTCTACTTCATTGATTTCTGCTCTGATCTTTATTATTTCTCTTCTCCTGCTGGGTTTAGGCTTTATTTGCTATTTTTTCTCTAGCTCCTTTAGGTGTAGGGTTAGGTTGTGTATTTGAGACCTTTCTTGTTTCTGGAGAAAGGCTTGTATTGCTATGTACTTTCCTCTTAGGACTGCCTTTGCTGCATCCCAAAGATTTTGAACAGTTGTGTTTTCATTTTCATTTGTTTCCATGAATATTTTTAATTCTTCTTTAATTTCCTGGTTGACTCATTCCTTCTTTAGTAGGATGCTCTTTAGCCCCCATTTGTTTGAGTTCTTTCTGACTTTCCTCTTGTGATTGAGTTCTAGTTTCAAAGCATTGTGGTCTGAAAATAGGCAGGGAATGATCCCAATCTTTTGGTACCGGTTGAGACCTGATTTGTGACCTAGGATGTGATCTGTTCTGGAGAATGTTCCATGGGCACTAGAGAAGAATGTGTAATCTTTTGCTTTGGGATAGAATGTTCTGACTATATCTGTGAAGTCCATCTGGTCCAGTGTGTCATTTAAAGCCTTTATTTCCTTGTTGATCTTTTGCTTAGATGATCTGTCCATTTCAGTGAGGGGGGTTTTAAAGTTCCCCACTATTATTGTATTGTTGTTGATGTGTTTCTTTGCTTTTGTTATTAATTGGCTTATATAATTGGCTGCTCCTATGTTAGGGGCATAGATATTTACAACTGTTAGATCTTCTTGTTGGATAGACCCTTTAAGTAGGATATTGTGTCCTGCCTCATCTCTTATTATAGTCTTTGGTTTAAAATCTAATTTGTCTGATATAAGGATTGCCACCCCAGCTTTCTTTTGGTGTCCATTAGCATGGTAAATGGTTTTCCACCCCCTCACTTTCAATCTGGAGGTGTCTTTGGGTGTAAAATGAGTCTCTTGCAGACAGCATATGGATGGGTCTTGTTTTTTTATCCAATCTGATGACCTGTGTCTTTTGATTGGGGCATTTAGCCCAGTTACATTCGGGGTAACTATTGAAAGATATGAATTTAGCGCCATTGTATTGCCTGTAAGGTGACTGTTACTGTATATTGTCTGTGTTCCTTTCTGGTCTATGTTGCTTTTAGGCTCTCTCTTTGCTTAGAGGACCCCTTTCAATATGTCTTGTAGGGCTGGTTTCATGTTTACAAATTCCTTTAGTTTTTGTCCTGGAAGCTTTTTATCTGTCCTTCTATTTTCAATGACAGCCTAGCTGGATATAGTATTCTTGGCTGCATATTTTTCTCATTTAGTGCTCTGAATATATCATGCCAGTCCTTTCTGGCCTGCCAGGTCTCTGTGGATAGGTCTGTTGCCAATCTAATATTTCTACCATTGTAGGTTACAGATCTTTTGTCCCGAGCTGCTTTCAGGATTTTCTCTTTGTCTCTGAGACTTGTAAGTGTTAAATGAAAAATAAAAACGATTTTTTAAAAAAGGGATTGATAAGATGTTGGTTGAAAAAGGGAAAATAAAAATTCAAAAAGAAAAAAAGAGAATTAAAAAAATTAACTTTGAAAGACTAAGGAATCATGGGAAAAAAGCCATGAATTCTATATGCAGTATTCCCCTGGTGCTGGAGTTCTGCCATTCTCATTGATCGGTAAACTTGGTGTTGGCTGGCTCTTCTTGCTGATCTTCTGAGGGAGGGGCCTGTTGCCGTGGTTCCCAAATGTCTTTGCTGGAGGCGGAATTGCCCCACCCTTGCCGGGTCAGGGCTAAGTAATCTGCTCAGGTTTGCTCTCAGGAGCTTTTGTTCCCTGCGAGCTTTCTGTACAGCTTTGGAGGACGAGAGTGAAAATTACGGCCTCCCTATCTCCACCCCAGAGGAGCCGAGATCTCGGGGCCCCGCTCCTCAGTGAGCCCCCAGAGAAAAGCAGTCAATCACTCCCATCTCCCTGGTCTCCAGCCACACTCCATGCTCACCCGGCCTGTGACCGAGCGTTTCTATCTCTGGCACCCAACTTGGTGTGGGGTCTCCATACCCAGCAGATCCCTGCAGTGCGCTCCCATGCTGCTCCTCCCGGGGGAGGAATGGGAGTCTTCCCAGATCTGCCAGTTGTTGGGTCCCTGCTGGAAGAGCAGTGGCCCGACTGTGCCGCGGATCACGGTGAATGACAACCCCGAGCTGAGAGCCCGCTCCTCGGCTCTGTCTCTGCAACCGGCTTCCTTGCTCCGATACCTGGGAGCTCTGCTGCACTCAGGCACCCCCGGTCTTCCTCTGACCCTGAGGGTCCTGAGATCACACTGTCCCACGAGGGTTCCACCCCCCCGCTTAACCACTGGAGTGATGTCCCTCAGCGGAGCCGACCTCTAAAAGTTCCGATTTTGTGCTCCGCCGCTCTATCACTTGCCGGAAGCGGCCAATGGGGGCCCCCTCCCCCGCCGTCTATCCTCCCCAATATCGCCTGGGATTCACTTCTCCGCACGTCCTACCTTCCAGAAAGTGGTCGCTTTTCTGTTCAGAGAGTTGTTGCTATTCTTTTCTTCGATCTTTGTTGAGTTTGTAGATGTTCAGAATGGTGATCCCTATCCAGCTGAATTCCTGGGACCAGATGAAATCCAGGTCTCCTACTCCTCTGCCATCTTGCTCCCATCCTGAGCAGGATATTATTAATTAATCATGGGTAAGCACTATAGATCATCATTATAATTATCAAATTTAATACAGAGTATGAATTCTGTCTAATGAGGGATTAGCTGACCAATATTAACTTAAATTGGAAAAGTTAGCTTATACTACATTTTTCAAACAAAAAAAATTGGCTTGTTCCTAAACTCTATTCTTAAATAACTCATTCCAATTCTTACAACATCTTGGTTAATTTTTTTTTTTTTATCTTTACGTGAGTTTGGAGTTTTCAAGTTTATTTTAAAATTTGTATTGCCTTAAAAAAAATGGCACTCTGGATCCTAAGAGTGGATGTGGGAATAAAATCTTTTAGAGTAGGCAAAGCCACCTGAAGTTGGGATTTGGATAGGAGGATGGAGAGAGAAGCTCACAGTGGATGCTTAGGGGCTTCTTTTGTCAGTTTCATAGGCCAGCTGGAAATCGGACTGTGCCCACAATACTTTTTGTGCCCTGGTAAGTTCTTGCATAGTTTATACGTGGATAAAACACCTATTTAGCTCTAAAGCTAAACAAAGCAGGTGGGAACATACTTCTTTCTGAAGAACTGGTAACTAACTCTAAATGTTAGCTTCTGTTTCTGGCTAACCAGCTTACCTCTATTTCATTCATTCAGCGGTGTTGACAAAGTGTCTGCAGTATGCCAGGCCCTGTACTGAGCACCTGGGATAGAATACTGAATAATATGGACATAGCCCTGCTCTCCTGTAGTCTATCATTTGGTGATGTGCTTATCTGTCCATCTGGTCCTATGTGCAGGGGTGCAGAGCATAGTTTTTCTTAGTTTTCAAAAGAACATTATTTAGCTCCCACAACTTAAAGATCTCTTAGTATACTAGATATTTCATCTAGCATGCATGATGATATCTGGTTTTATATACTGTAGTACGGTGCCTCTTCGTCCAGTGTCCCACACGAGGAATATATAGGTTATTCCATTAATTATTATTACCAGACTACTTTCTTGCAGAGCATCCTCACAAATACTACAAGATAATTGTACCCTTTACTAAGTTACAACTTCATACTCTGTAGCATGCACACCCCAGTGTACTTCATTAGAAAGAAGTTTCAATATGCACATTGACCCCCACAATAACTTGAGGATCAGGAGGCCTATCTTGAGGGGCCAGCTGTGATGAAAACTACTTTTTGGGTTTATCAGCCAAAGTGGGCAATTATAATCAGTACTACTTAGAATGATATTTACACCAGGTCAAGCAGGTGTAAATACTTGCCTACCTCTACAGAGTATGGCTTCTCAAGGAGCAAGTGCTCACAAGGAATGGTTCAATGAATTGGAGGGCCTGCAAGGTCTGGCTAAGGTCTGATAAATCTCCCTTAACTTTCCAAACTTCTTTGTGTTTTCATTGATAGGAAAATATGGTTTTGGGGATTGATGCCTAGGAGAGTCAAATCCATCTTTCCTAGTTTTATAAAATAATTAACAGGAAGAAGAAATTGCTGGTAATATTGAGGCCATAAAAACACTGTATGGAGTTGGCTTTCAAGAAATGTTTAAATAACAAAATTACACAGGGCCAGTCACATCTACATCCTACATTGTTACTTCTGTGTTCTATGATCTTGGGGACGTGTGTTGAATAAGCAGTTCTTTGTTATTCTTTCATATTTTCATAAGACTTCGAATTGCATCCTGCATATGCAAGTACAAGACTTTGGATTGGAAACTTTTCTTTGTCATTAACATTGGAATAAAGTTGACGTGGATTTTTCCTTTAAAAGAGCCAGAAACGTTTTTCCTCATTTTTTATTACAGAGTAAGGCAGCTTCTATAGGCCTTCCTTATGACTTGGCCCCTGGTAATGGCACTAAAACTAAAACAATTAACATAAGCATGCTCATACAGTATTTTACACTATACAAAGCAGTGTCATAGATATTTTTATATTTGATTTTTAAAGCTATGCCATAGGGCATTATAGTTGAACTCACTTTGCAGACAAGGACATTAAGTCTTAGCAGAAGAGGTCTTTAAAGTCACATGACCTGGAAGAGGCAGACCTATTCTCTTAATCCAGTAGCCTGTTCCCTTCCCAGAGTGCTGAATGCTACCCACAGAGTGAGCTGTTGCATCTTGTGCTCTCCAGAGTTTACCCTGACCTGTTTTCAGATATATCCAGTAAGAAAGGTGAAGAAAATGCAAGAAAATGAACAATAATAATGATAGCATAGTTGAGTGTTGCGTGTGTGTTCTGATGGAACATGAATCTCAAGTCTGCTATTTAGTAATTGATCTTGAGCAAGGGATTTAAATCCTCTAAGACTCGGTTACCACATCTGTTGAAAACAGTAAGTATTTCTTAAAATTGTGAGGATTAAACAGTATTATCTACATAATATAATATTAAGATGGTGGTGAAGATGATGATGGCCATTGGCTTGGGATACTAGGGATCTTGTAAGTGTCAGATATTTTACATTCGTGATCTCTAGGTCTTCTAATAATCCTGTGAAATACATATTTTAATTCCTAATTTGTATATGGGAAAATGAAGACTAAAGAACTTATGTGCCTCACTGTAGATCAAATGGCCAGCAAGAGCTTGTGTTAGAATTTGAACCCACAACGGCCTGGCTACAACACCCGTGTTCTTCACTTAAGTTGTTGTAAAGCATTCTTTGAAAGAGACGAAATCCTTCAAAGGATCCTGGCTAATGACTTTACCTGAAATCAACTATCAACGAATTCCCTCAAATCCTTGATGTTCATGAGTACCAGGCCCATGTCATATTCTGGTAGAATTTACTGTATAAGGAGTATGCACAATAAATGAAATTTGAATTTTGTCACTTAACATAGACAGTGGGTTGCTGTAAATGAAAATGTTACTTTCTGTGCTTATGAGCTCATATATGTTACCCTAGGTTAAAAAAAAAAAAAAAGGAAGAGCAAATTCATAAGAAACTATGCCTTGGAAAAAAATAATTTGATGAAAACCTAAATTGTGCTCCCATATTGTGACCATGTACTTAACAGACCAGCTGATTGTATTCAGGCTAACAACTAGAGGGCCTTTGGTGCTTTTTTGAAGAACTTACACCTGTATTCTACATCTTGTTGCCTCCATAAATCTGGAGATTATCAAGAAAAGCGTTCTCCACATTTCATAAGTGAGGAAGCTGAGGCCCGGAGAAGTTAAATTTCCTATCAGAGATCACACAACAAGTGGAATTGGGTTCTACTTCCCAGTTTTTCTCCATGATAGCACAAGGGGTGGGGACTACTTAGGCTGATTAAATTTGTGGATGAAGATAATTTCCCCCCAAGACATTAGAAAAGATTACTGTAAAAGGGATTTTTTTCCCGCAGTTGTATTGGTCTTCAACATATTGGGTATAAACTGAATCAGAAGGCTCAAGTTCCAGTACTGCTCTGTCCCATACCAGCTGATAACCTAGGTCACTTACCCTATCTGGGCTTGCATGTCTTTTAGTGGAAGATGAGGATAATAATACTTAGCCTGACTTTCTCACAGGGTTATTGAGAGCATCTATCCCAAGGCTCTAGGTGATAAGAAAGTGATCTCAGTATCCAATTTGTGGCTAGACCCCAGCAACCCAGCATACTACCCCCTCCCCCCACACGCCCTGACCCGCCTTTTCTTAACTAGACCATGATTTCCTTTTTGAGAATTCCCTCTCTCCCATTATGGGCAGTCTTGGAGAAGCTGTGAACTAAGGTCTCTGAATTCCTAGAAGGGCAGTCAAAGGTGTCCTAGAGTCCCTTGTGGGTTTCTTCCTCTGGATTCTTCTTTACCACACCAATGTAGCCATAGGGCAGGCACAGAGGGGTCCATTATAAAAATTTCTTGATTGCTCCTGTGAGAATTCTTGAATTTATTTGCCATTTGGTGTAGAAATCTACAGTTCTGGCTGCTAGCTGATTTCCAGAAGTTGAAGGCAGTTCTGGCTTAGAGTGAGTGGGAGGTTTGCAGGAAAATAGCATGCAGCAATAGGGAGAGGCTCTCTGAATTTGTTCTGAGTGTACAGCTAATGGGCACCTATCTTTGAGAGATATTTTTATAGCTTCCTACATATAGTTGGTGAAAAATTAGCCTGAATGTGGGGGGAGAGTCTTGTCAGTCTGGCTTCTCATCAAATTCATTTTTGTTAAGTAGCTAATTCTTAGGTGTTTTTACAATTTATTAGTAAGATCTGTTGGCAGTCTTGGTTAATAGCTTAATAATCACTGCCCCCTGCCATGTAATCCTCATTTTTGCCCCAGCAGAAGTAAAAATTTACCTCCAGGGTTAGAAGCAGGTGAGGGTGACAATCAAGCAGCCATAAGAGGAGTGAGGATGTGGGGCTGTTTGAAGACAAAGAAATGCCCTAAATAAACAATTTTCTAAGTCACTGTTTTGACTTGACCGTGGCGGTGACTTAATGGGAAGGTAGTGTAGTAATGAACGGCAGACGGATCAAGAGGCAGGGTCTAGTAGTGCACTTGTTGTGTGGATTTTTCAGTTCCACTTGTGTGTCTGCTGCCTTCTCTATAAAGCAAAAGCAATTATTCATAATTTGACTGCCACTTATGTCATGTTTAATGATTTAAAGCTGCATCTTCACATGGCCCAGCTTATGACAGATGGGCTATAGATTTAATGAAGTGATGTATCCTGGTTCTGTCACTACCCAGCTCTATAAGCAAGGGCAGTTCTGTAACCCTTTCGATCTCAGTTGCTCATTTGGCAAATGGGAATAATAGTAACACACACCTCATCATTTTGTTGTAAAGATGACTCTACTTAGTACCTGCGACAGGCTTAGCAGGGTACAGAGTAATTATTCACTTAACGTTAACTACTATGATTTAATAGAAGGGCATGAAGATATTTGTGGATGGGTGCTGTGCACGACAATTGCAATGTTATAGGATTCTTGTTATCAGAGGCTTGACACACTGTGGTCCCCAAGTAAAATCTAGGTTGCCTCACATGTTTTAGAAAGTTTTATTGGACCACAGTTAGGCTCATTTTTTTGCATAATATCTACGGCTGCTTTTGTGCTATAAAGCAAAGTCGAGTAGTTATGACGATCGAGTTCCTATGCTGTGTAAAACTGAAATATTTATTATCTGGTCCTTTACAGGAAAAATGTGCCAACCCTGGTGTTTGTGAAGAAAATAGATAAAAATCCCAATTTCATCTAATTTACATTTAATAACAGATTGGTTGTAATTTGATTTGTTTATTCTTCACCCTATTCGTAATTAAATAGACATTCAAAAGGTTTCTACTTGTTTTTCCTTTGTAAGTGGTTCTGCTATAAATGACATGGCAGACATGCGAATCTATCTGTAAGATAGGTTCCTACTCAAGAAATACTTAGAGGTAATTATTTGGGTTGCCTCAGATGATGTGCTTACAGATTTGCTGATGGGACATAGTAAATCCCACCAAAGTTGTCAGAACTGAGTACAGAATTAAGCTGTCAGTTCTAATTCCCCATAACAGAGTTTATCATTAATTAGCTTCTTTGATCAAACCAGAGGTTGCAGTCCCCAAAGGAAAAAACACAACACTGAAGCTCAAGGAACTGACTACTTGTCAGATGAAGTTAGCTATCGAGGTTCCTACCCATCACAAGTAATCTCACAGCTGGTCATTGCTTCCATCTTTCTGTTCAGTGTGGCAGCCGTCAGGTCGTCTAATAGGTTGCTCAGGATAGAGTCATCAGGCTTAATGCATTTCTCCATCTGGATCATCACATCTGTTGCCCATAAAAAGGCTTATGAACACATAACTCTGGATAAGAGAACTGTAATACTATTCTTTTATGCAAGGTGATACTACTCAAACTCTATTCCTTCGTGAAACATGCCTCAATAAGAAAATCTGACTGTGGAAACACAAAAACTGTGGGCCTTAGTAAGAGGCCCTTTTGTTTTTAATTTTGACGTATTTCAGGTGATGGCACCTGCAAAGACAGAGCTGAGGATTTGCTATTGCTGTATGAGATTATGATATATTACTTAATAGACGGCAGAGACTCACAACTGTGTCTGGATGGTATGTAAAAACAAAACAACAACATAAGACAAAACAACAAATGGTTATGTTAAATCCAGGGTCTAAAACTCAAAAGCTATAGGGGCCAGGCAGACAATACTAATGGTAAAGTGGAGAGCTCATATCCCATCTTAAGAGATTTTTCCAAAAGAAAAAACTCAGTCCAGTTTTAGAAGTCTGCAACTACTTCAAAATATAAACAACTAAAAATATATGGCAGAGCAATTGAAGTATGTCTTCTGGTTTGATCTCACCTCTAAGCCATCAGCTTAAGATGTCTGCTTTAGAAATGAGTATCAGAGCTGAGAGGGTCTGGGGTGTGGCTGAAGAAGGGGTGGGGTGTCACAGGACTAGGAAGCTAACTTTTTAAAACAAACTAGCACACCAGAGACTAAGGAAGAGTTTAAAACATGGGCATGGATAGGCCAAAGTCACAGCAGTCGTAAATAGCACTGGTCGAGTCTTTTGTCTCTAGAAGAAAAAAAAAAAAGCATACAGTTAGAAGCTGGAATGATTGAGAATAGGAATGACTCAGGATGAGACATTCACAACTAAGGCCATCTATGAATTCTCCTTAAGAGCAAGGGTTCTGTCATTAGACCAGCAATGAGGGTGACTTCTCTAAGCCTCCCTTTCTTTCTGGGAGGACTAAATGAGAAAACATGTAAAGTACTTGCATAATCCCTGATGCATTCCAGGTGCTAAATACATATTAGCAAATGTAACAAAATGTAAAATAAGGCTGTAATTTGTGGAAGAATAGTACCCAATACACTTATGACCTAGAATTTTTATTTTCTCTTCAGGATTAGCATCTATTTAGACTTGGAATTATTTGTCCTGTGCTTATTTTCCAGATAGTCACTATGAATTCCTGTAGTGTTATCATGTTATGACTGGATTTTGAGGGACCAGAAAACTGTGTGAAGCGTATCCAGAACCAGAGCCCTGGAAATTGCATGATGCAGATGGAGTCAATGCTTGTGAACTAGTGCACATTCTGTCTCTAAGAACAAATACCTTTTGCCCTGACATTGGTCCCCAGTGATTATTATGACCTGTGGACCAGGACGGTGAATCGAATCAGGAGAGAACTTTGAAGTATGTTTTAATGTAGAGAGGATCTTGGCACCACAAGCCTCTGTGACCAACTACTCTTAGGAGATGCTGGTGGGTATTACAAGATCATCAGCATCATCAAAAACCCTTCAAACTTCCTAGGGGCTCTGGGAGGTCGAGACCAATGAGAGTGTTGATCTAGCACTAGTAATATATTTCTTTAGATTTAGTACTAGGTTAATTTCTCATTTTTAAGGATGAAGGAACTTGAGGGTGGGTGGCAAGAAAGAGGTTGTAATGGTAGAGGTACACCTTCCTTGCTTGCTATAAGTTGAGTTTTTGGGGTTAAGGAGGTCTGGATAGGTGCATTTTAGAAATCTGTCCTAAAATACTCTAAGCCTTGGATTTGGTTATTTTCATGGCCTGCTTAAACAGAAAACTGTTATTTCCTGCGAAAAGCCCTTTATCTGTTACCAAAATGTTTCATTCAGAGTTGTCAAGTGACAATGTGGTCTTAGATTTTCTACTCAGTGATTTAATCACCAGTCAATATTAAAATGAGATGGAAATTTTACATTATTAGGGGAGAACTATGTTCCCATTGCATTACCCATGCATGATACATAGATATACATACACATATGTATATATACATACATGTACACGTGTATGTTGTGTGTGATAGATATTCTAATTTGACTTTAATTACTAGTGTATATTGTAATGTTACTTTGATCACTTTTCCATGTAGTAAACTATATGCATAACTGTTCACTTTAATTGAATCACAAAGCCACCTATTTTTTAGTTCTTATATTAATCATAATGAAAAACAGTATTACCATAATTTCTTTCAAGATACTAGTCTTGCCAAATTGGTACACTTATATTTTTATTCATAATGTATGTTCCTATAGTAAGATGAATTTCCTATTACAGTTTCTGTTTAGATATTTCTTACCTGTTTTTCTCATTCATTTTATTAATCATGGCCAACTGTTCACCTTCCAAGGACTTTTTTTTTCTCTCCAGTGTCTTGAATCTCTAACTTATTTGGAACAGCAGCAGAAAGAAAAATTTCTAAGGCAGAATCTGCTCATACAGATTCTGTCAAGTCTCAGCTTAGGGCAAATTTCCAAAGGATAATTATAGATGTTGCTAAAGCTGAATTCATGATGGTCAGATTGTCAGAAATTTATTTATAAATGCTATCATAATGCTGTAGGGGCCTTCCATTTTACTTTGGGGGGGAAAAAAAAAAGTTTGAAGCCTGCTAAGCTCCCTGAGTTTGCTTCTATCCCTGGTTTTGCATTGGGATCACCTGTGGAGATTTGAAGACTCTAAGGAAAGGTTAAATCAGTTACTGTCATAAACTTTCCTCAGCCAGTATTTATTGTTAACTGATACCATTCTCACTCATTCACTCACTGTTTAGCACTGCTCTATGTACTTTAGGTATATCATTAACTTTTGGAGTTCTCCCATCAAGCCTGTGAAGTAGTCAATATTATGGTGATTACTTGAGCGATGAAGGAATTGAATCATGGACAGGTTAAGTAGCTTGCCCAAGGTCACTTAAGTAGTACATTGTAGAGTCAGAGTTCAGACTCAGCCAGGTCAACTCTTGAGTTGATGCTTGTAGTCATCTTGTCTCATCACTATTCATCCTCAGCATGCCTAATGACCAGCTGTACAGCTGGGTTTGATGGGACAACGTCATGCAACAGAATTCATCGCCTGGTTGTCAACTTTCTTAGTTTGATTTGAATATTTTCTTTTTATCAGTATTGACTTTGAGGGGATCAGATATCCAGGTTGAGTACTTGCTAATGAACAGATAAAAAAATGTGTCTGCTGTCTGGACTTACCCCATCAGACTCTCTGATGGTGGCCTGAGCATCTTTGATTTGAAATGACTTCTCTGGTGATTCTGATGCACACATTACTGGCAATCTAATATCAGAAGGAGGTTAAGTAACAATGCTATTAGCTTTACTATGAGGTAGCCTGAGACCAGGACTCCAGAAAGCTCTGAGAGGTACTGTGGAGATGCAGGTGGGAAATGTTGATTGCGACTGAGAAGCCTCCTAAAGAGATGGCATATCATATGGTCAGGGAAGGATGAATACAGTCCTAAGGACCATTTCTTGAATATTTAAGAGGGAAAGCATTTCACTTGAATTCCCTTTTATAGGATAAACCTGCAGATGCTTGAAGACAGACTTCTTTTTCTAAGGAAAATATTTCATTTGCCTGGCGTTGCATATTGAAACAAGACTTGAGACTGTAGTACTGCAGGCCTACTAATCACTAAGTTTCTAATGTTTTAACAGACTTGGCACCAGCTAAGGGAAGTGAATGGTTGTTCCCCTCCTGCTTGTCCCGACATGATCTCCTCAGTGCAAAAGAGCCTTGAATGACCATACATTAACATAATGACTCCTCTGTGTTTTGCTTTACCTCTATCTTTTCTCAGCTCCGTATGAAAGCATCTTCTCTTGGGGTGATTAGAGCCCCTCTATGAATCAGCATGTATATTAGTATATTAGTAAAGATGTAGATGGCATAGTTCTCTATCAGATCTATAAGATCTACTGGTTTTAATATTTTGGATGTTTGACAAAGGCTATTGGGGGACACTGGTCTCTGCCTTTGGTTTCTTTGGACTATCTAAAGTTAGGCCCCTTGAAAATATAAAATTCTGTCCACCATCCTTTTGTAGTGTATTTTGATGTGGTGGTCAGAGAAGGTTGGAATTGGAAGGTTGGAATTGGAGGAGGTATTGTTTAGTATTGGTGTGCATAAAATCTTTGGTAAATTTTCTCTCTGAATCAGGCCTGGAGGACTAAATCATTCCTGGACTCCCATACATAGTGGATGCAATGTGGGAGAGAACATTCTCTCGAGTTCTCTTAGTTGCTCCCTGTTTTCCTTTGGTTTATCTTTGAGTCTCTGTGGGGTGTAATTGCTAAGATGTAGGGCCTTAATACTGGCAGTACCTTCAGCCACAAGGACTCAGCCCTCTGTAGGCTGCTGGACGCATTCTGTATGTTTTGTCTCTCTCAAAGTTTCATGCCCAGGACGGGTCCTGGTAGATAGTGATTCTCCTTTGTCCAGGGCTCATGTTAGAGACACTTCCATAATGAAGTTGCATAGGGGAGAATAATTATCATAACATAATATTTCACTAATTAATGTGACCATTTGTCTAATGCAAGGTAATTGCAAAATTAAATTGAAAAGTATGCAGAAGATATAGAATTCTATGAAATTAATTAATGTGAAAATGGAGAGCTAATCCTAGCACATGGGGAAATACTATAAAAAGAGGATTTGATGGGATTATGTCACTTAAAATTAAAGAAAAGTAAAGCATACTATGTGCTTCAAATAGGATCATTTGAAGAAAAATGATTACGAGATGTCCTGCTGAAAATTGCAAAGACATAAAATTTTTTTTGCAAAGATTTATAATTGTGAAGAAACATTAAATAAAAGCGATGAGTGTTCTATAGTAATGTCATAAAATTATATTGGTAAAACTACACTAAAAACAAATAAAAGATTAGTTTTTCTTTGTTTATTCTAAAAAAAAGGTAAAAAGTTGAAAACAACATAAATTCACTGTACAGAAGACACACTTGTTTTCTAATTTGTTCGGTTCCATTTTTCAACATAAAAATCCCTAATCAAACTATCCTTTTGCTTATTCTGTATGTACTGTGAATTTTTGTTTATATCAGTCTAGGTCTTGGTTGGAAGCAGAAGGCACAGTGAAACTGGTAATTGAGTAGAATTTACTATTTACAGAGGTCTGGAGAGGTTTTAGAGAAACTACCAAGGGATCATACAGTAAGTACCCTGGGGCTAGCAATAGTGGGGAGCCAGTTGGAGAACAGTTACTCGAACTGAGAGTCACTGTATGGAGAGCGCCACCTTTGGTAGAGGTGGGGAACACAGCCAACTCATTGTAATACAGAGAGGAAGCCCGTAAATACTCTGACTTCCCTCTCCTCCTGCCCTCTCCTCTCCCACCAGTGCCTCCAAATGGCCCAAATTGGGTGCCAGGGTGTTAATAGATCAGATTCCTTGGGCACAGAGCAGGTGAAAGATGGAGAATAGAGTCCGTGAGGGCAAATGGAAAATTCCAGCATACATTTTGAAATGGATTAACTTTAAATGGACTTTTTTCTAGGATTTACTATCTTCAGATAAAGAAGACCATTTTCTGTACTCAAGGAGTGTTTGGCTAGCATAAGAGAATGGGACTTTTACAATCAGAGAAAGACAAGTATCAAATGATCTCACTGGTATAAAGAATTTGAGAAACAAGACATAGGATCATAGGGGAAGGGAGGGAAAAATGAAACAAGATGAAACCAGAGAGGGAGACAAACCATAAGAGACTCTTAATCTCAGGAAACAAACTGAGGATTGCTGGAGTGGAGGGGGGCTGGGAGGGATGGGGTGGCTGGATGATGGACATTGGGGAGGGTATGTGCTATGGTGAGTGCTGTGAATTGTCTAAGATTGATGAATCACAGACCTGTACCCCTGAAACAAACAATACATTATATGTTAATAAAAAAAAAGAATGGGACTTTTAATGGCTTATTTAAAACCTATCCAGTTGGATAGGTAGTTTCATTTAACTTAAACTGGTAAGTTTAGTTAACTAAGGATAATAGGTAGAATAGAAATGTAATGTAGGTCTAAATTAACTATTATAGTTACAATATGTACCTTTACTGAATAATGACTGACATGGTAATATCCAGCAGAATTCCTCATACACACTGATGCTCCATCATATCTCTACAGTTTTGTATTTGGGAAGTTGACTTTTTGGAGCTACGTATATAAGACTCAATATTTATACAAGTTTAGTTTTATACAATTTAATTTGGATCATTTTTTAAGTTTCTTGTAATCTTTCTGGAGCCTGACATTTTATCATCTTTTTATCAGCTGTTCATCCCAGCTTTTTGTTGTGCTTAAATATGATCAGTTTCTAATGATCATCCAATCATTGACAATAATGTTATCTCAGGCGTGCCTATGGATGGAGCCCTCAAGTGTACTACAGACCACACTCAAGGATGACAGTAATTCATAGACTAAGTTGTGCAACAGGAACAAATTAATCCCCCAATCACAGTGACTTTCCACACCAAAGTTTATTTTTCACTTATGCTCCAAGCTTCCTCTGTGTCCTTGTGCTCAGAGTTCACTGGCTGGAATTAGTTGTATGACCCCAACCTAGCCATAAGGCAGTTAAAAAATGTGGGGACTACAATAATATTGGGTATTAACTTTTAGATGCAGTCCTTTGACCAATTTTGAATCCATTACATTTTGAATATACAATTTTGAATTCCTATATATTTCTCCATTAATGACTTATTCATTACCATTTATAGAATAACAGTCATGAAACAGGTACTCTATAATTTTAACTTTATGACCATCCAGTTGGATAGGTAGTTTCATTTCCCTTTTACAGATGAGAAAACTAAAGCTTACAGGTTAAATAAATATCTTGATCGAGGATATACAGTCAACAAGCAGTGGAGAAAAGATTAAACCAATCAATTCCAAACACACATATTGCTTCTTGCTACCTATCTATCTAATCTCTTGGCCAATAATGGAATAAAAGAAAGGGTATAACTCAGGTCAGGCTGAAATAATAATTGATTTTTCATATTGCCTAGTAATTCTTCTCTTATGCTCTGACTGTTCCCACTTTCTTTTACTTATATTCATGTGCCCTAAGCTCTTACTCTCTTTCTCCATTATCAATTGTTCTCAAAAGAAGATCCAGAAAGTCTCTCACATTAAAGTAAAAATGACTGAATAACTTTTGTCTTTCATTTTTAAGAGTTATTTGTTATTAAGATAGATCACTTTGCCACTAAGAAGAATAAATTTCTAGCTGTGGGCTATAAAACCCCTTTGAAGGAACTTATTTGAAAAAGGCATATTACTGCTATCCCTAAAATTGTATGTCTGCTAGCAGTGTGATCTTAGAGGGAAATATAGTGTAATAGAAAGAATGAATTTTGAACTCAGCAGATGAATTAAATCCTTGTTATACTTATGGTATCTACATGACCTTGAACAACTTATTTAAATTTCTGTGATCTTAATTTTCTGATCTATAACACGAACTGAGTATTGCCCACCATATGTATTTTTGTGAAGATTAAGGAGGGATTGCACATAGTAGGTACTCAGAAATATTTGTTAAGTGAATGAATGAATGCATGATATCTGTATTATGCCCAGCAGAGTCTCTGTTCTGAGAAAGCAGTAAACACTTGTTAAGGTGGAGCTGGGGCCAGGGTAGGGTAGGTTAGGGGAAGAAAGGTTGGCAAATGGAGCCAAGTATAGAAATTTAAAAGTTTGCATTTCAATCCAAATCCATTTTTTTGTATTTTAGGTTTATGTGTTATTAGAGCATAAGATCATTTACTTTGCAATCTATCGCCCAGAAATACACATACATATTGTATGTCTTGCTATCATAATAACTAAGGACAATTTGCTATGATTGGGATGGTGTGTACAGTGGTGGTGTGACTAGCCTCGACCCTTCATTGAAATCACTGGCCCTCCCTGAGAGACATGCCCAGGTAGTACGGAAAATGACAGGAAATCGTAATCAGGTTGTTGTAGTCTCACAGTTTGACAACATGAACTGTGAGGACTCTTGGTCATTTTCACATTGCTGCAGTAACAACGCTTTCAAAATGTTGAATTGCAATTATGCAACTATTTTCTATAAATTTTATTTAAGAAATTACAGAAAACAGAGAAAAAGCAGGAAGATGCATCCAGGGATGTTGGGGATGTGAATGAGCTTTTCTCCCTTTCTTTTAATCATTCTGTGTTTCAGAATAAAATCTTAAAAAAAAGTAAATATTTTAAAACAATACGTTTCTTTAACTTAAATTGGTCATTGGTTTTAAAGTGCTTATTGGGTACAGTAAGTCAAATCTATATTAATGGTGAATTTATATGATAGAATGGACTTAACAGGAAAAGAGGATAGGAATTTATTTTTTCTTCTCAAACATTAGATGGAAGTGTTTTCTGAGTCAGCTTAAGAAAAGGCTGTTGCTCAGACTTAAAGGGACAATTGTAGTGTCTCAAGAGTTTTCAGTTGTGGTGTAGCTCTAGAGAAAAACAGATGAGGATTGTATAAATTTGAAAATTATATGTACTCCAAATTGTTGAGTCTCTAAGAGACTATACAGCTCCTGGGGGATGTCCAGATATTTGGGGGATATTTTAGATACTTTTACAAAATAGTCTCGTAGTTCTTGTTCCTGTTCCTCTTGTGATTGCCTCTGCTTGGCTCAAGATGAAGGTCAGCATCTGAATCACAGAATAGCATGCTGCTTTTTATTCCCAACACCCCAGGTGGCTGATGGCATTTCTCCCCAAATCCCCCATGGAATTTCAGAGCAGAAATAAAACCCCATGATACTTCATATTCATGCTCTGTTGATCTTCCTCCTTTGATGCCCTGACCAGTTTCTCAACCTGTTTCTATGCTGACCTCATTACTTATTGACTTGTTTCAAAATGAAAGGGCAAATTTAGACTTTTTTCTTTAAGTGTTATTTTTATCCACTTATAAAAGAAAAATATGCTCATTATAGACCATTTTTAAAATATAGAAATGTTTAGAATGAATAATGAAGTCATAGACAAACTGTTGTGAGTAGAGTAAATCTTCTTAAAATAGTTCTCTTCCATATTGGGATTTCTTTCTCAAACTCAACACTGCTGACATTTTGAACAGAATAATTCTTTGTTGTTGAGGCATGGCCTGTGAATTCTAGAATGTTTATAGCATCCCTGGCCTCTACTCAGCAGAGTAGAAATGCCAGCAGAATCTCCCCTCCATCCTGTGTAATAATCAAAAGTGTCTCCAGACATTGCCCATTGTTGAGAACTACTTTTTATTGTTAAAACAATTAGAATTTTACTGTACAACTTTATATTCTGCTTTTTCAGCTAACATTGCATAGTGGAAAATTTCCTATATTATTAAAGAGCCTTGAAATGATGATGTTCTACTGACTGTATTTTCTTGGATGGGTGGATAGATGTATGGATGTATGCATGGGTGGATGAATGGATAGATAGGTAGATAGATTTATGTATGTATGTATTTATTTGTAGTTGACATACAATGTTATATTAGTTTCATATGTACAATATAGTGACTCCGTAATTCTATACATTATGCAGTACTCACCACAGTTAAGTATACTTAGCATGTATCGCCACACAACATTATCACCATATTATTGACTATATTCCCTATGCTGTACCTTTAATCCCTCTGACTTATTTGTTTTATAACTGGAAGTTTGTACTTCTTTTTTTTTTTTTTTTAATGACCATGGAAGTTTGTACTTCTTAATCCCCTTCACCAATTTTGCCCATCCCCCTGATCCCCTCCCCTCTGGCAACCACCAGTTTCTTTTTGATATTTATGAGTCTGTTTCTGTTTCTTGTTTGTTAATTTGTTATGTTTTTTAGATTCCACATATAAGTAAAATCATATGGTAGCCTAAACAACACTTATTTCTTGTCTTTTTGACATCAAACATTCTGACTGGTGCAAACTAATAACTCACTGTGGTTTTGATATGGATTTCTCTGATAATTAGTGATGTTGAGCTTCTTTCCATATGTTTGTTGGTCATCTGTATGTCTTCTTTGGAAAAATGTCTATTCAGGTGCCCTACCGATTTTTTAATTAGATTATTTGTGTTTTAGTGTTGAGTTGTGTGGGTTCTTTATATATTTTGAATATTAAACCCTTATCAGATATATAATTAGCAAAAATCTTTTCCCATTCAGTAGGTTGCCTTTTGTTTTGTTGATCGTTTCCTTTGTGGCAAAACCCTTTTTATTCTGGTGTAGTCCCAATAGTTTATTTTTGATTTTGTTTCTCTTGCCGCAGATCCACAAAAATGTTGTTACGGCTGATTCCAAGAGATTGCTGCCTATGTTACCTTTCAGGAGTTTTATGGTTTCTGATCTCACATTTAGGTCTTTAACCCATTTTGAGTTTATTTTTGTATATGGTGTGAGAAAGTGGTCTAGCTTCATTCTTTTGTATGTAGCTGTCCAGTTTCCCAGTACCACTTATTGAAGAGACTGTTTTTTCCCATTGTACATTCTTGCTTCACTTGTCATAGATTAATTAACCATGTAAGTATAGGTTTATTTCTAGGTTCTCTGTTCTATTGATCTATACATGTATTTTTGTGCCAGTACCATACTGTTTTGATTACTATATCTTTGTAGTATAGTTTGACACCTGGAATTGTGATAACTTCAGGTTTGTTCTTCCTCATGTTTTCTTTGGCTATTCAGGTTTCTTTCTTTCTTTTTTTTTAATGGTTCTATACAAATTTTAGGATTATTTGTTCTCATTCTGTGAAAAATGCCATTGGTTATTTTGATAGGGATTCTACTGAATCTGTAGACTGCTTTAAGAAGTATGAAATATTTTAACAACGTTAATTCTTCCAACCTATGAACGTGGTTTATCTTTTCATTTGTTTGTGTCATCCTCAATTTCTTTCATTAGTATATTAGAGTTTTTGAAGTATAGAACTTTTTATCTCCTTGGTTAAATTTATTCCTAGGTACTTTATTCTTTTTGGTGAAAGTATAAATGAGATTGTTTTCTTAATTTCCATTGCTGCTATGTCATTATTAGCATATGGAAATGCAACAGATTTCTGTATATTAGTTTCCTTTAATTTAGTAATTAATTTTTTTTTTTTTTAGTGGAATCTTCAGGGTTTTCTCCACATAGTATCCTGTCATTTATGAATAGTGACATTAATTCTGTCTTACCTTTTGTTGGGTGGCTTTTTTTTTCTTTTTCTTGATTTTGTATATAATTTTGGGGGTTGTGGGCCTATGAAGAATAGCCATAGTCCTTAAGTTAAGGAGTCCTGCTACAAAGATACCTGGTTCCTACTGTACAAAGGGGTAGGCATGATATATACTATAGCCTTCACAGAGAGCTGAGAAAACCAAGATTGAGGGACATGTCCATGACCACAGGTGTGTCAGAATTAGCCTTTTGTCCAATGAGCTTTTTATAAATTTAATGAACTATGTTAAGGATAAATTTTGGAGGCACCAAAGTGAGACTTTTTTTTTTGGTTCTTTAGGTCTTGATAGTATTAGACAAGTGAAATCTAAGTTATCTAAACTAACCTGACTCACCTGCCAAGTTCTTTTCTCCTGCCACTAGTAGTATCCAGTGGAGATAAAAACAAGCATGAGGTTTCAGAGATGATTTATCTACATGTGTTATCATCTATTAGTCTCATTACAGTTCACTCCTCACTACAGTTTACTTGTAGACTGAGAAACAATAATTTTTATGAGCTGTCTTCCCTGCAGTAAATTATAATACAGTGACTATGTATCTGAGTTGTATTCTTTGTGACCTATGGTTGTGCCATTGCTTTTCAGTGTAGGGACGAGAAAAGAAGAAAGGGAAGCTAAATAGCACTTACTGATACTGAGTACCTACTCTTTGCCAAATCCTGGTCAAGAGACTTTGCTTCCATACTTTTGTTTAATCCTCACAATAAATTTGAGAGATAAATGACATTATTTTATTGGTAATAATCATGTCATACACATAGTAACTGGCATGTGAAACTGGACACAGTGCCTGATCTTTCTGTTGCATTGTGTTACTTAAGGAAAGCTGAATCAAGACTCTCCCCATCTTTCCCAACACCCTACTTCCACTACGTCCAATAAAGCTTTGCACTAACACTCTGTATTCATTTAAAAACAAATATGTCACCTTTTGGAGGACTTTTTAATGCACTCTTACAAGGTCATGTTATTTACTTTAATAGACACCAATCTTGGATTTAGAAGACATGGCTTTGTTTTCTTTCCCTTTATCCTTTAGTTTTGAATGATGCTGCACTAGTCACTGATCATTAATCACTTTGAGTGATGTTCTTCCCACCACAGATGCTGTACTACTTAATACATAATACTAAGAGCTCATATTTATGGAAGCATTTTTTTTTAACTCTCCAGTAAAACAAAAAATGTAAAAGATTGCTACTTCAAGAGACATTTAGACTCCCTGATGTCAATTTTTTCATCTATAAAATTGGGGTTATAACTCCTACTTCACAGAGTTGTTATATTGTTCATTCAGTAAATATTTATTGTCTCTCTACTATGCACTAGCATTTTTTGTTGATAATAGGGGAGAGGTCATATGGTAGACATATGATAAAAAAACAGAAAAAAGCAAATATGATAATTACCAATTGTAATAAGTACTAGGAAAAATAAAGAAGCAATTGGGTTGGAGCCTGAGGGTGCTGCTTTAGGTAGGACAGCCAGGAAAAGACTTGTTAAGGAGGTAATGAACACCTAAGAGATGAAGGATAATAGGTCACCAAAAATGATGCTATATAAAGGCTCTAAAGTGTATAGACTAGTGTTACCAAGAGATTAACAGAAGACGAGAGAGCTATAAGCATTGCTTTTCAACATGTGGTCCATAGGCTAGTAGTAATCCTCACATTCTTTGTTTATGGTTTGCAACAAACCTAGGAGCTGGCACAGGAGTATAAATAAATACAAGGACTGGGAAAGTTTTGCTAAAAAAAAAAAAAGTCCGCTGAGTATACCAGGATGCTTGTTATGTAGTTGGTGTACATTCTGGCACTCATAACTCATCATGTCCCAGTAACAATTGACAGGTGAACTATTTTTAGTAGCATTTATAAGATGAAGTGGGAGAAGGCAGGGGCTAGACCATGCAAGGACTTGAGGCCATGCTGAGGTATCTGAGTTTTATTCTAAGAGCAATAGGAAAGCATGGGTGGTTCTAAGCAGAAGAGTAGAATGATCCACTGTTGAAAGAAACAGATGCTCTTAAGCACTTGAAAACATTTTATGAACTGTAAAGTGACGAAGACTGTGAGTTTTGACTCGATAATCTCATTTAATCAGGGTTTCTCTAGCCATTCTGCCAACAGTCTCCTCCCGGACTGATCTAAATAACATATGTCATGCATCCCTTGAGGCCATATTGTAGCATGATTTTTTTGTGTGTGGCAAAATATTGTGCAACATGATTTTGAGGTTACCCCTTTCCAATTCAAATAAAATTCTGTGTTGGGGAAGTAAATAAGTTCCATGTCACCATCTAAGGGGTCTGAGATCTCAAAATAAATCTCCTTTGGCAGCATTAGCATTTTATGTTCACAACTACAGAACTTATTACTAACATATTATCCACTTGTACATATTTTGCTGAAAAGAACAACTGCTTAAAATCTAGAAACTTCATTCATGGAGAGAGTTTTAGTATTTTTCACAAGAGCATCTGGTAAGTTCATTTTCTTATCACCCAGGAAATGACATCATCTCTTGGAACAGCTATGTCATTAATTAGTTTGCCCCAGAAATAACAATTATTTTCCTTCTTCTGCTTCCCTACATTCATTTTTTTTGCTTCTTTTCTGACTTGCTCCCTCCCTCCCTCTTTTGCTTCTTCATTTTTCCTTCCTTGCTTCTTTCCTTCCTTCCTACATTCCTTTCTCCCTTTCTCTTTCATATTTCCTTATTTCCTTCCCTCCTCCCTCTCCCCCTCCTTCCCTCCCTTTTTCCTTCTGTAACTCCTTACTGAGCATTTATACCATGGGCTAAGGACTATGCTAGGACCTGGAAATAGCTCAGTCAAAAAGATAAAACCTGCCTCTCTCTAAAAGGAGATTACAGTCTTGATGGGACACAGACAAGTAATCAGAAAGGTACAACCCAGTGTGATCTGTGGCACAGTGGGGGGAAATATAGGGTGTGTATTGGAGAACAGAAGCTGAGCACCTAACTTAGAACTGGAGTCAGGACAACTTCTGGGGGTTGAAGTCCAAAGGATAAAAAGTTACCATGTTAAAGGTTTGGAGATGGGCAGAGCATTCTCAGTAAAAATTTAGCATATGAAATCTTAGAGATAAGATAATGCACATGTGAATTGCAGTAAATAAAAGAAGTTAAGTCTGACTGGAGATTCAGTCAAAGGGGGAATTGGAAGGGGAAGAAGTAGGAGATGTAAGTAGAAGACAGGTCATGAAGGGCCTTATACATCATCCTAATGAGTGTGGACTTTATCTTTACAGTGATAGGGAGTCATTGAGAGATTTCAACAGGCATGACAGAATCATGTCTACTTTTTAAGAAATTATACTGGGTCTCAGAAGGAGAGTGGGTTAAAGCGGTGAGGTTGGAGTCAGGAGACCACATAGAAGGACGTATATGAGAATGGTAATGTAGAATGAACAAATTAGAATACTAAGTATGCAGATAGTGAGATATTGTATTTAATTAGATGCTCAGAAAGCTGCTGACTGATTTTCTGGAGGTCATAGGGCAATTTGTAAAAGCAGGAACAGAGGCCAGGTCTTCGAATCTGTGTGTTGCTTTTCCAGGTAGATTTGTTTTGAGACCAATCATCACTCCTTCGTCTCCCTGTCCCTTTATCTCTCCCAAATAGCTTGAGTTTTTCTTAGTCTTAAAGTGGGGGATTTTCTCTTTGGTAATAATTTTGCTCTTGGGAGCTGTCCAGTATTCTATCACTGCATTACAATATAAACTGACTTTAAAAAATAATGAAGGGGATATTATGCAGGCAGCTGTCAAGGAATGATTGGAAATTAATCCTGAAATTCTGTTGTGTCACACCTTGCAGATTGTAATCTGTCCCCTTAAGGTTTTTCTCAACACACACCCAGGATAAAAGGAGGATTAATCAAGTAACAAGTGTGTTCAGCACTATTGTGAGTTCAACCCAGAATGAACCACCATGGGGGACAACAAAGAGACTCAAGACACAGTCTCTACCCTGAAGTTGTCTAGTTTGAAAGAAAAAAGCAAATGAGCATTTCATAATGTAATAACTGTTGAATCACTATGTTGTACATCTGAAACTAATATAATGTCTGTCAACTATATTTCAATAAAAGAGAATAAAAACACCTCGCCAATAGGCCCAACAAAACAAAACAAATGAATATGAGAACACCAAGTCACTGAAAACACTACCTAATAGGGGTGCCTGGGTGGCTCAGTCAGTTAAGTGTCTGCCTTCCGCTCAGGTCATGATCCCAGGGTCCTGGGATCGAGCCCCGCATCGGGCTCCCTGCTCAGCGGGAAGCCTGTTTCTCCCTCTCCCACTCCCCCTGCTTGTGTTCCCTCTCTTGCTGTGTGTCTCTCTGTCAAATAAATAATATCTTTAAAACAAAAAACACTACCTAATAATATGTAATAGTTCTGATTGTTCAGAAGATGAAGAGGACCACTAGGAAAACCCTTCTGGAGGAGGTGGTATGTGAGCTAAGCTTTGGATGGGCAGCGCAAAGGGGCCCGTAGGCTGGAGGGCTGGTGTGGTGAAGTTGTGGAGTTGTGAATGACTGGATCATGTTGATGGTGCTTTAGTGTGGGGCCTTTAGCAGTGAAGACAAAGGACCAAGAAAGTGGGAAAGAAATTCAGCCAGGCGTGGTGTGGGCTATGCTGGATGGCTTTGAAGTCAGGAGAGAAATTTTAAGGAAATGGGGACCCAGTGAAATCTCTGAAGTAGAGGTGTTAAGGGAAAGAATAATAAGATATCTATATGAGTAGGGGAGAATGGCTATTCCAAACTCCTTCTATAATTCAACTCACCTGCTTTCATTCATCTTGACAAGTCAAGTGACTCAATCCCTGTCTGTGGTTCCTTCTGTCTCTGATGCATCTTGTAGGTTGAATGACCTAGATGATGTGAAAATGCTTTGTGATCCATGTGATCATCATAGTTATTGCTGCCAACGCTGGTGGCACCTTCACATTTTCCATGTCTTTGACCAAGTCCCTTTTCCAAAATTCAGTTCAAATAGCTGACTCTTTGCACTCCCTTGCTGCTCCCTGCCAGGGATCCTCTACTTCACAACCTTGCCTTGTAGAATTCTCTGTCCAGTTGTAGTTGATTGTGTCCTTTGATAAATTTTCATTTCTAACATCTTACACGCATCTGGTTTGACAGAAGACAGAATGCAGTCTGATTAAACAACCCAACAAAACAAACTGTAAGCTCAATTCAGCTTTAAAAACTGTGCGGGTGATTTGATATAAATTAATATTTAATTTTTGATCTGAGCATGGGAATTTTGCAGTCATGCCCTGAGTGTTCTGTTCCTTGCAGAGTTCCCAACAGGACATTACATAGCCTGGTAACTGATGCCTTTTCTACTCAAGGTCCTGACTGACTGCCCAGGAGGTAGATTGTTGATTCTCCTTGTGCTAAAAAGTGCTGGCTTAGCGGTTTTCCCATCATGGCCTTTAGCTAATATTTTTAGATCCAAGAGGTTATAAAAAATAGTATTTAGCTGGGTGACTTCAATTATTACATCTCATTGAGAACAGGACTATAACTTCTTGGGCTCAGCTGTGTCTGTTTAAATCCTTAATTTCTGTAAATTCTTCGCAAGGCACTGTTCTGTGTGTTTTGCAGTAAGGGGCTGTGCATTTTTCAATAGGTTCCCCATGTAATGAAGATCCACAAAGACATGACTTTTGATTGATGACTGTATTTAAGAAGCTATTTAAGGAGTATTAGTTTTCCATGTTCTTTTGCTTGGAATCAGCTTTTTAAACTGCTCTTTCTCAGCTTCATTCTGACAAGGAACATTTTGTTTGCATTTCATTTTTATTTTTAGGCATTTGCAAATGAGGTACCCTGAAACGGCAATTTGCTCTATCCAGAGGGGGGGCAGACCAGTGTCAAAAATTCATGTTTTCATTCCACAAATACCATCTAGCAAGTGAAGCATGCCAGGACCTGTTCTAGGCACTAATGATAAAAGGGGATGTCAAGACAACCCCGTCTTTATCCTGGGGAAGTTTACAGGCTGTGAGAATGTGATTACTTAGTTATATGATAATAATTGCTATCAAGGGGAAATCCTGGGAGTTATTAGAACCTCTACTGGGAACTGACTTAGCCTGGGGGAAGGAAGGACTTGTTGAAGAAGTGGCAACTGAACACTTAGCTGAATGAGACAGAGGATTTGATAAGATAAAGAAGAAAAATGGTGAAGGTTAATGATAGATAGAATAAATGAAATAAATGAATTTCCTGAGGTTGGACATAACTAAAACAAAAGTTAGAAGGGGAAGTGGGGTAACATGTCTGAAACTTGGAGAATGAGGGTGAAAATACCATGAATTGAGACTGAAGAGATAAGTGAGGGTTGCATGACATGGAAGCTTGGTAGGCTTATGCAAGGATTGTAATTTTCATCTTCAGAGTATGGAGCAAACCATCACAGAGACCCAAGCAGTGGAGTAACAGTATTTGATTTGTATTTGTATTTCCAAAGGATATCCCTGGCTCTAGATTTCAAAGTCAAACCTAGGCAACCTGACTCCAAGGCCCAGGCCCCACTATACTTCCCAAGAGTAAGAAGAGATTCCATTAGTGGTAACAGCACCTGCTTGAGAATCACTACCAGAATCTCTATTTGTCAAGTGTTCTTTCCTGTGATGGAGAGGAAAAAGTAGCAATGGCTGCTATCACTCATATTCCTTAAGTTAAGTCATGTGAAGTGTCACTACTTAAGGTCCTAACATCATCAGTTTTGTCTATTACAAAAGATTTTTCAGTCTCATCTAGCATTGCAAACTCAGTGAAGGTAGAAATCTCACCGTCTGGTTTCAGGCCTATATAACCAACTACTACTTGGATGACCCAAATTTGTTGTTTCACAGGAATCTCAAATTTTACATTCCATAAATGGGATTCCTGATCCCTAAATGCCACCTCAGCCTTTTTCTCTGCTGACTTTCCCATTTCAATCAATGGCAGCACCAGGTACTTGGCTTCTCAAGATGATGCTATAGGATAACTCACAGATCTCTCTTTCCTTCTTTCTCTATGTCCTATCCACCAGCAAGCTACCAGTCTTATACACACAAACTGTATCTGAGAACTATTCACCAGCCACATCAGCCTTCTGTAGGTTCTTAGAACATTCCAAGCTCTTTTGTGTGCCAGGACATTGATTCTTGAGGCTTCTACTACCCTAATGCTTTTTCCTTGGTTCTTTCTATGGTTAGCTCCTTCTTGTATTTCAGTTCTCATTTTAAACATTGCTCTTCCTGGAGCCCTTCCAGGACTACTCTGTCTGAATTAGTACTTTTCCCCACTGACATTTAGTTCCTATCACATCGTTTTCTTTAGCTCTTATTCAATTTTTTTGTATTACTTACAAAAGTTTTCTGTGTTTCTAAGTTTCTGCTTACTAGTTTTCTGTGTCTCCCATTAGAATATAAACTTCTTGAAAGCAGGTCTGTCTTTGTATTTACATACTTAATGTGATGCCTGGCACATTGTCAACCCACAATAATTGCATAAAATAAATGGAGAAATGAGCATGCGGTGATAGGAATGGTATAGTTACAGGATCAGATAACCTTCTCCCTTATTGTCTAGCTATATGTCATTGTCTAAGACACTGAATAACTGGGTTTTATTTTCTTAATCTGTCAAAAAAAAAAAAAAAGAGGGAGGGAGCTAATGGTAACCGTGTTGTCCTCCTCAACTAGCAGGATCACAGGGCCTTTAAGTGGAAAATGCAGGGTCAGTACAAATATCCAGGGAAAATTGTTAATTCATGACCCATGACTCAGAAGGCAGGCAATCAGAGCTATAGAACAGTGACAAAAATGACAGTGGGGGGACCAAAAAAGGGCCCATCTGTAGCATTTGCAAAGTAATTAGTGCCACACAGAGTGAAACATTATCTAAATTCGTTGCAGAAATACATTCAGCCATGGGAAATTATCTTTAAGTATTGGAAAGAATGTTCCAGAATCTAGTGCTCATGCTAATGTCTGCCACTTGAGTCCAGGGTTCACTGTTCAGGGTCTTTTCACTCAGCACAACTTTGTACCCAACAGAATTAAATTCTTGGGTGGAATAATTACATGTAAATGCTGCTTGGCTATTAGTCTCAAGGGGCCAATTTTCTAGCCATTTGTTGCCATCTGAAATGTCAAATTTATTACACAGAGGGCATGGTAATACATAAAACATCCTCTCCTAAATGGGATATGAAAGGCACTAATCAGCACTGTGGCTGCAAGTGGTGAAGGCAGTAAGATGTTGCTTTAGCTAATAAGGAGATCTAAATTAATTACGTGAATTGTTTTAAGGAAAATAAAACATTCTTGTAATAGAAGTGCTACCTGAACACAGGTTTCTCAGTTCAAATACGGTCTACTCTTGAGAAAGCTAAATTATTCCCTATCCTCTCATATTTTTGTAGATTTTTCCAGGTCCTGGAAGAAAAGGCACTGGGCAAAAATAGAAGCTTTGGCCTTAAGGCTGGCTCTACTGTGATCTTACTATGTGACCTTGGGCAAATCACTTACCCTCTCTGATCTTCAGTTTCCTTATATGTAGAGCTAAAGCTGAGGGAATTGGTAGTTAAATTCATTAAAAGCTGAAAATGTTCTAGCTGTGTAGAACTGTGCTCTACCTAGTGGGCATTTGTTGATTTTACTTGCACAGTGTTATTTCTACTGCTTTTATTAATGGTGAAAGACTCTAAAATTCATTTGGGCGAAATGCTTTTCCCTTTTAGTCCACATAGCTTAGTTTGCTTTTCCTAAAAGTTCATGAATGGTTCTATGACCCAGGCTTGGCCAACTGAGCATTCTAGCACCTTGGACTTGGTGATTGGTTCAAAGACGGCATTTGACTTAGGCCAGGGCAATGAGACTTGATTTTGGTGTATATAGGGGGAGATGATGGAAAAGAGATGATTTTTGCCTTTGGGAATGTAATCTGGCAGGTATAAAACATGGTGCAGAGTGGAGAGAGAGGGTGATGCTGAGTTGTAATGATATGTTTTGAATCTTTGGATCTAGCCTCCTGGCTCCAACTTGAGATTCTTCATTGAGTGCCTGGTTTGTGCCAGGCATAACTAAAGGCATTGGAGATTCATCATTGTATGAGACAAATACGTCTTACTCTCATGGGACTCACATTTCAATTATATGAACAAGAAATTTTAAGTTTTCATCATTTCTGTTCTCTCGATCATGAAAACCTATGATTTTCTGTCTTAATTTACAAAATGGACCCCCAAATCCATTTTTGCTGAGATATTGTGAAGATAATGTATATTAAGTATTTGGCATATAGTAGGTGCTAAATAAATGATATTAAAGTGGACATTAGTCATTGTTTTTGGCCACCTGGCATCTAAATCTCCTTCCTTTGTTTGGGGAATCTCCCAGTTGATGAGTCAGAACCCATTTTAAAGTCTGGCAATGGCAGCCCCCATGCAGTTAGTCATGGGCACCTAGCTGAGGCATCATAAACTAGATGCTGTGATACAGACTTTGAGTCTGAAACACCTTAAGCAATGGAATACTAAGCATGCTGTCTTCTTTCTGGAGAGAATGGTGCTAGTGGTGGTGATACCACCATGATGTTAAAGTCAACAGAGCCAGCAGTTCTAGCAGCACGCGAAGCCCCGCCTCTGACGTACTAACAGTGCTAACTGCACACTCTATTTGGTAGCAGAGGCTGTGTGCTCTTAGTAGCCCATCCTTAAGAAGGGAATACTAGCTGTGTAATGTCAAACATGGTTCTTTGGACTTCATAGGGAGTATGGAAAGTACCCAGTAGCCACTGAGTACATCATTTTATGTTTAAATTAGCCAGCATTCCTTTCTCCTGCTTACAATTCAGACCTGGCTGATTCTTTAGTTATGATAATATAATTCCGGTGATGATAAGACCCATGTCAAAAACTCAGTTTGAAATGTGGAGGATAGGACAGGGGTAAGATAGGAAGCCGAGATTAGGATGAGGCTAATAGTACATACCAAGTGTGATGTGGGATGGTAAGAGGTGGTCAGGATGATACATGCTGATAGTAGGTCTCTAGCTGTGTAGATGGACGGAAAGGAACATATTTAAGAGAGATATTGGAGATGAGGCTGACATGACCATTCTTTCAACCATCAGACCATTCACAGTACAAAAATATTGAGAATTCTTGGCCTTAGATGCTAATGTTATTTGTCCAGCTAGAGATACTTTGATTGCAGAGAGTATAGTTCAGTTGCGTATTATTGAAACTGGGACAAAGAACAACTAGGGGTAAAATACAAGGTTGGATTCCCTCATCTGTTGGGTGACTCAGCCTTCTCCACTTTTGTCCTTTCAAGTTGGTGAGCAGACCTTTTCCCAGAAGGTCCCATATGCTGATGACATCCAAGTATTTTGCAAATGGTATATATGAAAGAAAAGTGCTCATGAATAAATAATGGGCACTATTCATCACAGCTTCATCTGGTGCTTTCTCAATGTCCCAGATGCTGTAAGGCTAGCCTGATGAGCCACATGTGACCATGGCGGTGGGGGGGAGGGCGTAGTTTGGAGAGGGTAGTCATTTTACATTGAGATGTGTAATTTTCCCCTTAAATTCATTAAAAGTTTCTGAAACAAATAAATAAAACATAATTGATACAGATCCAGTGTCCTTTACTTCCATACATCATTAAGAAGTTGTAATTACTTCCCAACCCCCAGGAAGCTCTCATCTCCAAGAATAAAGTGTTAGTGTGCGATTCCCTGACAATTGTTATTATTCTGAGGAATTAATTTACTATAATTAGTTTTAAGCCCATTAACAGAAATAGAAAGCTGAGCAAAGAAAGAGAGGTCTGAAAAAAGCATTTTCCTCAGACAGTTGTAAGAACTTTTCATGTGTGTAACAATGTGGCCACTGAAAATCAAACCTTGTTAAAAACCAAACAACGTAAATCAGGATATAACTAGTATGATTCCTAAAAGGCACATTAGCTCTTAATCTATTTTCTGAAAATAAGAAATCAATTATACTTTTTCTTTTCCAGTGGAAGTCTCCATACTGAGTTCTAAGGGACCCAACATCAGAGAAATGACTGAAATTGAAGTCCACAAAACGCTGGTCTTAGGTAGAATCAGTACCTCCTTGGGATGATTCAAGATGCTTTGGGGAAGTTCTATTCTCTCAGGAAGTAGCTTTCTTATCCTGAGTAACATAGGCTATAATTCCACCATGATAAAAAACAAAGTGATGTTTTGAGTTCCTTTCTCCTAAATGGTCCATTCACCCAGGAGGGGCAACACATCATTCTTTTTATCATCTAGGGGCTTGCCTCCCTTGGAGCTGAGCCTTGAAATCTGACTAGTACATGGTGATTTTGAAGGCTGAAGGCTAGTCTGCTGGGGTGGAATTGTCTTTGGAAGATACAGAGCCCGGCAGCTGGTGAGGTAAACTAGGAGCAAATGGTGGAGGCCATGGGGTTCAGACTTGGTTTTGGAGGCATTGGGGAGACGCTGAGTTTTTGAAGAGAGAAGTAACAAAATCAGCGTTGTGCCATTTGGTGGAACACGAAGGATGAATTTGAAGAGAGACTGAAGGATACAGGGCAAGTTAGGAGATCCTGGTAAGAAGTATAGGAGATCAGGAAACAGGACAATAGAAGCAGCAATGAAGGGATGGATTTTGGAAATTTTTTTTGGGTAGAGACAGGATTTAGTGAGGTTTGGGGTGTAGTTTCAGAGACCCCGAGGCTTTGGTCTTAGGTAACTAGGATGGTGTGGCCAGCAAGTGGGATAGGGAGGGAACAAAATCCAGCACATTCCCAGAGTCTGAGACCATGGATTTGGTTTTAGTCAAAACACCTAATACTGATTTTAGAAGAGATAGACTTACTGGGAAAATAATCTGAATTTCCTCTAAAGCAGACATTGGTTAAACTCACACACCTTTGAACCAGGAGGAAAATACATAAATGAAACTGACTGGAATTTAGAGCTATTGGGTTTGGAGAACATGCCCCACATAAAGGCGCAGCTACAACTCAGCTCTCGTGAGTTGCTGTTGTGCAAGAATAGGGCCAGGATAGCTAAATCATACAATTCTTTAAGAGAAGCCAGAAATCAGAAATGTTACTCAAGTCTCCTGATTCTTAAATGTTGGCAACTAATTCAATTAAATTCTTTTCCTTGAAACTCTAAGCGAGTCAACTCCAGGCAAGTCTGCAGTACAGCCCAGGGGCCATGAATTTGAGATTCAGTGAACTAACCTGAATTATTATGAAGTGGTGCAGAAGGGGAAGAGGCAGCTAAAGGTAGATCATTGGAGAAGTATTTTCCAAGAGGCTGTAATTTTGGTAGTGTAGTGCTGGGGACTGCGGGAGATACAGTCCATGGCCGTTGCCCTCAAGAAACTGACAACTTAGCTGGGATACCAGGCTGATGAAACAGCCAAAGAAAAATGCAGGACATTATGTGATTAAGAGCTATGGAGAATAAGATTTCAAGAAAGAGATATCAGCATTAAAGAAATTAAGGCAGATCATATGAAAGCTCTGGGCCTTAAATAGGTGAAGGAGAGCTTTTAATAGGAAGCAAAGATGCACACAGAACTAGAGAATTTTCTCCACAGTCCATTTCCAAGTCAGTAACTGCAATTCAACAGGTCTTGTGATTTCTCCAGGGAGGCAAGGATGGAGTTTATGAGAGCCGGTGGAAAGAGCAAATTAAAAGTGGAACCAGGTTCCACAGTAATGATTACTAACAGGCCAGTTTGGGATAGTTATTTTATATTATTTTGACAGGTTTTCCCTATTTGAATTGCTGGGCCCTTGGCATCCAGCATAAGAATTAAAAAATAAATAAGTAAAATCCTGACTTGATTACATTAGGAGATGACACATTTCTGTAAAATAGTGAGATAGTCTCCGAAGCTGGAGCATCTTATCCTGTGTGGGCTTACTTCAGATTGTCCAAGGAGTGAGAAAAGAGGTTAACAAAACAGTGAGATCTCAGGAGAGGGGAGGGTGGTACAAAAGGGGACGTTTGTCCTGTTCTTTGTAACTGGGCTTTGGGGATGCAGCAGAATGTCAAATAGAGTTTTCCCTGATAATACACTCTGTATTTGCTTCTTGATTTCTTGTCTTTTTTTTTCTTTGCTTTGCTTTTTTTTTTCAGAATCTCTGACATTAACAATGAAGACACATTTATTTGTTGGGGGATAAAGAAAATAGAGTCTTTGTCCTGAGTTGGTATCAATCATTTTATTTAAATGAGCTTTTTACTGATAGGAGAATCAATTTGTGAACCACATTTGATTACCTCGGTTCAATTACGGCAGAAGCTGCTTCCAAGCTCAGGTGAGGAGAACGGAGGATATATTTTTGCATTTCCCCTTCTGCAAGGGAGGACATGAGAATGTAACACCCTCACAGAAAACAGCATGACATTTGTCTGACTGTTCAGCTTTGGGGATGAATGGCTTTCAGGGAAGGAAGCATTTTCAGAATGAAGATGCACTGTTTTCCATAAATAGGTAGAGATTTGCATCTCCTGCCTTTCCAACCTATTTCCATTATGTTTGGGTGGAAAAATCAGAAGACATTTCTCTCAAACAGCATGGGTTCTTATCCTTGGTGCATTTTTGAGATTACTGGGTTCTTATCTCTGAAAACGAAGTGAGAGGGAATGGACCAAGTGGAGGAGGGTCATAGTGGAAGACTCCAGAGGGAGCCATTCCTCCCAGATATCTCTGGGACTGTCAGTTGCATGTTAAGTCATGTAAATTGTGGATTGAACCCATGATTCTCATATGAGTCCTAAGAACTAAAATAATATCCCTCCCAAGGGATACTGTCTTCTCCATTATAGCGGGGAAGATTTTGTTTGTACAGCCAATGGATACTTGAGAGATAGGTAGAAGTCTCATTTCAGAGAAGCTTTAATATACTGATGATATTTAATTGCTTTCTGGTTGACTTTGAAAAGTCAGATTTTAAGCAGTCTTTGGAGATTAGGTGAATTCTTTCTCTTCAGTTTCCTCTTTTAAAGAATTCTGTTTTTTTCACTGATAATGTTACCAAGCATTTGAGCAATCATAGGATTATTCCTTTGGGTTAACACAAACATTTAAAGTTATACAATTCAGTAAATGTTGCAATTATGCACATGTCTTGAGTTACAAACAACAGATTAAAGCCTCCCTTACCTGGGATGGTAAAGTTTCTTCTTTTCTCCAAGTCTGAGCAAGGGCTGTTCTCTCCATTACTGAGACGTCCAAATCAGAGATCATTAGTCAGTGGCCAGTGTGTGGTCAAGAATTTATTAAACACATTGGGCATTTATTATGTGCAAGATATTGAGCTCTGTGCTTGAGGTGTAGAGATGGATGGAACATACTACTTGCCATCAAGAAGCTAATAGAATAGACAGGGAACAGAAATTTTGATAGTTGGTAAGAGCCTAGAAGTCTGGGGATGGCAACCTTCTGCAAATGACATCTGACTTAGTCTTGAAGAAGAAATATTGTACAAAGGACCAGCTCTAGTTGGCATTCATTGAAAACTTTCCCTGTGCCAAACTCTATGTCTTATACTTAGCCATTCACAGAATTCTCAAAATAATACTGTAAGATGAGCAATCTTGAGTCTGTTTTATAGATGAAAAACCTAAGGCTTAGAGAAGCTGATTAACCTGTCCAGGTAAATATTACTACTGTCTGGGAAAGATAGGATTCAAATCTGAGACCTGATTCTAAAATTGAACTGCTTACCCATTGTAGTACACTGCCTCTCTGGTTCACAAGACAAAAATTATGATTATTTAAAAAAAGGTCAAACAGAAAAGCTCCTAGAATCCATTTATAAGAAACTTATGTGAACCTATTTGGCAAAGAGTGAGGAAGAATGTAGAAAATTTAAAAAGAAAGTATTAGGAAGTCATTGACCATTGTAAATTAATAAGAAATTGTGTAATACAAAGTTGGAAAGATAATATTGGGTAATGAGAAGAATAGAATGATTGATTTAGTACAGTGTGTAAAGTATTTCTTGATAGATGATAAAGTGTGAACAGTTTTATTTTTGTAGGGTCAACTCTATTCCACTCTCCCCATTACTCAGGGCCAGCCATACTGGCCCTTTTTTCTCTTTCTCAAAACACCAAACTTGTTGCCACTTGGAGGCCCCTGCAATCACTCTTCCCTCAGTCTGGAATGTTCTGCCTCTAGATCTTCCCTTTTTCATCATCTTGTGAATTAGCTCAAGTGTCAGCCTCTCAAAGAGGTCTTCCCTGACCTCCTGACCTAATGAGCCTAATTGTTCTTTATCACATTATCCATTTTATTTTCCCGTAATATTTATTGCACCCTGAGATGTCATATTTGTTTACAAGTTTATTTGTGTACTGTCTCCCTCCCTCTACTAAGATGTCAGGAGGATGGGGATTTTATTTTGCTCACTGCTGTGTTCCCAGCTCCTAAAATTATGCTTAGTTCACATATTTGTTGAATGAGTGCATTTGCTGGCTAAAATAACTTTGAAGTAGTATAGGCACTTGTTTTATAATCTTTACTTCATGGAAAATAAAATAGGGCTCTTTGTGGTAATATAGCAGGTTCAAAATCTAATAATAAAAATAAAGGGTAGAGTCATGAATTGAACCCAACTCTCCTTTCTCCACTGCATGCCCCTGTTAGCTACTTCAGAAAAAGATTCCCTTGCCTTCCTTCCCTTGTGACTGTCACATTTGGATATAAGATTCCCTTGGATTAAAAACTATTTCTGTAATGACTGGGGTTGTAATTCCTCCATGCACTGCTCCGTGCATCTCACTTATTCATATTCTTTTAATTCTCAGGAAGATTTCCCTGTGTCAGGTACAGATGACAGGGTGGAAAAGAGGGGGGAAGGTAGGCTGTACACCCAAAGTTTGGGTCATGGCTGTGACTCTTGTTGTATGACCTTGGGTCCATCTCATTTTCTCTCTGGCCTTGTTAAATGAGCTCAGTTATCTATAAGTAAATGATTCCTAGATGGGTGTTTCCATATGAGGTTGGTAATGCTGAGCCTGGGCATGGCATGTATATCTCTGTGGGTGTGTGAAGTTATTAGGAAGATATCAGAAACTAATGATACAGTTTGCTGGTTTTTTCAAGCTTGAAAATAAAGGGTTTATTGTACCTGGAGTTGATTTTATTGATTCCAAGTGCACTGCTCATTAAGTCCTTATGGAGTGAAAGATGGATTGAGTGAATATGTTTGCTCAAATCTTCCTGCTTAGGGTATTACCACCATTTTATTTTCTTACTCACAAGCAACAAAAACTAATTTTAGCTAAACTAAGTGAAAGGAATTTTTCGGGAGGTTTCCATGGGACTTGAGGAATCCAGGAGAGGTTAGAGAATCAGACCTGAGGATGAGGGGGAACAAAGAGAGTAAGGGAGAGCTTGCAAAGGGGAAGCAATAGTTCTTTCACTGGAAAAATGGAGTCAAGACCATCCTGTGGCTGCATCCACTTAGAAATGAAAACCTCCAACCCATATCTCTCTTCCTCAGCAACTTACACAGGGGTCAACATCCTGGTGAGGATGCCTGAGACAGTCCCAGACTAGTAAGGAAAATGAATCCATGCTAGTTATTTTACTAGAGGGGCTTCAATGTAGGGAAGCTGGACAATGTGCAGTAGTGAAAATGAACCTTGAGGTAACACAGTACCTGCAGGAAGAAGCTAGTGTGCTGACTGGAAAATGAAAAGTTGGTGTCATTGGACTAGAATCTTGGCGAAGAAGCATGAAGGAGCAGAGGCCCAGACCTTTGAGGGGAGGACCCTGGCCAGCTGCAGCTCTCTCTAGCGTTGGCAGAGGATCCTCATAGCGCTGAGGTGCAATCTCAGAGGATCGGGAATTGCCTGGCTGTGAAGAGGAGCCACTTGATGTTCTCCTCTCCTGCTGTCCACTTTTCCTGTTGGCAGAACCAGTCAGGAAGCCACCTGGCCAGTAAAGTATGCTCTACAGAGCCCCAGGGTATTGCAAAGCTGGGTAGACAAGGGAGTTTGGAGCTGAGTCAGTGACCTAATAACCCTCAGAGCCCGTCACTGGCAGAACTGAGGGCAAGTGCTCACCCTCTGGCTCGCTGGGGCAGGGATAGGGAGCATAGACCTTCTTCTTCTGTCATTGAAAATGGGCTCCTGGAATTATTTTCCCAATACTACACCCATGGGGAAGAAGTAATTCCACATGAGGAAATATAGACTGTACTATATACAGAATGAATGGATGCTGGGGAGGCAAAATGCCACATGTCTACTGTGGCCCCTTAGCAAGGAAAGTCTTGGTGGAGTGCTGATGAAATGTCGGTATCATTTTCCGTTCTGTATAAATATATGGAATTGACCCTTCTTGTCCTTTTACAGCATTAAAGCTGGTTATTTATGTTAGGCCACAAATTGCAGATGCCCTGTTTAGATGTGGATTATAAATCCCCTACATTGAACTTTAATTGGGGCCAAATAAAAAAGTTTGGGGTTATTTTCTTCCACGGTTTGGAGATTTATATAGGGTACTTAGAACCTGTTTATCCTGGCACACAGAGAGCTAGTGGCTTACATGGATTTTCATGCTTGTGGCTTCAAAACACAAAGCCCTGGGCAGCTTGTTGTATATTTTGCAAATCCTTATCACACCCAAATTATTGTTTGTGGAAAGAGGGAGGAAAACAGCTTAGAGCAGTGTCCCCCATCTCCCCCCATTTCTCTATTTTATGCCTCAAGAGATACACACAAACATGTAATAGATCTGCATTTGGAGGAATTCAATGCATGTAATTAGTGTACCGGCAGCTTTGAATTTCTTGAAATTAAGAACATTGATTCTTCGCTGAAATGGAAGTTACTTGCAGATACTTTATTCCTTTTATTCTAGTTTTTCTAAAACAACTTGAGCCTCTTTTCCAAGTCAGGTTTTTCATTTATGTTTTATGCTGCTTGACTCAGAAGACTTAGATGGGCAGTTCCTTAAAATTAAAAGCTCTCATGGATTTCTTAAACGGTGGTTACAAAGAATTATTGACTGGCTAAACTAGAGCAGCCAAAAGGAAGGTCAATTGTCAGTCTTGCATATAAATTTGTTACTTGGAAAATGCTGGGAAAAAAGTTAGAATTATCAACAGTCTACTTAAAAACATACATACATATGTATGTATGTATGTATCAATTAAATGAAATTCTTTTCTCCTCACAAATAAACTTGTTGGTATTAAAGCATTTTTATATGCATATCAACTCATACTCACATATATGTATATGCAAAATACAACTATGAGCTAAATATTATTCTGAAATTATTATTTTTTCAGGTAATAGTATAACAGAGATATTTTCCAGGTCATCACATATAGATTGCCCTTTATTTCACATGGCATGATTTTTCATAATTTAACTCCATCCCTTTGGTGGACATTAAGATAGTATTCCTAATTTTCATTACCAGAAACAATGTCACAGTGAACATCCTTGTAAGCTGCCTTTACATATTTGTGTTATAGTTCCTGTAAGACAGATATGGGATTGCTGGCCATTTGCAGAGTGATCCAGTTCAGAATCCTGTCTTGCATTTACTTGTCTATTTGGTCTGCTTCAATCTGGAATAGTTCTTCAGACTGTTCTGATGGCATTGACGCTATTGAAACTGCAGGAGACCAGTGACTTAGATTTCTTTTTGCCATATATTTTTTTTTACTTTTTTTTAATTTTTAATTTTTTTTTTGTAGTTTTTAATTTTATTATGTTATGTTAGTCACCATACAATACATCATTAGTTTTTGATGTAGTGACCCATGATCCATTGTTCTCGTATAACACCCAGTGCTCCATGCAGTACGTGCCCTCCTTAATACCCATCACCGGGCTAACCAATCCCCCCTCCCCCTTCCCCTCTAAAACCCTGCTTGTTTCTCAGGTCCATAGTCTCTCATGGTTCATCTCTCCCTCCAATTCCCCCCGCCCATTTTTCCCTTCCTTCTCCTAATGTCCTCCATGTTATTCCTTATGTTCCACAAATAAGTGAAACCATATGGTAATTGACTTTCTCTGCTTGACTTATTTCACTTAGCATAATCTCCTCCAGTCCCATCCATGTTGATGTAAAAGTTGAGTATTCATCTTTTCTGATGGCTGAGTAATATTCCATTGTATATATGGACCACATCTTCTTTATCCATTCATCTGTTGAAGGGCATCTCGGCTCTTTCCACAGTTTGGCTATTGTGGACATTGCTGCTATGAACATTGGGGTGCATATGGCCCTTCTTTTCACTACATCTGTGTCTTTGGGGTAAATACCCAGTAGTGCAATTGCTGGGTCATAGGGTAGCTCTATTTTTAAATTTTTGAGGAACCTCCACACTGTTTTCCAAAGTGGCTGTACCAACTTGCATTCCCACCAACAGAGTAAGAGGGTTCCCCTTTCTCCACAACCTCTCCAACATTTGTTGTTTCTTTCCCTGTCCATTTTTGCCACTCTAACTGGTGTAAGGTGGTATCTCAATGTGGTTTTGATTTGGATTTCCCTGATGGCTAATGATGATGAACACTTTTTCATGGGTCTGTTAGCCATTTGTATGTCTTCTTCAGAGAAGTGTCTGTTCATCTCTTCTGCCCACTTTTTGACTTGATTATTTGTTTTTTGGGTGTTGAGTTTGAGAAGTTCTTTATAGATTTTGGATACCAGTCCTTTATCTGTAGTGTCATTTGCAAATATCTTCTCCCATTCTGTGGGTTGCCTCTTTGTTTTGTTGACTGTTTCCTTTGCTGTGCAGAAGCTTTTTATCTTGATGAAGTCCCAAAAGTTCATTTTTGCTTTTGTTTCACTAGCTTTTGGAGATGTATCTTGAAAGAAGTTGCTGTGGCCAATGTCAAAGAGGTTACTGCCTATGTTCTCCTCTAGGATTTTGATGGATTCCTGTCTCACATTGAGGTCTTTCATCCACTTTGAGTTTATCTTTGTGAATGGTGTTAGAGAATGGTCGAGTTTCATTCTTCTGCATGTGGCTGTCCAATTTTCCCAGCACCATTTATTGAAGAGACTGTCTTTTGTCCATTGCGTGTTTTTTCCTGCTTTGTCAAAGATTATTTGACCATAGAGTTGAGGGTCCATATCTGGGTTCTCTATTCTGTTCCATTGGTCTGTATGTTTTTGTGCCAGTACCATGCTGTCTTGGTGATCACTGCTTTGTAGTATAGTTTGAAATTGGCCAACGTGATGCCCCCAGCTTTGTTTTTCTTTTTCAACATCTCCTTGGCGATTCGGGGTCTTTTCTGATTCCATACAAATTTTAGGATTGTTTGTTCCAGCACTTTGAAAAATGTCATTGGAATTTTGATCGGGATGGCATTGAAGGTATGGATTGCTCTGGGTAGCATAGACATTTTAACAATGTTTATTCTTCCGATCCATGAGCATGGAATATTTTTCCATCTTGTTGTGTCTTCTTCAATTTCTTTCATGAGTGTTTTGTAGTTCCTAGAGTATAGATCCTTTACCTCTTTGGTTAGGTTTATTCCGAGGTATCTTATGGTGTTTGGTGCTATTGTAAATGGAATTGTTTCTTTAATTTCTCTTTCTATGGTTGCGTTGTTAATGTATAAGACAGCAACTGATTTCTGTGCATTGATTTTGTATCCTGCCACATTACTGAATTGCTGTATGAGTTCTAGTAATTTGGGGGTGGAGTCTTTTGGGTTTTCCACATAAAGTATCATGTCATCTGCGAAAAGAGAGAGTTTGACTTCTTTGCCAATTTGAATACCTTTTATTTCTTTTTGTTGTCTGATTGCTGTTGCCAGGACTTCTAGTACTATGTTGAACAACAGTGGTGAGAGTGGGCACCCTTGACGTGTTCCTGATCTTAAGGGAAAGGCTCTCAGCTTTTCCCCATTGAGGATGATATTCACTGTGGGTTTTTCATAGATGGATTTTATGAGCTTGAGGAATGTTCTCTCTATCCCTATACTCTGGAGAGTTTTAATCAAGAAAGGATGTTGTATTTTGTCAAATGCTTTTTCTGCATCAATTGAGAGGACCATATGGTTCTTCTCCCTCCTCTTATTAATGTGTTCTATCACATTGATTGATTTGCGAATGTTGAACCACCCTTGCATCCCGGGGATAAATCCCACTTGGTCGTGGTGGATGATCCTTTTAATGTATTGTTGGATCGTATTAGCTAGGATTTTGTTGAGGATTTTGGAATCCATATTCATCAGGGATATCGGTCTGAAATTCTCCTTTTTGATGGGGTCTTTGCCTGGTTTGGGGATTAAGGTAATGCTGGCCTCATAGAATGAGTTTGGAAGTTTTCCTTCTGTTTCTATTTTTTGAAACAGCTTCAGGAGAATAGGTATTATTTCTTCTTTGAATTTTTGGTAGAATTCTCCAGGGAATCCATCAGGCCCTGGACTCTTGTTTTTTGGGAGATTTTTGATCACTGTTTCAATCTCGTTACTGGTTATTGGCTTATTCAGGTTGTCAATTTCTTCCTGATTCAGTCTTGGCAGCTTATAGGTTTCCAGGAAGGCCTCCATTTCATCCAGATTGCTCAGTTTATTGGCATATAGTTGTTGATAATAATTTCTAATAATTGTTTCTATTTCCTTGGTGTTAGTCGTGATCTCTCCCCTTTCATTCATAATTTTATTAATTTGGGTCCTTTCTCTTTTCTTTTGGATAAGTCTGGCCAGTGGTTTATCGATTTTATTAATTCTTTCAAAGAACCAACTTCTAGTTTCATTGATCTGATCTACTGTGTTTCTGGTTTCTAATTCATTGATTTCTGCTCTAATTTTAATTATTTCTCTTCTAATGCATGGCTTAGGCGTCGTTTGTTGTGTTTTCTCTAGTTCTTTAAGGTGTAGAGTTAGTTGGTGAATTCGGGATTTTTCTATTTTTTTGAGTGAGGCTTGGATGGCTATGTATTTCCCCCTTAGGACCGCCTTTGCAGTATCCCATAGGTTTTGGACCGATGTGTTTTCGTTCTCATTGATTTCCATGAATTGTTTAAGTTCTTCTTTGATTTCTTGGTTGACCCAAACATTCTTGAGCAGAGTGGTCTTTAGCTTCCAAGTGTTTGAATTTCTGCCAAATTTTTTCTTGTGATTGAGTTCCAGTTTTAGAGCATTGTGGTGTAAGAATATGCAGGGAATAATCTCAATCTTTTGGTATCAGTTGAGACCTGATTTGTGACCCAGTGTATGGTCTATTCTGGAGAAAGTTCCATGTGTGCTCGAGAAGAATGAGTATTCTGTTGTTTTAGGGTGGAATGTTCTATAAATATCTATGAGGTCCATCTGGTCCAATGTATCATTCAAAGCTCTTGTTTCCTTGTTGATTTTCTGCTTAGATGATCTGTCCATTGCCGAGAGTGGAGTATTGAGGTCTCCTACAATTAACGTATTGTTATCAATATGACTCTTTATTTTGGTTAACAGTTGGCTTATGTATATGGCTGCTCCCATGTTGGGGGCATAGATATTTACAATTGTTAGATCTTCTTGTTGGATAGACCCTTTAAGAATGATATAGTGTCCTTCTGTGTCTCTTATTACAGACTTTAGTTTAAAATATAATTTGTCTGATATAAGAATTGCTACCCCAGCTTTCTTTTGAGGTCCGCTGGCATGGAAGATAGATCTCCATCCCTTCACTTTCAGTCAGGATGTATCTTTAGGTTCAAAATGAGTCTCTTGTAGACAGCATATGGATGGGTCCTGTCTTTTTATCCAATCTGCAGCCCTGTGCCGTTTTATGGGAGCGTTTAGGCCATTCACGTCGAGAGTGATTATTGAAAGATATGAATTAATTGTCATCATGTTGCCTGTGAAGACGTTGTTTTTATAGATTGTCCCTGTAAATTTCTGTTGTAGATCACTCTTGGGGTCTTTCTCCTTTTATAGAACCCCCCCTTAACATTTCTTGCAGGGCTGGCTTAGTGGTCACATATTCTTTCAACTTCTGCCGGTCGTGGAAGCTCTGCATCTCTCCATCCATTCTAAATGAAAGCCTTGCCGGATAAAGTATTCTCGGCTGCATGTTCTTCTCATTTAGTACCCTGAATATGTCTTGCCAGGCCTTTCTGGCTTGCCAGGTCTCTGTGGATAGGTCTGACGTTATTCTGATGTTCCTCCCTCTGTACATAAGGAATCTCTTCCCCCTGACTGCCCTTAAGATGGTGTCCTTGGTTCTAAGATTTGCAAGTTTTACTATTACATGTCGGGGTGTTGGCCTGTTTTCCTTGATCTTGGGAGGGGTCCTCTCTGCCTCTAGGACTCGAATGTTTGTTTCATTCCCCAGATTAGGGAAGTTCTCAGCTACGATTTGCTCAAATACATCTTCTAGCCCTCTCTCTCTCTCCACTCCCTCCAGGATTCCAATTATTCTGACATTGGAACGCCTCATGGTGTCACTTATTTCTTTGATTCTATTTTCATGGATTCTGAGTTGTTTTTCCCTGGCCTCCTCTTTTCCCTTTTTATCTATTATACTGTCTTCCAGATCGCTTATTCTCTCTTCTGTCTCAGTTACCCTAGCTGTTAGATTATCTAGATTGGATTGGATCTCATTGATAGCATTTTTAAGTTCTGCCAATTCACCTTTTATTTCTGCCCTTACAGACTCTATGTTGCCATTAATTGATTTCTCCATTCTAGCCATTGTCTTCACAACTGCTAGCCTGAATTCCATCTCGGACATCTTGGTTATATCTGCATCCATTTGTAAATCTGCAGCATAAGTCATAATCTCTGAGTCTTTTCTGTTTTGGGGGCTCCTCCTCCTAGTCATTCTGTTGATGGGTGATTGAGGGAATGTATAGAGTCCAAATTATTGACCAGAACCCAAGCAAGATGCACCTGTTTTCTTGGGACCTTAGGGTTGCTGGCCTCTTGTTTTCCCAGCCTGTCTTCTGCGGGAGGGGCCTGCCGGGGTGTTACTCAGGCAACCCTGTTTGGGCGGAGTTGCCCTGCGCCCCTGTGGCGGGGGATGGGCTCAGTGGGAATCAGTCTTTGGGGCTTTTGTTCTCTGGCGCCTTTCCCTGGCGGCTTTCCGCGTCTCTTCCGTGAGTCAGAGCAGAAGAGACTGTTTCCAGCCCTCTGCCTCAGAGCAGAGAGATAGCAGTCTGTTCTTCAGTGAGCCCTCCAGGCCACACTGTCTCCGTTTCTGTCCGTGCTGCTATAAACTGCAGCGTCCTGGGTTGTGCGCCCCTCCGCAGCGCTCCCAGTCCTGCCTCCAGGTCGGGTCACGTCTCTGCCCTTTGTGCTTCTAAAACCGCCAGCCGCTCCCAGTTCGCGTGGGCGCGACTCCGCCGCTTGGGGTTTCCACCCTGGGGGTTGCAGTTCACCGGCAGGACCCCGGCACACCGGGTTTCCGTCTCAGAGGCTGCAGTTCACGTGTGCATGACCGTCGCTCTGGTTTCTGTCCGGGGGGCTTCGGTTCGTGTGCACGCGACCCCGCCGGTCTGGTTTTCCACCCCGGGGGCTGCCCTAAAGTCCTTTCCCAACGCTACCGGTCTGCGAGTCTGTGCCCGTCCGCAGCGCGCGAGGCTGTCACTCACCGGTGGTGTAGGATCCCCACGGCCAGGCACCCTCCCGCTGCCGTTTATCCTCCGATATCTGCCTGCAGAATCATGGCTCTCAGCTTCGTACCTCAAAACCAACCGCCTGCGATATTCTGTTTGTAGAGATCCAGATCTTCTTACATCTCAGGCTGGTTTCGTGGGTGCTCAGAGTGGTCTGGTAGATATCCAGCTCAATTCCGGGGACCAGTTGAAATAGGGTCCCCTACTGCTCCACCATCTTTCCCCCTCCCTGCCATATATATTTTTTAACATTTTATTTATTTTTTGAGAGGGAGAGAGAGCACAAGCAAGGGGGCGGGGAGCACGAGTCAGGGGGAGGGGCAGAGGCAGAGGGAGAAGCAGATTCCCCACTGAGCAGGGAGCCCGACGTGGGGCTCGATCCCAGGACCCTGGGATCATGACCTGAGCTGAAGGCAGACACTTAACCGACTGAGCCATCCAGGTGTCCCTTTTTTTTGCCATATTTTTATTTCTTATTATATTTTATTCTGAGAAATACCAAAATAGGTTATCTGGGCCATGACTTTAGGGAAGCAGTGCTCAGCCCTGCATGCACATGAGAATCATCAGAAGATGTTTAAAAAAATTACCTTTTCCAGGACTTCATTCCTAGAGTTTGAGGTAATTGTTCTTAGGTGGGCTTGTGTACCTGTATTTTTTAACATTCCCTAGGTGATTCCATTGAGCACACTGTGCTGAGAACTACTGAGTTACATATATATAATTTGTGGGACCCAGGGCAGAATGAAAATGACAGATTCCTAGTTCAAAAATGATTAAGATTTTAAGATGACAACATCAGATTATTAAACCAAGTGTGGGGTTCTAAGCATGGTGTCCCATGTGACTGCCTGGTGTGAATGCCCATGCAGCCAGACCTTTTTATACCACATTTGGTATAAGCAAGAAAGCCATGCAAATCAAAGGTTTGAGGGAAGGATGCCATGAGAAAGGATAGCAGAAACATGAAGAAGTATCCGTGTGCTCCCTTACATTGCCAGCTCTCTGACATTTAGATGAGGCTGTATCATCAGGCCTGGATAATGGGCAATGAGTAGATAGGCTGAAGAACAAGTTTGAGTTCTCCATGCACTCTGTGAAGCCTCGGTCTGAGATCAAAGTGTCACAAGATGGTGCTCCTTGCATCAGTAAGGAGCCCTGAGTGAAGGTGGGATGCAGAACTCCCTGGCAACTCCCATCAGCTATGTACCATGAACAAGAAACAAATATTGGTTATACTAAGCCCCTGGAATTTGTTACTATCCAGCTTATCCTGACAAGTACAGAAAGGTACGAATCAAATGCCATAGGATCTCAGAGAAGTGAGAGCTGATTTCTGGCTATCAGCGTCAGCCAAAGTTTCATGGAAGATGACACATATGAAATGGGATGGATAAGATTTGCAAATATAGAGCTGGGAAGACAAAATCTGTATTAGTTAGCTACTATTACATGGAAAACCATCCCCAAACTTTGTGGCTGCCATCTGTCATTTCTCATAAGACAATGGGCTAGCTATGTGGTTCTGCTCTTGTGGGCTGGACTCAGTTAATGCACACTGGGGTCTCTTATGCGTCAGTGAACAACTGCTGGGATGGTTGGGCGCTGGCTGGTTTAGGTTGGCCCTATTCATATGTCTGGAGGTTGGCTGGCTCTTGAGTGTTATTCTTTGGCTTTCCTTCAACATGATCTTTCATGCTCCAGTGGGCCCACCCAGGGTTGCATATATGGTACATAAATGGTGGCAGGATCCCAGAAGGGAGAGTGGAAGCACATAAGGCCTCTTTGGCTGTAGGCTGAAGACTGGCACAGTATCACTTGCACCCCATTCTCTTGGTCAGTGGAAAGTCACAAAGTCAGCTTAGATTGCAAGCCTGGGAAAATAGTCTCCACTTTTTGATCTCCATTTTCTGGCCTTTGGAAGGTGCTCAATATCTGTGGAGCGAATATATAAAGAGTGGACCGGATTGCCTGGACAACAGTTTTTTGGAGCCCTTGTCCTCTGACTTTTTTATACTCTCTCTGAAGGTAATCTCATCGTACACTTTCAACTGTAATCTCCAGGCCAGGTCTCTTCCCTGAAGTTTCTCCCATAAAACCAATGGACTACTCGATATCTCAGTTAACTTATATGGGCAGCTTATATTTAATATGTACAAAGTTAGTCTCTTTATGTTCCTTTCTGCTAGATGTTCTTGTCCCCTAGTTTTTCCCATTTCAGTCATTAGTAGCCCTGCCATTCCAATTGCTCAGGTCATAAACCTTGGAGTCCTCTTGGTCTCTCTTTTTTCCTACTCCATGTTCAGTCCATCAGCACATCTCGTCCCCTCTACTTTCTGTACATGGGCAGCATACGATTACTTCTCAGCCTCTCTCCCACTGTCCCTGGGTCCATGTCATCATAATGCGTTTGCCTTGATTATTGCAACAGCTTTTCCTCTTGTGTTCTTCTGCTGGGACCTCTACAGTCAGTCATTTGACACAGTTGCCAGAGTGTTCTTTAAGATTGTAAATCATTTTATGTCACTCCCCTGATTAAGACTTTGCAAGAGTTTTTCGTGTCCCTGAAAGTAAAAGCCCAAGTCTTTACAAGGGTTTACAAAGCTCTACAGGAACTGGTCTCCTGTTAGCACTTGCCCTCATTTCCTGTGGCTCCAACCACACAGGCCTCCTCTTTGCTCCTAGAACACACCAACACACACCTGCCTCAAGGTCTTGGGTTTTGTCCTTCCCTCTGCCAGGACTACTATTTGTCTTGATACCCGCATGCCTCACTCTCTTTATTTTCTTCAAGGGTCTACCTGGATGTCACCTTCTTCCCAATGAGAACTTTTTAGACTGTGCACTTAAATAGCACCTCCCAGAACTCTGCCTCCACCCTGTACTTTTATTTCTTCATAGTCCTTCCAAACTTTGACATGTTCCATAGTTGCCTGTTTGTTTGGTTATCATTTGATTACTCTCAACTAGAACATAAATTCTAGGCAGACTGGGACTTTCTTTGTTACTCGCTCTATCTCTAGAAATCTTAGACATATTTTTTTAAATCATTGTATAAATAGGGTTCGAGATTCTTACAATGGGTGGCAGATTGGATGAGATAATCTTTAAGGTTAATGCAACAAATAGTTTATGATGCCAGTGGGAGTAGATACTGAACTGTTTTAGAAGCTCTTTTTGAGATCTGCTGGCATCTAGCATTGCTGTTGTCCCCTCCAATATGTTCTCTTCACTAGTGCCTACATCTGATGATTTTCTGTCTCCCTTCTTCTCTTAATGAACACTTTCTCCTCCTTCACATCTAAGCTCAGTGGTCAGTCACCTCATTGAATTTTCTGCCCACATTCTCCTTATGTTACCTGATAGTACTGTTCACTATTTCATTATAGCATCGTGGTAATTATGATAATGACAAAAAATTGTACTTTGATGGGTGTGATTGTTTTTATAGATTTTTTTTTCCTCAATTAGGCTGGAAGCTCTGTGAGTCTGGTTGGTTCTGTTCATCAATTCATCAGTGTAGCCACAGAGTCTAGCACAGGGCCTGATTCCCAACAGGCGCTGAATGCCTTCTGGGGACTGAATATGAGATTGAATGAGTGAACCTCTCCCACCCAGATTGTAGTGTTCTCTGATCAGTGATTCTGCATCTCCTACCCCCAGTTAATTCTAAGGGTGATATTTAAAAATGGATACCATCTTTGAAATCCTTTTTAGCCCTTGGTCTCAAATTTTTTTGGGGGGGCTGGGATAAAGGGTTGAATGGGGAGAAGAATCTTAAATCTGATTAATCAAAGGACTGTGTCACAGGGACATTTTGATAATACATTATATTAGAGGTTTAAAACTCACAGTCAGCCATTCAGGGTACTCTTGGTGTCCATCCCTGTAGACTGTTTGTGAGGTGGTCAAAAACCAGGACTTAGGAATTTTCTTGCAGGACAGTGTTGCACAGAAGCTTTGATCTTGACAAATTCTTCCTGGGAGGCCATGTCATCTGTTAACACCGCAGGAGCAATTAGATTTATTTAACAAAAACAGAGTGGTGTTTGTAAAGTAGCTTGAAAGGGTCCATGGGGTACATTAAAATTGATTTTAAAGTAGGTCAGAGCTGTTCTGTACCTAGCCCAGTTATGATGTGTAGGCAAGTAAATTCAGTTACTGAGTGATGTGGCTTAGGGAAAAAAAAAAAAAAGCCTTAGCAGTAAGTAAACTCCTTGTCCTTAGAAACCTCCCGGTAGGAGATCCTACTGCAGCATCTTAGAATCCTGGAACCTTAGGTGGGAAGAAAGTGCCAAATTTACCTTCTTCCCTCCCAGTCTTCTCTTTTTGCATATTTTTTCTGTCCCATGCAGTGCAGTGGAGTAGAAGCCCTGAAGTCAACAGATCGGAGTTCAGATGCTGACTTTGCCACTTACTAGCTGTGTTCTCCTTTCAGAGCCATTGTCTCCGCACCTTCAATCACAGTAAGATTGAAGGCCATGTAGAATTTTAGGAGAATTGAACAATGGATGGAGACGGCTCAGCTTGTACCTGACATGTAGAAAATGCACCATAAATGCTAATTATTGTCCTTATTTGAAATGTTTCCTCTATATTACACCTGAGAAAGAAATGAATAACCCTGAACCTTCCTCACAGCCCTTCTAGGGGGATTTTCACCAGAAGTCGGATCCTGATCCTGCAGCTCTTTAGACGTTCGATTCATGTTAGAGCGCTTGCCATTTAATACACGGCTGAAAGTCATTTTTACTCTGAGAACTCTCCACTTCTCCCTGTTCCCTGTCTTTTCCTCACCGAAATGAAAATTTAATGTCTAAAGGAAATGTCAGTTATTTCTATATTGATCTTGAGGGACAACTTATTTCTGTTTTAGAGAGCATAGATGTTTGGTCTGGACATCACTGAGAAACGTAAAGAAAGCGACACTAACCCTGTAGGCAAACCACAGGATGGCTTTAAAAATGGATTTTATTTCTCTCCTCTCATCTGCCAGCTCTCCTGGTTGGGACGGAGACCTCTTCTTTTCCCAGTGGGATGTTGGGGGAAAACAATCAGCACATTGAATCCAGAGAAGGAAGAAAGGAGGAGTAGGTGAGACTTGTTTTGAGCTCTAGGTAAATTAATAATGATGGTGATGAGCAAGCTCCCATGTGCTTGAGTGTTTCTGGTCTCCAAGGGAAGGCTGGGCAGAAGCTGGAAGGCAGAGTTGGTTTTTTAGACTTTTGCTGAATTATTGTTGCAAATATTTTAGGCATAATAGGGGAATTAGCCTGTGACTTGGTATCAGAGATTGGGATTCATCATGTATTCACCCTTTCATTCATCAATTCAACAAATATGTATTGAAGACCAACTGCACACCCACCGCTTTTCTAGACCCTTGAAATTACCATAAATAGTAAGACAGACAGGTTTCCTGCTTTCACAGAGCAGGCAATAGGAGGGGTTGCTGTAGATTCTGAGGTGTTCTGTTCCAAAGGTATGCTGGATGGTGGGACAGGTTTTCGAGAGGTGTGAAGGGCTACTTTCAGTGTGTTGGTCATGGAAGTGTATCCCCTTTGGGTATGTTGAGAGCAGCCAATCAAATTTAAGCCAAGATTCTGTGGGAATCATGTTAGAAAACTTGTTCTCATAAGTAGTTGAGTTTCATGTGGCCAGAGATTTTGAATCGTGGAAATTTCTTTCTCGTCCAGCTGGGGAGGAGGGAATATGAATGCATCATTCATGCCTAAGCCCCATGTTCTAAAATAAAAGGTCAGAGAGTGTAAGGACGAGTTAAAGAGGCTGAATTCTCCAGCTTAAAAATAAGGAAGTTACGTTTCCCCTTTCTTTTCTTAGAGCATTTATTTTAGAAACTTGTAATGTTGAGAAAACTTGTAACTCGAATTCCTTCTCTGACCTTTGACAGGTAAATCTTTTTAAAAGCCTCTTGGCAGTTTTACAACACAGGACGGTCTTTCTCAGGGACCTAGGAGGTACTCCTTTGAAATGTTGACATCAAGGGAGATCACAACCCGTCACCCACTTTCTATGGGGGCCTCACTTCAGTGAGCACCATTTCCAAAGGCAAAACTACCTCCTGTCATACAGATGTGAGCGGTTTATTCTTCCTTTGTATAAAGGCAATTAGCTAACACAGGCGGTCACCCCAATTACCAGGTGAATTTAGGATGAACCTTGTGACAAATGGTGCTGTCGAGTCCTCTGACTTGGATGTAATGGCTTGTATCTGCTTGCCTGTATGAAAAGGTACGATTTCTTCCTGTTTTAGCCATCTTTCAGTGGCTTGCCTGTGCTACACATCCCATTCTGCCTCTTCCCTCTTTGTAGAGAGGTTTTTGAGTTGGGAGAATATTTTGTTTTAAATTATACTCCCCAACAATAGCAAACATAACCCTTTTCTGGGAGTTTACAATTGGATTGCAGTCCCACATTTTAACCAGAGAGCTTTTGGGAATTGGTGGAAGTTAGACATACTGTAGTTCAGGAGATTTTAAAGTTGTTGAGCTCTTTCTTCAAATGAAACCTTATGTGAAACCCAATGTATTAGCCTGAAAGGAGTTGGTGACCGGAACAGGGACCACAGATTCTCAGCCCTGAGTGCTGCTTCCACTCTGTCCCCCTCGCTCTACATCCACTGGGAGCTGATGGGGGGAGACTGGAGAGGTTCTGCAGAGTATGGTAGGTACATAATACCACTAGCTATCTCTCTGCACCTCATGCCTTCAGCTCGGCATGTTGCTCCACTTTCATTAGGTTTCTCCCTTAAACTGGAACATTTTTGATCAGAACTACAACCTGTGTTCTCCTTGCCAGGTTTCAAATGCCTTCCATTCTGCATCACAGTTAGGCCTCACACCAACCTCGTGAAATAGATTTTTATTTTCATTCCCATTTTACAGATGAGGAAACAAGTTGAGAGCAGCAGAGTGATATGCAAATGATTTTGCCCACATCTTTCTTCCTGGAATCCCTACACTGTATCATAATTGTATGTCCATTTGTCTGTCTGTCCTACTGCGTTGTGCTCCTTGAGGGCAGGGACACATTTCCTGTCCAGTTTGTCTGGCACAGTGCTGGACAGGCCCTAAATATTTATAGAATGAAAAAATGTGCATGCCCAGTGTTGTGCAGCAGGAGAAAAGGCAAAGCTGAGATGCAAATCCCTGGTTTGGGCCTAAAGTCTCTGTTCCTTGTTTTATCCTTTTATTTTTTATTTTTTTAGAGAGAGAAAGTGAGTGTGTGTGCACAGTGAGTGGGGGAGGGGAAGAGGGAAAGAGGATCTTAAGCAGGCTCCACACCCAGCATGGAGCCTGATGCAGGGCTCGATCTCATGACCCTGAAATGATGACCTGAGCCAAAAATCAAGAGTCAGATGCTTAACTGACTGAGCCACCCAGAAGCCCCTGTTCTGTCCTTTTAAGGGACAGCTCTGCAGCTGGTGCCTGAGCTGATGGAGCTGCACAGAGTATGGGAAGAGAAAATAAGTTATCTTTCTTGCTTAAGCTAAAGCTGATATATCATGCATTTTCACTGTCCTGTGTTTACTCTATTACTCAGAGTGAATGAGTCCACCATTCAGTAGTGGTAAAGGATGGTGCGGAGAAAATTACAATTACTTTATCCTGCCAGCCTTCGGACATCACAGAAGTCCTAGGTGTCATGGCTGATGTTTAAACCCCCACAAGTCAGGGTGACTGCCATCTGCAAACGAGACAGCTGGGGACACACATTTCTCTCAGTGTTAGTGCTGTGACAGTTTAAAGGACCAACTTTGTTCTGGGAGAAGATGCACTGTCATAATAAAAAGGATCTAGATCCTTCTGGTTTTCTGGGGAGCTAACATTGATTGTTCCAAAGATGTGGTCTCTTGAGGAATTTCTCTTTGGGGTGAGACAGGATATTGAGTGCAGGTTTGGGGTCTGATAGGCCTGTGGTAGAATCATGGGTCCCCCACTCATCATTTGAATGATACTGGTAATGTACCCAACCTCATAGCGCTTTAGTTTTCCCTTCTGTAAAATTGGGATGATATCACCCATGTCATAGGATAGTTGAGAGAATTAGATACAAAGGGGCCTGTGAAGGATTCAGCACATTACCTGGCACGTAACAACTCTGACATGAAGCTTGTTGACTTTTGCCCACTAGTCCTGAGTGAAGATGGTCTGTGCCTGGGCACAGGAATTGGGTGGCATTCCTGCCATGACCAAGAGCATCCTCACCACAGTTTGTTCTTCATGGGAGGAGGACCAGGCCAGTGAGGAATGGGACCAGCACCGGGAGAGCCCCACACAGGACCCCCTTCCTCACACTGGCCTCTGTGCATGGGGCAAAGGAGCACTCCAGCATTTGCCCTTTGGAAAATCACTGGCAAGGCTGCAGGTTTTTCTTTATAATCACAAAGAGGAGGAAAGCCATTTTGGGTCCACCTTAGATGGATTTGGTCTCTAGTGACTCCTCACAGTGTTTGGACCTTTTGGGGTTTTTCCTCTCCTTCATAGCCACTTGGGACAGCTCTGCTTTCAGGGGAAAAGTTTTAAAGTAGAAAGAGCATGTGTGGGCATAGAATCCAAATTCTAGCTCTGCCTGTTAATCATGAGGTGAGTGCTGAGGAGTCTGTGTATCTCCGGACTCCAATTTCCCCTTCTGCACAATGTTAATAACAACCCTACCTCACAGTTTATAGTATCTGCATGGCCCAGCATGACCGTTTTGAGTCTTCAGCTATTCACTCACATGTCCTAAAAAGGACTTACCCTCAGGAAGCCTGGATCAAACATCTGGTATGTACCCGAGCTATTGTACCCACTCCTCACATCCTGATCGTCACCTTGGGCATCTGACCTTCAGTATGAACTCACTCATGTCAGACACCACACTAAGCTGTTTATATGCTTTATCTCATATAATCCTATCACAGACCCTATTATGATAGTAGGCATTATTATTATTATTATTATTAATAACAGGCACTGTTATTATGATTGTGCAAATGAGAAACTGAGGCTTGAGAGGTTAAGCCCAAGGTCCCATAGCCATTGAGGATTGGAATAGCTTCAAAACAAGGAAGTCTACTTTGAAGCACATACTTTGCTATACTGAACATTTTAGTTTTTTTTTTTTTTCATGATTTTCCTTTGTTCTGGGTCCCATTCAAATCAAATCTAAAATGTCTACTGGCATTAATTCAGTTTTTGTCCTAAATCTGAGTGTATATATTTCAGAGAAAAATTGATTCTAAATATTTACAGAAGTACCTGATCACCTTCATAGTATGAATTCTTAGGTATCTCTGCTCAGGGCAAATTGTGGTGGCTTTTGATGAATTTACTCTGGAGACCAGGGAGCACACAGATTCTCTTGTCTTTTTCCCACTCAAGGGGGTCTGGTTTTGGTAGGGGCACTTGAGAGAAATCCTGTGCATCCTTGGGAAAACCACTTTACCTCTCTAAGATGCTCCTTGATTCTCGTTATAATGTGGTTGTCTCAGGGTCTTTCCTTCCTTTAGGAGGGAAAGACTTGGAAAGCATATCTCTTGTCTCTGTTTCAGGTGGTCCAAGGAAACAAAGCCAAACACTCTCCTTCTCACAGAGTAGGGACGAAAACCGAGCATGTATGCAAAGGAGAATGAAAAATGCCTGTTATTTTCTGCAGGCTGGAGAATGATATATGTTCCTTGGGGTAACCTACTACCTGGGAATTAGTCATTCCACATCGTGTTCTCTCTGCTGCTTGAAGTGCCTCATTTTAAAAAATGTTAAGATTTTTTTCCCTCTCACTTAACTGTAGGAACATTAAATGCACAACTTTATCAAAATGACATAAGATATATGTTTCTGCCAACAGCAACAGGAGAGGATTAACAATTCAAATGGTGACGGGGAAAAGTTCCCCTCGAAACATAGGAAGAAGGAAGTTTGATTGGGGATGCTGCTCTTTCTTCAGCCTGAAGCCTATGATTACACATTCAGAGTCCCCTAGGTACTGGTGGAAGAGAAAGTTTTAGGTTATAATGGGGAAAAGTTATATTTTATAATATTTTGTATTGTCTCCTTGAGATCAGGGCTACCTGTACACATTTGTTGACTGTACAACTGTAAACACATTTCAAAAACAATCCTCACTTATCTAAAGGCTGATTCCTGAATTTGGTCAGGACTTACACTTCTAACTATTAGCAGACCTTAACACTCTAATCCACTGAAAGGCGGGAGAACCAGCTTTGAAATGAAATAGGGAATGGGAAGTGAGTGTGAGCGTGTGGATCCCTGAGAGATGAGGGGAAGGGAGAGTAAAGGGTTGTTCTGTGGGGTTAGCTGTGGTACACCCAGAAACAGGATTCCATGCATATAGATGACAAATGGTCTCCTCTACCACTTGGCCAATGAAATGAAGTGTTCATATTAGATCCAAGGAGAAATTTTTTTTTCATTTTTATCACAAGATCTTTATTTTTTTTTCAAATGATAGACACATAAGCAACTTTAATAAAGTGATGCACAAATATGCCATTTCACAGGCAACACTGCATTGCTGAATTACATCCACATACAGGAATAAGAAAACCAGTAGGGAGAGACCAATGCATGGATTAAGAGTTGAGCAGAAGGAGAAATTTTTGAGAAAGAGAGTTGCTAAGGTTCTGGATGGAGGAGCAGAATTGCCTTGGTCTTACAAGGAAGAGCATAGCATTTTGTAAAATTTGCTATCATTCTAGCAGGATGAAGGAACAGATGTTTTGACTTCTCAAAGTCCTTTCTGGTTTGTGATTTATATGTATTGGTTGACTTTCTTTTGCCTACCCTCTTCTTAACCAGGAGTGCCTTTGATATTGTTTTTGTTGTTGTTGTTGTTTCTTTTCTTTTTTTTTTTTTTTTGCAGCTAACCAGTCCAATCTCATTTTCCATCACCACAGAGCATGAAAAGTTATGGTAGCTAAGGTTTTGACATGGAGGAGACTCACAGAACCCTCTCTACCTAATGACTAAGAGGGGGAGACCCCTTCAGGGTAAGAGGACAGGAATGGTGAACTTGACCCAGTACCAATGATTTGAGAGGAGGGGTGATTCTGGGTGCAGTCTGATGTTGACCACTTAGATTAACACTTTAGTTCCCCAATATCTGGACGGGCCAATCTCCCACTTGCTCAGTGGAACACAGGTATACCATCTTTAGATTTATTACATGTTTCCTCTCTCAAGGCCTTTGCATTCACTGTCTCTTTTTCCTGGAACATATTTCTGTAAGATCTTCTCCTGACTAGTCCTTTCTTGAGATTATGGCTGAGCTCAAATGTCATCTCCTGAGAAAGGAGGTCCTTCATTATACTAAATAAAAAGCCATACTCCCTTACTCACTATTCATTTATTTTCTTCTTAGTTTTCATCATTTTCTCAAATGACCTTGTTTATTTGTTTATTATTTGTTTCTCCCCACTTGAATGCAAATTCTTTGTGAACAGGAATGTTGTTCTTTGCTATCTCTCCAACACCTAGAAGAGCATCAGGTGCATAGTAGGAAAAGAGTGAGTGTATATTGCATTAATTCATAACCCAAAAGTACCATGGAGCACGACTTAAAAATCACTGCTTTAGAGGACTGAATGGCTCCTTAGTTAATTTAGGAATGAGATTGTAGGGAGCAGGCATGAGGGACAAGGGAATGAAAACTTAAAAAGTGGGAAGGCCACTAAAAAGGTATGTTATTGATTTGGCCACTGCTAATCAATTGGTAATTGATTCTGGTAGAGTTTCTGTGGAGCTTGATGAAATGCATCTCAGAACTGCTCATCTAAAAGAGGAATGAGAATAATGATACATCAGCAGCCATGAGTCATTGTTGGCTCAACACTTGTCTAATCGGGCATTAACTCTCTTGCACTCTTGGATTGAACATGAGTAAGTGCTCAGTGGTTCCCTAACAAATGCCCAGGGCAGGAAGTGGGAGGTGGGAAGTACTGGCTGAGGTGAAGGACTGTCAGGTTACACTAGTTGAAGCTGATTGGAGCCTATATAGGACTAGTAATTGCAGCCATGGCTGGAAAAAGATGAGGAAGACAGGATTTATGTAATGCATAGGAAGTGCCCAAAGGTCATTTCAAACTCTAGCCCCTTTGAAAAGTAATTGGTTCATTAAATTCTTTATTTCACCAGTCATCACGTTATAGTTTCATTCTTACCCAAACTAATAGATTAGGTTATGATCTATCTTTCAGGTTCATTTCCTAATACTTCTGTTCCCCACAACATCTCCATTTACTGATTCTGAGCTAATCTTAGCTGTGTTGGCTCTCTCAGAACATGGAAATCCAGTTCTCTCTTCTCTGATCATACTGGCAGTGGTGGGAATGGTTCATGACTCTGAACCCATTATTTCTGGGCATCTGTGACAAACACTGAAATGCAGGCTCATGATTTCCTAAAGTTCTTGCAAAGGTGCAGGTGGATGTTTTGTGTCCCTTTACACTCATATTTTCTCCTGGGGTCCCTTTGGAGCTTTGTGGATGGCGAGTTTGCAGAAGTATTGTCAAAATAGGTATGGATTCTACATGGGGAGGAAAATTGCAAGGATGCAAGTTGCAATATATTTTGACACTGCAGTTTATTGAGTAGAGTTTTTTTTTTTTTTCCTTTTTTTCCCCCTACCTAGATACATGATAAATGAGATAACTTCTTCCTTCTGGTCCCATGGTGGACAACATGATAACCATTCCTTGACAGCAAGCAACATGCTATTTCTTTTGGTGTGTGTTTTGTCAAAATATGTTTCCCTGGGAGATTCTCTTGAGTCTCAGATTTTTCTTTTCAGAATATTTTTGTTGATATCCTTAATTCCATCTGAAATGTCTGAACTCACCTGGGGGCCCTAGAATTATGTGAGCTGGAAAATGGATGCTTTATGGAACTTAGAAGGCCCCAGTTGTACTTGTGGATCTGAGATCCAATAACAGCCCCCGTGCACCACTCAATGACTACCATTACAGCCTCACATTTGGGATAGGGTCTGACTCATTTGTCTGAGCATGCCTTAGGATTCGTGATGTTAGGGATAGCAGTGGACTGTAGTTGCATTAGCTCCCCAGTGCCCTTGGGATAACGTCCAGATATTTTTCTATTTATAAGTCTTTTCTAACCTTTATTTGTTTATGTAGCCTTACATCTAAGTAATATCTTGCACTCTGACCTGAACTGGGCTACCTGAATTTTCTCAAGCTCCCATATTCTCTCTTTCTTCTGAGCCTTTTCTTCACCTGGAAAATTTATCCTCTTCCTCCAACACATGTTATTGATTATCAGATCTCATTTCTTATATTATGCCTTGCTTCCATAGCTTTCATTCTCTTTGTCTCAGATAGCTTTACTTTGAGGGGGAGAGGGCAGTATCTTAACCATCTGCTTGAAAATTAGAGTCTCAGGTGAAAGAAGGCTCTAACGTTCTATCTACTATATAAATTTTAAATAATTAAAGTCTCATATTTATTCTAGTTTGAGTGTTGGCAAACTTTCACTATAAAGTGACAGAATATTTTAGGCTTTGTAGAGTCAATATTTTTTCCATCATATGTATGTGCATATACAATATGCACATACATATACACATACATATGGCATACATATATTTTATATATTTATAAATATTTTATCTGTTTATATTTGTTTATATATATAGAGAATATATATTTTATTACTATATTAATTTTATTATATATTAATATATTATTTATATATTTATATATATTTGTTTCAGTATATTTTAGCATATAGACCCTGGGACACCTTTTATCCCTAGGCTGCAGTTTGCTGACCACTGGGACTCTGGTTACTAGTATTGAAAATAATAAAACATCAAAATTTTGCCAAGGCTCCCATGAGACTGTGAAGAACACATAGCTCTGCTAAAAAGTGAAGGTTCATTTACATGAGTAATTATCTGATAATGTCTCAGTAGCTTGGCTGAGGATGTGGTTGTTTTCATGATGGTTGGAGAAATTGAGAAATTGGAAGAAAGTATGCTTAATCATATGTAAACCTTTGTAAAAGATTGCTGTTTGAACTAGATTTAAGAAGTCAACATAACATCGATCAAGTGTGGTATCTGTTCTTATCAGTTTAACATCGACCTGTAATGCTGATGGGCACCGCCTGGTCAGTATCTCTAACCAAGGTTCTCTTTTCCAGAAATGGTTTCTGCCTTTTCACTCAGACCTCCAAGAATCCACAGCAATTAAAGCAAGTAGGCAAGGGGAAGTCATTAGCAGTACAGGAGGTGGTAATAGAGGCTGATCTCACTGTAGAATTATGGCAAAGACAATGAGCTAGCCACAGAATGTCAGTACTGGACTATAACTTAGCAACTCTCTAGGTGGAGAAAATGAAGCTTGAGTTTTGAGATGCATAGGTAGCTGAGTTAGAACTCGAGTCCAGGCTATATGATTCCCACTCTTGGGTTCTTTATACCCCCAGTGTGTTGCTTCCCCTGGCTATCTTAAGTAGTTTAGACACTGTTATTCAATCTATTAGATGTTTGATGCATGTCTGCAAATGTCTTCTGTGCTTCACCAACAAATGCACTGCACAGAATTGTGCTTTATGCCACTACAGTCTCTCTATGGCAGGCTTATTCCAAAGCCAGACTGTTCTCTTCCCACCTGGAGGTGCTCCACTGACACTTGTCTTGGTAGGGTGGACCCTGCCAAATTGAATGTCCCCTGAGAAGAGTGACATCTGGGCTGTGGTTCTGAAATCAAAGAAGCTACAGATGGCTTCTCATAGTGCTGGCCTTTTCTCCTTGATATGCCTGCTCCTACCATATTGTGATTTAATTAATAATGTCACTCACCATAATGCACTCATTAAAGCGAGGCCAGCATCTGATTGTGTGATGGATTATACCACATTCACATTGCTCCACACATTAATCTTGTATATTGGGAATAATCAAATGACTGAAGCTGTCTTGGTGAGAAGTTTTGGTGCTTCTCCAAACAAAGCAGCAAGGTACAATGGGGAGAGAAAGAGGGGTCAGGAGATTAAAGCTAGGCAAATGACAAAGTGTTTGGAGACACAGTCATACTAAGCCACTAGACAATGTGGTTCCATGTCATTAGCTCTATCACTGTGGATGACATGGTTGACAGGATATTCTTGTCAGGGGAATATTTGAATGGTGTGCTTGGAGAACATTTGTATACTTCCCTTTCAGGAACTGTGTTATTTGGTTGGCTATAAGGCCAATGAAGGCTTTTTTTTTTAAATGATAGGAAATCTATTTTTGGTATATCCTAATAAAATTGATTTTAATTACATTATGGCTCTGTTTTCAATGTCTTGTATTCTCTAAAATACATCTGTATTATTTATTTAAATGTACCTTTATACTCCATACTTCTTCTGTGGGTACATTCTGTTTTTTTTTTGGTTTGTTTTTGTTGTGTGTGTGTGTATGGAACACTTCTCCCTGCTATTAATCTGGCTAACTCCTCCTAATGCTTTATGCTCCAGGTGAGATATCACATCCTTGAGGATCTTTTCTAATCTTCCAAAACAGGATTAGGTATTCTTCTTAGGTACTCTATCTTTCTCCCCATCAGAGCTCCATCACACTGTACTGGAAATGCTTCTTTACTCACCTATCCATCTAGCCAAACTGTGGAGGCAGACGTCTGGCTTGGTTTTTCATGGTGATATTCTGGCATTTGTGTAGTAGGTACTCGATAAATATAACTTGAGTACTTATATCATACAAGTTCTTCATACACTCAATTACTAGAATTATTTATTTGAGGCATTTTCAGGAGGTCGACTGTAAGTTTTTGGCTTGCTCCATTTGTGAGCGTGGATTCCTTAGGTGGCAGTGCAAGCACTGCTCCTCCGCCACGTCAACCTCCCCCCGGGACTACTGTGAATTTAAACTTCAGAGACTAAGTGAACAACCAACTTTCATTCCCAGTAACTGTATCCACATTTTTTTTTCAAGTGCGGATACAATGCTGCCAAGAAAGATTTTTAGAACAACTCCCACGAGTTTTAATTTCAATTCATTTGGACTATGTGAGCTGTATACTGTATGTTATGTTAAATAGAGTTTTTACCACTTGTTTGAGTTCTTTGGAAGGAAGATGCTCAAGTAGGCAGAAGAGCAGAATTTACATTTTAATGCATTACCTTATTCCTTTAGTAAAAACACTCTGGGGATCAGCAAACCTCAGACATTAACTGGTATTGACATTTGGGCTTTCATAAGGTACTGCAGAGCAGAGGTGTTTATTGCCTCTGTGTCAGGTGATAAGTTGTCTCATCACCACTTCTGGACATGTGGAAACAGTTAAATTACATCATCTACAAGCCCTTCTAAGATCACCTGTTTTGTACTTTCCTGTTATCTAGCACCTTGTGTGATAGCCACAAGATCTGATCAGTCAGTCAACAGGTAGTTACAGAAGGCAGATGTGCCTGGATCTTTGCTACAAACCACAGGGGAGACAGATGAAATGTGAAGTATGATTCTTAGCCATAGGGAAGTTAGAACTTAATTGGGGAGATAAAGAATTAAATAATCAGGGAGTACTACAAGACAGGGTGTGATGTAGGATATTCCTTCAGCAAGTATTTATCAACATCTATTATCTGTCAGGCACTGTACTAGAAGTTAGGGCTACAGTGGTAAATAAGAAAGATTTCTTACCTTCACGGAATTTATAAAATAGTGGAGAAAACCAGAAAATAAGTACAAATAGAAATTAAAAAGATAATTTCTGATAGTTTTCAGTGCTAAGAAGAAAATAAGACAGAATGATATGATAGATATTAATGGGAGGCGGGTGGTAGAGGATGGGAGAAGTGTTCCTTGAGATTGGGTGGTCCAGGTAGACTTGACAAAGAAGGCTATGAAAGAAGTGTTGAGTCACAAGAAGCAGCCAGCCATGCAGAGATTGGAGGGAACAGATTCCAGGCAGAGGGAATAGTAAGGACCAACCCTTAATTCAGGAATGAGATTGGCATGTTTGAAAAACAGAAAAAAAGACCAACTGTGGCTAGGGCAGAATAAGGGAAGAGGAGCCGTATGATGGAGTGATTGAATGGAGGCTGTGGCCTGCTGTGGGTGGTACGGATGGCAGAGTCTGCTAGAGTTTAAGGAAATAAGACTTCATGAGAGCTGGAGCAATCATTAAAGACATTATGAAGGTGATGGAGATTACACGAGGCTTTGTAAAATGGGTCCAATTAATGGGAGAGGGAAAAAGAAAAGCACTAGTGGCAAGGGACTATCATTCTCAAATGCCTGGAGACCTGTTGGCTTCTATATTCTCTGTAATGTTTCCATATTTTCGTTTGCTACTTGCTGGACTAAGGTCCACTCCACTATTGTAGCTTTTCAGAGATCAGTTATACATTTAATTTTTAAAATAGTAAAAATGGGGGCGCCTGGGTGGCTCAGTTGGTTAAGCGACTGCCTTCGGCTCAGGTCATGATCCTGGAGTCCCGGGATCGAGTCCCACATCGGGTTCCCTGCTCGGCAGGGAGTCTGCTTCTCCCTCTGACCCTCCCCCCTCTCATGCTCTCTCTCTCTCTATCTCATTCTCTCTCTCAAATAAATAAAAAAAAAAAAAAAAAAAAAAGAAAAAAAAATAAAATAGTAAAAATGCCTATAATTTCTATTCTTATATTTTGAATAGTTAATACTAGGACATAGAATTCAAAGTGGAAAAGAAAGAGTGAAACATATTCCTTTCACCTCACCCCAAAGGCACCCAACTCCCCATCCTAGGGAAAATTAATGCTGAGTGATGCATTCTTTTTTTAAAATTTATTAAATTTTTTTAACATATAATATTTGTTTCAGGTCTGTGATTCATCAGTCTTTTTTTTTTTTAATTTTTTTATTGTTATGTTAATCCCCATACATTACATCATTAGTTTTAGATATAGTGTTCCATGATTCATTGTTTGTGCATAACACCCAGTGCTCCATGCAGAACGTGCCCTCCTCAATACCCATCACCAGGCTAACCCATCCTCCCAACCCCCTCCCCTCTAGAACCCTCAGTTTGTTTTTCAGAGTCCATCGTCTCTCATGGTTCTTCTCCCCCTCCGATTTCCCCCCCTTCATTCTTCCCCTCCTGCTACATTCTTCTTCTTCTTTTTTTCTTTCTTAACATATATTGCATTATTTGTTTCAGAGGTACAGATCTGAGATTCAACAGTCTTGCACAATTCACAGCGCTTACCAGA